>NC_080704.1:107449831-107763238 GCF_030445035.2 Dasypus novemcinctus
TTTCTCTGCCCACCAGGGAATATTATAGGGATTGAGAGCTCATGTCTGGGGGTCAGACTGTTAGAGTTTGAGTCCCAGTCTTGACACTTAAAATTAGCTGGTGTTCAGACAAACCACTTCAGCCTCCATTTCCTCATTTGTAAAATGGTCATAATAGTGTACCTACCTCATAAGCTTGTAGTGAGGAGCAAATAAAGTAAGTAAACACAACACAATTCCTGTCACATAGGAAAGAATATTTACAGTAAAAGCTATTTACAAAGCTTTTAAAAAAAAGAGAATATTTGATAAATAATGGCCAAAAAAATGCTGATGCAGTGACAAGGAAGTTTGCTGTACCTTTGTGGTTTCTGCTCTTAAATCAAATGGTGTAGACATGTGCGATTCGAAGTGAAGTCAGTGCCAGCTGTTCAATACCTTAAAGGTTAACATAATGGAGTACATGATCTCCCTTTAGTACACTCTTTTTTCTTCTCCTTTAAAAGTTGCAGACATCAGCTAAGTTTGAGAGTCAGATATCTTTGAGAAGCTGCATCTCCTGAGAAAAATTGCCTGCAGTTATTTCCAAATTTGAAAGGCCAGGTGTAACACTAATATAATGAGGAGTAGAAGAGAATTAGCTACAACATAAAACAAGGATAAGAAATCATATTTGACCAAGTATCCATCGTGATGGACAGACTTTTTTCACTCATAGTAGGCCCTCTCTTCACTCTGCCCACAAGACACAGTACATTTTTTTAAAATTTATTGAAGTATATCACTCACACATAAACATACATAAATAAGTGTATAGTAATAGTTGTGAACTTAGAAAACAAGCATACATAGCATCATGCAGGACTGTCATAACTCACCCTACCAGCAATAACTTGCATTGCTGTTAAATATTTTAAACTAATGATTAAAGAGCACTGCCATAACCCACTGAATGTACTGGGGGAGAATGTAAACTACAGTGTGAACTATAATCCATGTGGTTTAGCAGTGCTCCAAGATGTATTCACCAAATGCAAAGGATGTGCCGCAATGATGAAGGAGATTGTTGACGTGGGAGGTGTGTGTGTGGGGTGTGGGGTATGTGGGAACCTTGTATATTTTTTAATGTAAAATTTTTTGTGACCTATGTATCTTCGAAAAAATATGAGATATGCTCATAAAAAAAGAATTAAAATAAAGAACATTGTTACAATATTACTACTAACCAAAGTATTTCCCCCAACCCACCCTATTATTATTATTATCTTTATATCATTTATTTGTGAACATACATAAACAATAAGTGTATAGTAGGAGTTGTGGACTTACATAGCAAACATGCATAACATTGTACAGGGATCCCATATATCAACCCTCCACCAACACCTTGCAATGTCGTGAGATATTTTTTACAGATTATGAAAGAATGTTGTCAAAATTTTACTACTAATTATAGTCCTTCTCTTACATTTGGTGTATTTTCCCCAACCCACCCTATAATTATTTTTTAAATATATATTTTTTATGACAGAAGTTGTAGGGAGGCAAGATGGCAGCTGAGTGAACTTCCCGGTTACTGCTCCTGGGGGGAATCGGCTGGGAGGCGTCGAAGACTCTTTGGGACCGGGCTGTTTCGGGATTTTTCCTGGTCCGGAGGTGTCTGGACATCGATTTGGAGGGAAGGTAACAGAGAGGATCCATCTGTGAAATATACACGGAGATCCCAGCTACGTGTGGAGGATTCCCTCCTTGGGTAGGCAGAGCCGAGGCAGCTAGCACCGCGCCGAGCCCCGGCGGGCGGCGGCCAGGGTAGCCTAGCTGGGCCGCGGTGGGCAGCAGGCGGGGGATCCGAGCCACGCTGCGGTGGGCGGCGAGCGGGAGAGCCGAGCCCGAGCGGCGCTGCACCGCGGCGGGCGGCGGGCGGGGGAACCGAGCCCAGCCGAACCCAGCCGAACCCAGCCGAGCCGCGGCGGGCGGGGAAGCCGAGCCCAGCCGAGCCCAGCCGGGCTGCGGCGGGCGGCAGGTGGAAGAGCCGAGCCGCGCTGTGCCACGGCGGGCGGCGGGCGAGGGAGCCGAGCCCAGCCAAGCCTAGCCGTGCCGCGGCGGGTGGCGGGCGGGAAAGCCGAGCCACGCTGTGCCGCAGCGGGCGGCAGGCAAAGGAGCCGAGCCCAGACGAGCCTAGCCGCGCTGCGGCAGGTGAGGGAGCCGAGCCCAGATGAGCTTGGCCAAGCCCAGACGAGCTCGGCCGAGCCCAGCTGTGCCGCGCCGGGCGGGAGAGCCGAGCCACGCTGCACTGCGGCGGGCGGTGGGTGGGAAAGCCGAGCCCATCCGAGCCCAGCCGAGCCCAGCCGAGCCGCGGCGGGTGGGGAAGCCGAGCCGAGCCGCGGCGGGCGGCGGGCGGGGGACCCGAGCCCAGCCAAGCCCAGCCGAGCCACGGCGACCGGCGGGCGGGGGACCGGAGCTCAGCCGAGCCCAGCCGAACCCAGCCGAGCCTGGCGGCAGGGTTTCTGTTCTTTGTTTTTTTTTATTTTTTATTTTTTGTTGTTGTTGTTGTTGTTTTTGTTTTTAATCCTCTCTTTCTTGTCCCCAATATTCTTCTTATACTATTTTACCTTAACAATACAATAGGTCCTACAGGAAATACCTCACATTTGCTGGGTTTCCTCACCCTCCACTGCCTCATTTCTCTGTGAATAGATTTAGCCTATCTACACTATCCACTTTCCCCTACAACTTGATATCCTCCACCATCTGCTATCTCTCCTATATTCCATCTCCCTTTCTTTGATCCACAAAGTGTCTAACTCTTAATTTCTCATACCTTTGTTTAGTTTTCCATCTGGTATTCATCCCTGAAACTACTACCTTTCTTTTCTCTTTCCCTCTCTCATGAAAACAATAGCCTCTTAGTATGTACCACATTCCTCCCATATTCAGTCATCTACCTCATTATAGGTACTTTCCTACTACTATAACTCTACACAATTTACATGATCTAACCTCCATCCTCCCAGAACTCATATTGTTGCTTTGTTAACATATATCACCAATACTACTTCACACTTTTTCCTTCCTTACACAATTGCCTTTCCCCAGCACTAATACTTTCCTTTAAAGTGAGCTTAACTAGCAATAAGAAATTGGAATAAGAAGAACAAAATGACAAAGAGAAGATATAACACTTACGCAAAAACAACAGCTAATTAATCTCCAGGACTAGACAAAGAAGCTAAGGAACTGATCAAACCCGTCAAGAAAAAATGTTGACAAGACAGCAACAAAAATCTACAAACCAAACCAGTAATCAGGAAAACATGGCTGAATCCAATCAACAAACGAAAAATCAGCAAGGGGGCAGGACTTCGCACAAGCAATGAAAGATCTCAGAACATTTATCACTGACAAATTTGATGAAGTAATGAAAGAGGTTAACAGCGTGAAGACAACACTTGGAGGGGAAATTGCAGACATGCGCAAAAAAATAACAGATATGATGGAAATGAACACAACAATTCAAGAAATCAAAAATACACTTGGAGCAAATATCAGCAGACTAGAAGAGGCAGGGCAGAGAATTAGTGATGTGGAAGACAGTGCATTGGAAATCAAACAGATAGTAGAAGTGGTCAATAAAAAGGTAGAAAAAATCCAGATAGGACTTAGGGACCTGAATGATAACGCAAAACGCTCAAACATACGTATTATAGGCATTCCAGAAGGAGAAGAGAAGGGAAAGGGGTCAGAAGGAGTGTTGCAGGAAATAATGAATGAAAACTTCCCAAATCTACTGAAAGAGACAGATGTACATATCCAAGAAGCACAGCGCACTCCACTGGTCATAAACCCCAACAGGCCCACCCCAAGACCTATACTTGTCAAATTATCCAATGCTCAAGACAAAGAGAAAATTCTAAAAGCAGCAAGAGAAAAGAAAACGATCACATACAAGGGAAACTCCATAAGATTAAGTGCTGATTTCTCATCTGAAATGATGGAGGCAAGAAGGCAGTGGTATGATATAGTAAAGGTACTAAAGGAAAAAAATTTCCAACCAAGAATACTCTATCCAGCTAAACTAGCATTCAAAAGTGATGGAGAGTTCAAAATATTCACAGATAAACAGAAACTGAAAGAGTATATCAACAAGAAACCTCCCCTTCAAGAAATTCTTAAGGGAATTCTGCAGGAAGAAAGGAAAAAACAGGACAGTCAGAGATGGAGGAGAGTGTGAAAGCAACAAGAAAGACAAAAATAGAAGGGGAAAATAAAATAATACAAACAAAATATAACAAACACAAATCCAACCAAAATATGGCTACCATAAATAACTCTCTAAACGTAATAACACTGAATGTCAACGGATTAAACTCACCTATCAAAAGATTCAGACTGGGACACTGGATAAGGAAATACAACCCATCTATATGCTGCCTACAAGAGACACATCTTAGACCCAGAGACTCATGGAGGTTGAAAGTGAATGGCTGGAAAACAATCATACAAGCAAACAACAACCAAAAAAAGGCAGGAGTAGCTATATTAATATCAGACAAAATAAACTTTAAATGCGAAACAATTGTGAGAGACAAAGAAGGATACTATATTTTAGTGAAAGGGACAATTTGTCAAGAAGATCGAACAATCATAAATATTTATGCCCCTAACAAGGGCACCTCTAAATATGTGAGGCAAACGCTGGAAAAACTAAGTGAAAGAATAGATACATCTACAATTATAGTGGGGGATTTTAATACACCACTATCAACTCTGGACAGAACATCTCAAAAGAGAACCACTAAAGAAACAAAACATTTGAACAGTATATTAGAAGAGCTGGATCTAATAGACATATATAGATCATTACACCCAAACACAGCAGGATATACATTTTTCTCAAGCGCACATGGAACATTCTCCAAGATTGACCATATGCTAGGCCACAAAGAAAGGCTTAATGAATTCAGAAAGATCGAAATCATACAAAACAATATCTCTGACCACAGTGGAGTGAAGCTGGAAATTTGCAAGGGACAGAGACCCAGACTACACACGACAATTTGGAAATTAAACAGCACACTCTTAGAAATACAGTGGGTCAAAGAGGAAATCTCAAAAGAAATCAATGACTACCTTGAAACAAATGATAATGATAACACAACATACCAAAATTTATGGGATGCAGCAAATCGGTACTGAGAGGGAAATTTATAGCCATAAATTCATATATCAAAAAAGAAGAAAGAGCAAAAATTGGAGAACTAACTGCACTTTTGACGGAATTAGAAAAACAACAACAAAGTAACCCAACAGGAAGAAGAAGGAAGGAAATAACAAAGATAAGAGCAGAACTAAATGAAATATAAAATAAGAAAGCACTTGAAAAAATAAACAAGACCAAGAGCTGGTTTTTTGAGAAGATCAACAAAATTGACAAAACTTTAGCGAGACTAACAAAGAAAAAAAGAGAAAAGATGCAAATACACAAAATAAGAAATGAGAAAGGTGATATCACCACTGACCCCACAGAAATAAAGACTATCATAAGAGGATACTTTGAAAAACTATATTCCAACAAAAATGACAATTTAGAGGAAATGGACAAATTCCTAGAAATACATAAGCAGCCCATACTGACGAAAGAAGAAATTGATGATCTTAACAAACCAATCAAAAGCAAAGAGATAGAATCAGTCATTAAAAATCTCCCAACTAAGAAGAGCCCAGGGTCAGACGGCTTCACAGGCGAATTCTACAAAACATTCCGGAAAGAACTAACACCAATCCTGTTGAAACAATTCCAAAAAATTGAAACAGAAGGAACACTGCCTAATTCCTTCTATGATGCCAACATTACCCTAGTACCAAAGCCAAACAAAGACACCACAAGAAAGGAAAATTACAGACCAATTTCTCTAATGAACCTAGACGCAAAAATACTTAACAAAATACTTGCTAATCGTATTCAGCAACACATTAAACGAATTATACACCATGACCAAGTGGGATTTATTCCAGGTATGCAAGGATGGTTCAACATAAGAAAATCAATCAATGTAATACACCATATAAACAGATTGAGAGAAAAAAACCACATGATTATATCTATAGATGCATAAAAGGCATTTGACAAAATACAGCACCCCTTCCTGATAAAAACACTCCAAAAGATCGGAATAAAAGGAAACTTTTTGAACATGATAAAGAGTATATATGAAAAACCTAAAGCCAACATTGTTTACAATGGTGAAATCCTGAAATCCTTCCCTCTAAACTCAGGAAAAAGACAAGGATGCCCATTGTCTCCACTCCTATTTAACATTGTCTTGGAAGTACTTGCTCGAGCACTGAGACAAGAACCAGATATAAAAGGCATTCAAATTGGAAGGGAAGAAGTAAAAATTTCGTTATTTGCAGATGACATGATCCTATATATAGAAAACCCTGAGAGATCTACAACAAAGCACCTAGAACTCATAAATGAGTTTAGCAAAGTCGCAGGTTATAAGATCAATGCGCAAAAATCATTAGCATTTCTGTACACCAATAATGAGCAAGATCAGGAGGAAATCAAGAAACAAATACCATTCACAATAGTAAATAAAAAAATCAAATACTTAGGAATAAATTTAACTAAAGAGGTAAAAAACTTATACATCGAGAACTATACAAGATTGTTCAAGGAAATCAAAGAAGACCTAAATAAATGGAAGAATATTCCCTGTTCATGGATAGGAAGACTGAATATTATTAAGATGTCTATCCTATCAAAACTGATCTACACATTCAATGCAATCCCAATAAAAATCAACACAGCCTTCTTTAAGGAACTAGAAAAACTAACTATGAAATTTATTTGGAATAAAAAGAGGCACCGAATAGCCAAAGACATATTGAAAAAGAAAAACGAAATAGGAGGAATCACACTTCCTGACTTCAAAACATACTACAAAGCTACAGTAGTGAAAACAGCATGGTACTGGCATAAGGAGAGACACACAGACCAATGGAATCGAATTGAAAGTTCAGATATAGAACCTCATGTATATAGCCATATAATATTTGATAAAGCCACCAAACCCTCTCAACTGGGAGAGAATGGCCTATTCAACAAATGGTGCCTGGAGAACTGGATAGCCATATGTAGAAGAATGAAAGAGGATTACCATCTCACACCTTATACAAAGATCAACTCAAGATGGATCAAAGACCTAAATATAAGAGCCAAGACCATAAAGACCTTAGAAAGCAGTGTAGGGAAACATCTACAGGACCTTGTAATAGGAAATGGCTTCATGAATATCACACCAAAACCACGAGCAGCAAAAGAACAAATAGATAAATGGGACTACCTCAAAGTTAAAGCCTTCTGCACCTCAAAGGAGTTTGTCAAGAAAGTAAAAAGGGAACCCACACAATGGGAGAAAATATTTGGCAACCATATATCTCATAAGAGACTTATAACATGCATATATAAAGAACTCATATATCTCGAAAACAAAAAGATAAACAACCCATTTAAAAAATGGGAAAAAGATTTAAACAGACACTTCTCCAAAGAAGAAATACAAATGGCTAAAAAGCACATGAAAAAATGCTCCAAATCTCTAGCTATCAGGGAAATGCAAATCAAAACTACAGTGAGATACCATCTTACTCCCATAAGATTGGCAGCAATGAAAAAAAACAGTAGAATACAAATGCTGGAGAGGATGTGAAGAAAGGGGAACACTCATCCACTGCTGGTGGGAATGCAGAAGGATCCAACCATTCTGGAGGACAGTTTGGCAGTTTCTCAAAAAATTATCCATAGATTTGCCATATGACCCAGCAATACCACTGCTGGGTATATACCCATCAGATCTGAAAACAAGGACACATACCGATATATGTACACCAATGTTTATAGCAGCATTGTTCACCATCGCCAAAAGTTGGAATCAATCCAAATGTCCATCAACAGATGAGTGGATCAATAAAATGTGGTATATACACACAATGGAATACTACTCAGCTGTAAGAACCAATACACTACAATCGCACGTGATAACATGGATGAACCTTGAGAATCTTATGTTGAGTGAAGCAACCCAGGCATTGAAGGACAAATACTATATGACCTCAATGATATGAAATAAGTTAACTGCCTCAGAGAGCTAGAGTCTGGAAAAGTGGCTTACTGGAAATCGGGGGGTGGAGGAAGGATGTGAGTTAATGTCTGCAGGGGTGGAATCTGTGATGAGCTGGGGGTAAGTATGAGCACAAAGAAGGGACAAAATGTGGGCAAGGGGTTACCTTCGGGTGGGGTTTTCTGGGTTTGAGGGGGGCTGGGGATGGGAAGAGGGGTAATATGGTCCAAGAAATAGGTGGGAGGGAGGGGCAACATACAAACATGGGAGAGTGTCAGAAGTTCGTTGAGAACTAAATGTTGAGTAAAACGTATCAAAGTATAAGTAGGAGGGTTACCTGGTTAGGACGCTCAGGGGGTATGGTCTGATGCATGACGGACTCCGGACAGAATAGCTGAAGGCTCATTTTGCCAAGGTGGGTTCTGCCATTGGGTGGGGTGGACCCATATCCTGGGGAAGACTAATGCCGTCGAATAAAGAGAACTGTATCTCTCGTGAGAAAGGACGGCTCCCAGGGCATTAGATTGGCAGGCGTTGTGGGCCCTAAGGGGAGGGGAAAATGGATGTGCAATGGATGGAACAAAGGTAAATAAGGGGGCAAAAGAGGAGTTATGTGAGAGTACACGAGGATGAATATAAAACAGCTAATATTACACCAAAAACATATAGGGGACGACAGACTAATAATGAAAACCATAAGACAAAACATAGGATAACTAAAAAATTTAGAAAACTGTACAACCTAAAGTATGGACCACATAGTAAGCACAAATGTTACCTTGTTTGAAAACTATAGTTTCGGAATCTGTACATCAGTTTCAGGAAATATGATATGAATAAGTTAAAAGATTATTGCTGTGGAAGGGAAAAGATTTTATGGTGGATCTGGGGAAATACTGTATATTGTATATATGAATTTTGGTGATCTAAGACTCTTCTGAAGCTGACATTATGTTGGGATTCACTTTACGGGAAGTTTTGGATCACAGAGTGGTTCAACAATGGCAGCAGAGGAATACTGATATGGGATGTTATTGACAAGATATATATGGTTGACAGGGAGTTATACAGGGCATATGCCCAGGGTATATGGTAATGTCTATATATACTCATAGTGGAAACAATTAAAAACAACAGCTGGGGGGGTACTGGGCTCCTGGCCGGGGGGTCACTGTTGTGGGCCTGGGAGAGCAGCAGCAATCCTCTAGGTGCAATGGCAAGAACCAGGAAGGAAGGAGGGCCCAACAGTGGGCTCTTGATACTAATGGCTACACTTTTGAGCCTATACACCTGCAATAAGAACAAGGCCTAGAGTAGCATTGTGCCTGGGGGTTTCCTCCTGACAGCCTTCGTGTTACTCAAATGTGGCCACTCTCACAGCCAAACTCAGCGTGTAGATGTGATGCATTCCCCCCAGCGTGGGACACGACACCCGGGGATGAGCCTCCCTGGCACCGAGGGATCACTACCACATACCAGCTGAAGAAGCAACTAGAAAATGACTTTGAAATAAAGATTCAATGCGGAACAGCAGAATATACCTGTCTACATATAATAACATGACTTCGGGAAGCAGTTTGACCTAATGTAAGGGGGAAATGGAAAGGAGAAATGAGATTATAAGGCTGTGAGTCTCTAAAAAAGAGTCTGAAGGTTGTCAGAAGGAATACCCCTATGTACAACTGAACAGAGTCTAAGAGACAGATAAGGTAGATACAACCCCAGGTATTGGTTCTTTTGAGGGATAAAGAGACCCACGGGTTCTATGGTCATGGCAGAAGGGGTTCACTGCCATGACAGATGGCCCTTCTTTGGAGCTGGTGTTTCTGCGTGATGGAATTGGACTCAGAGGGGATCTCTTTTCACAAGACTTGCATGCTACTTTATTGGAATTGTAGTTGGTGCTGGGTTTAAGATATATGTAGGGGATTTGAATCTCTGGACTGATAATATGACACCCAGGCCCAGAGCCTCAACAGACTTCAGCTCCTACTCTTTGACTTATTGGACTTACTCCACTCAGCTAACATGGAGTTGAAGAAGGTCAACCACCACAACATGGAGCCTAGAGTGTCTACAACTAGAAGCAGGAAGAGTGCATCCAGTATCCATGTGGAATCTAAGCCCTCACTTGACATAGGTGTGCAATGGACACAACCAATCCAATGTCCACAGAGAAAATGTGGAATGGGTGTGGGAATGGTAGCCATGGGGGCTGCTGGGTGTGGGGAACGGGAGGAAAAGATGAGATGTGGAGGCGTTTTCGGGACGTGGAGTTGTCCTGGATAGTGCTTCACGGACAATTACGGGACACTGTAGATCCCCCCAGGGCCCACTGGATGGAACGTGAGAGAGTCTGGGCTATGATGTGGACCATTGACTATGGGGTGCAGTGATGCTCAGAGATGAACTTACCAGGTGCAATGGATGTGTCATGATGATGGGAGAGAGTGTTGCTGTGGGGGGAGTGGGGGGCGGGGGCGGTGGGGTTGAATGGGACCTCATATATTTTTTTAATGTAATTTTAAAAAACAAATAAATAAATAATTTAAAAAAAAGAAGTTGTAAACTTATCAAACAATTATGCACATGTGCAGAATTCCCAAACAACATCCATCTATCAACACACCACACTGTGGTGGAATATTTGTTAGAGATAATATCATCTGATTGTCACCACATCCATAGTGTACATTTGGCACACATCCTCCATACTGCCCCATTATCAACAGAGAACATCTTTTGAGGCATTGGAAGAGGACAACTCTCCAAGTTGCAGTCTTCTCTTTCACTCAGTCTAAGTTCATGGTCATGGGTGTTTTGGGCCAAAAGTATAAAGGAAGTCTGACCAGAGGATGTCAATATCTGTTTCCCTGGAAATAGAGTGGCTTCATTATTACCTGCCTTGACTATTCCCCTCTGGTATCAGCATTATTACCCCACCATTCAGAACTGCTTCTCTGGCTCTTGGTTTCTAGTTTAGCCTTGGTTGGAATAGCCATTGCTACTTTTTCTAGGACATTTGTTCACTGGCTCATTTACTTGGGACTTTCTATTTCAAACTGAAAAATGACTCGTGATTTATTTCGGCCAGTGTATCAGGGGGCAGCAGATCAAAATGCTGCAGCATTCCCTAAAAGCACCCAGCCACTGCTTTGCTACAGGTCATTGTCTCCTTCTGTGCTTCTCTGCAAATCCTTACTCTTGTTTTGGGCAGATTATGCTGGATACAGGGTTCCTATTGTCCTTGAGGAGAGACTCCGTCCAAGGGTCCTCTTAGTGTCCTCTTCCCCAGTAACTCATGGGGGATGCAGAGGAGATTTCTCAGAAGCCCTTCTCCCATCCTTGCCAGGTGGCCTAGATTCCTTCTCTTAAAAGAATCTACCCCATGAACTCTTTACTCTACAAGTAATCTCTCCCAGCCATAAATTGCTGGACTTGAACAGAACCTGTGAGTTCCAGTTCTTGCCCAGAAGCAGCCCTTTCCCAAGGGAAGATCCTGCCACCTTCTAGCACTCCTCAACCAACCGATGGCCACTGCCAAAGGTCCAGAATGATACTCATCTGGAGCCATCCAGTGCCCTGGGAATGCGAGAATGTTCCGACACTGTCTGACTTGGGCTTGGCACCTTTCCCTTTCAGCTTCAATGGGCCAAGTTAAATGAGGATGAGCAGTACTCTTCAAGAGGAAAGCAGGAGGGCCTGACACTTTTTAAGGATGGGCCTGCTGAGAGTCAGGAATCTGCCAAAGATCAATCCCCACTTAGTGGAGGGTCCAGGGAAGTGTGAAATACAAATGTGAATGCATTTGATAGGCCAGCACGACCTGGAGAACTTGTGGAGAGAAGAATATCCATACATTTCTATTTTGACCCAGAGTAAATGTCATTTCCATGTGGTAGGATGGGTCCCCTGGTGGGGATGGGGCATGGAAAGAAGAAAATTACACCATTTCCAATTGAGCCAAGTACCCATGATTGAACTATGGGGTAAAGAAATAAAGTCACTGCACATTTTCTTTGTGCTTTCCAGGTTTTTCTGTTCCCTTATTTTACCCCTTGTTTAAAATGAGAGTGACATGTTTCCTTTGAGCTCTTGGAGGGTGAAGGCAAAGCCTACACTAAGAAATTGCCACTGCAGATACGAGAATGGTTAGAGCAGGGGTTCTTTTTTTTTAATTTATTTTTTAAAAAATATTACATTCAAAAAATATGAAGTCCCATTCAACCCCATCGCCCTCACCCCCAACTCCCCCCACAGCACCACTCTCTCCCATCATCATGACACTTCCATTGCATTTGGTAGGTACATCTCTGGGCATCGCTGCACCTCATGGTCAATGGTCCACATCATAGCCCATACTCTCCCACGTTCCATCCAGTGGGCCCTGGGGGATCTACAATGTCCCGTAATTGTCTGTGAAGCCCCACCCAGGACAACTCCAATTCCTGAAAATGCCTCCACATTTCATCTCTTCCTCCCATTCCACGCACCCAGCAGCCACCATGGCCACCCTTCCCACATCAATGCCACATTTTCTCTGTGGACATTGGATTGGTTGTGTGTAGAGCAGGGGTTCTTAACCTTTTTGTCCCACAGACCTCTTTGCCAGTCAGGTGAAAACCATAGACCCCTTACTAAGTCCACACTATACTGTGTATTATTCAATAAATATATCACTCCTGCACCAACACGTCCCCACAAGAATAATGTTTTTTGAATTTTCAATTCAAGCTCATGGACCCCTTGGTTAAGAATACCTGGGTTAGAGTCGCTGGTGCAAGGAACCAAACCCAAGAATGCAAAAGTGTCATGAAGAGAGCTCCCTCTTGCTCTCCCCAACCTGCTCAACATCCCCCAAATAGGACTGGCAAGTAGCACTGGACTTCTTGCACTCTTTGGTGTCAAGAAGAATTATTTTTACCTCCATTTTGTCATATCTGATTTTGGAGATGAATGTGTATAATTTGGTCCAATTTTAAAATTAAAAGAACAAAATCCATGTGAGCATATGAATAGGAAATATTGAAAGAATAAACTGGAACTTGTTAACAATGATAGTCTCTGGAGAATGAGGTTGAGGAATCAGGGAGAGATTTGATTTTCATTGTAAAGGAGTGTTTTAAAATAGTTGTTATAACAGCAGAGAATTTACCAAGTTTCTTTTATGCTATTTCTGCACTGTATGTCATTTTATATTCTATACCATGAAAATTTATTTCTTCCATAAAGGGAAAAATGTACCTAGCATTGCAAAATAAAAGAAACATCTTATTTATTTATTAATTTCTGTAGGTACCAGACCCAGGGATTGAACATAGGACCTTGTATGTTGGAAGATGGTGCTCAACCACTAAAATACACCAGTTCCCCATCACTTAAGCACCTGAAATTTTAAAAGCTTTGTCCTTTTATTTTGTATAACTATATTCAATTTTAATCCGACTTCATAAACACCTGCATAAAAGTTTCCTTTTATATATTTTCTTAAATTTAAAGAATGTTTGTAGAATCATTCAAATGATTTTTGATGACATATATTTTAAATAAGTCTATATGTTATGTAAAATATTTCAAAAAGAGTCATTATATGAAACATGTCAATGAAAATATGCTCAGATTCACCAATAATCAGACATGCAAATTAAAACAATGTGATACTGGTTTCTATCAGATAAGCAAAGGAAAAGGAAAAGAGTTGCATCAAAGAAATGCATCAAAGAAAGAGTTAATATCTTTAGTATAAAAAGAAATCTTACAAATCAAAATGAAAAATAACACCTCATGGACAATGGGCAAGCAATACACAGAAGTTGAACTACAAATGGACAGTAAACATAGGAAAAGATGCTCAATTTCACAAGCAATCATTTTTTGCCTATAGATTAGCTAAGATGAAAAAGAGTATTGATACTTCATGTTGATTAGAGTGTAAAAAACCAGTTTCCTATTGATTCGAGTGTCAATGCACATGACTTTTTCTGAGGTAATTTAGCATTATGTATCAAAATTATAAATATACTTACACTTTGATCTAGCATTCTGTTGCTAGGAAAGAATCAAGTATGCATCCTTACATATGTACAACAATGTTTATTTAAGAGTTTCTTACAGTAGGAAAAAATCTAAATTACTGTAAGGGCTGGTAATAAAAATTATGGTATATTCATGCAATGGAATAATATGAAGCCACATAAAAAGATGATTTAAACCTGTATTTATGTAGATGAAAGATGTCCACAACATTACATTGAGTGAGAAATATCAGGTTATGAAAGCAGTTTGTTTCAATTAAAAATGTAAATATTTTAATATATGTGGCAGGATAATATATTGAGATATCAATTCATTATTTTGTGCTTTCTTCTTACTGTATTTTTCTTCTCTTTGAACTTCCACCTCCTATTTCAAAAAGATAGTCAAGGCCATTGTACTCTTTTGCCACTGGGGAAGTTGGTGTTTTAAAGCTGAAAATAGATGTTGCCTGCAAACAATCTTCCTTCCTGGTTTTTTTTTTTTTGAAAGCCTGAGTTATTAGAGAGAATTGTGCTGTGGAGAAAGGGGATTAGGTGAAGGAAAGCAGTCAGACAGAGAGGGTTCCCCAAGACTTGGAAAAGGGATAGAAGTCTGCAGATTCCTTGTTAGGGGAAAACTCCACTCCCAAGTAGTGCCCAAAGGAGATAGCTGGAGTTCAAAAAGGAATATTTCATTGATAACGTTAAGATGGTTGAACTCCCAACATCAAAACTCCCAAGTACCTTAATGGAGGGAAACTATAGTCTCTTCAGCAAATATCCACATGCAAAAGGATGAAGCTGGACCTCTACCTCACTCCAAACACAAAAATTAACTCTAAATGGATTAAGGAACTGAACATAAGGCCAAAAAACATAAAATTCTTAGAATAAAACATAGAAGGAAACTTTCATAACCTTGAGTTACGATGAATTCTTAAAGATGACAAAAAAGCATAAGCAAAAGAAGGAAAAAATAGATAAAATGGACATCATCAAAAAAAAAAAAACGTTTGCACATCAAATGACATTATTCATTCTGCCAGTCTCTCCCTTTGAATTGGGGGATTTAATTCATTTATAATTAAAGTCACTGCTGATAACACAGGTCTTTCTTCTGCCATTTTACTATTGAAAATTGTAGCTCTTATACCTTTTTTGTCTGTCACTTTTGTTAAAACCTACTTTTATATTTATTTGCGTTCTTTTCATTATTATTATAAATTGAATTTGTTTCCTTTTTTCCTCCTCAGATTGCTCATTACTAATATATGAGAACACTTCTGAATTTTTCATATTGACACATGCTGCCCCATTGCTGAACTCATTTATTAGCTCTAGTAGCTTCACTGGGGAACTTTTTGGGGTTTTCTTTTTTTTAATTTTTTGGGGTTTTCTTTTTTTTAATTTTTGTCTTTATTTATATTTTTAATATTACATTAAAAAAATATGAAGTCCCCATATACTCCCCCATCCCCTCACGCCACTCCTCTCCCCATAACAACAGTCTCCTCCATCATCATGAGACATTCATTGCATTTGGTGACTACATCTCTGAGCACCGCTGTACCTCATGGTCAGTGGTCCATCTCATAGCCCACACTCTCCCACAGTCCACACAGTGGGCCATGTGAGGAAATACAATGTCCAATAACTGTCCCTGCAGCACCACCCAGGACAACTACAAGTCCCGAAAATGCCCCCACACCTCATCTCTTCCTCCCACTCCCTACCCCCAGCAGCCACCATGGCCACTTTCTCCACACCAATGCCACCTTTTCTTCCATTACTAATCACAATAGTTCATGAATAGAATATCAGTAAGTCCACTCTAATCCATACTCTATTCCTCCATCCTGTGGACCTTGGAATGATTGTGTCCACTCCACATCTATATCAAGAGGGGGCTTAGATTCCACATGGATGCTGGATACAGTTCTGCTTTCAGTTGTAGGCACTCTTGGCTCCCTGGTGTAGTGGTTGACCTTCTTCACCTCCATGGTAGCTGAGTGGGGTAAGTCCAATAAACCAGAGTGTAGGAGTTGCAAGTCTGCTGAGGCTCAGGGCCTGGCTATCACATGGTCAGTCCAGAGATTCAAGTCCCTTGGTTATACATTAAACCCCAGCACCAACTACAGTTCTGGTAAAAGTAACAGGAGAGGCTTGTGAACAAAGATCACATCTGAGTCCAGCTCCATCACACAGAAACACAAACTCCAAAGTAGGGCCAACTAAGTATAGGATCATGCTATCTGAAACAGTGAATATTTTACTTCTTCCTTTCCAATTTGGACACCTTTTATTTCTTTCTCTTGCCTAATTTCCCTTGCTAGAACTTCTAGTTCAATGTTGACTCAGAATGGAAAGAGTGTACATCTTTTTCTTGTTAACCCTATTAGAGGGAAAGTTTTCAGCCTTTCACAGTTGAGAATGTATTATGTACAAGGGAATCCCATAAGACTGAGCATTGATTTCTCATCAGAAACCATGGAAGAAAGAAAACAGTAGGTTGAAATATTTGAAGTGTTGAAATAAAACAACTGCCAACCAAGAATTTTATATCCAGTAAGACTGTCTTTCAAAAATGAGGGTGAGATTAAGATATTCCCAGATAAACAAAAATTGAGGCAGTTCACCACCACTAGCCCTGCCCTACAAGCAATGCTAAAAGGAGTTCTTCAGTCTTAAAGGAATGGACACTAGACGGTGGTTCAAAGTGACATAGAGAAATAAAGCCCTCAGCTAAAAGTAATAATTTGGGTAAAATTATAAATGCCAGTTGCATCGTATTGTATTGTATTGTATTGTTTGGTCCCTCTTACTACCTACAGGTGTTAAAATGAACATGTACATAAAGTAATAATAAATCTATGTTTTTGGACTTAGAATGTACAAAGATATAAGTTGTAAGAAGAATAAAGAAATGTGGTGGTGGCGGACTTGGCCCAGTGATTAGGGTGTCCGTCTACCACATGGGAGGTTCACAGTTCAAACCCCAGGCCTCTTTAACCCGTGTGGAGCTGGCCCATGCACAATGCTGATGGGCGCAAGGAGTGCCCTGCCACGCAGGGGTGTCCCCCGTGTAGGGGAGCCCCACGTGCAAGGAGTGTGACCTGTAAGGAGAGCCACCCAGTGCGAAAGAAAGTGCGGCCTGCCCAGGAATGGTGCTGCACACACGGAGAGCTGACACAACAAGATGACACAACAAAAAGAGACACAGATTCCCGTGCAGCTAATGACAACAGAAGTTGACAAAGAAGACGCAGCAAATAGACACAGAGAACAGACAACTAGGGCGGGGAAGAAGGGGAGAGAAGTAAATAAATAAATCTTAAAAAAAAAAAGAAAGGTGGAATGATGGAGGGGAATGGGAAAACTGTATGTGTATGCTATTGAAGTCAAAGATAATTGTTATATATTTAAAATGTTAAATTTTAACCCTATGGTAACCACAAGGAAAATAGAAAATAGAAGGCACTTGATATGATACAACACACACACACACAAACAAATAAATATAAGAGTAGACATTAATGGAAGAATCGAGGCCAAAAAAAGTATAAGAATTACAAAGGCTAAATAGTCAAATAACAAAAGAAAGACTTGCATTTTCAGTGGTAACTTTAAATGTAAATGGATTAAACCCTCTTACCAAAAGCAAGAGATTCACAGAATGGATAAAGAAAAACCATGCCCTAACTCTATGTCTTCAAAATATTCACCTTAAATTCAAATATACAATTAGGTTAAAAGTGAAATAATGGGGAAAATATGCCATCCTGGTAGACACCAAAAGAGAATAGAGATAGTTATAATAATACCATATGGGATAAATTTTAAGTCAGAAGCATTTACCAGGGACAGAGATGGTCATTACATACTAATAACTGGACCAACTGAACAATAGGATGCAGCAATTATAAATATATAAGCACCTAACTGCAGATCCCCAAAACATTTGGAGCAAATACTAATAGCTTTGAAGAGAGAAGTTGACAGTTCTACATTAATATTAGGAGATTTTAATATACCACTTTCAATAATGGAAAGAACATCTAGTCAGAAGATCACTAAGGAAATGCAAGAGTACAATACTCTAAACCAATTAGACCAAACAGACAAATATGAAACACTTTACTGAACAATAATAGAATGCAAATTCTTCTCAAGTGCACATGGATCATTCTCCATGTCACCAAACAAAAATTGAAATACATTGAAATTATACAATATATCTTCTCCAACCACAACAGAATGAAAGTGGAAGTCAATAACAGAGAGAAAAATGTAAATTTCACAAATAGGGGGAAATTGAACAACATACTCTTGAACAGCCAAATGGTTAATGAGGAAATTGCAATGAAATTTGGAAATATTTTAGGACAAATGAAAATAACAATACAACTTATCAAAATGTATGGGATGCAACAAAAGATGAGAGAAAAATTTACAGCTCAAAATGCTTACATTAAAAAAAGAAGAAAGAGGAGGGAGGAGCAAGATGGTGGCAGAGTAGGGAGTTTCAAGAGTAAGCTCATCCTACAATGCAGTAAATGATCAGTCAGAACTATCTAAGTCACCTATGTTGGAGGCTCAGGAGGCCAGAAGGGAATTCTGCAACATCTCTGGAAGAATGGAAGGAGACTCCCCATCTGCTGTGAAGATTTATGAAGAGAGGACTCCATGTTGCAGATGCTGGTGCCCTCCCCAGCTGACTGGGAAAGATGCCTCAGGAGATATTCCTTGGTTAGTGTTGGAAGCTCCATTTCCCAAAAGCAGGTGAAGAAAAGATGTCTGGGCACCAACTTCAGCTACTGATTAGTAAATTCAGTTGGCTAAAGTCCAGTCCTAAATACAGCTAAAGTTTGAACCTGTCCAAGTTAGAAGGAGACCAATAACCTCAATTTTAACTCTGACCCCAGCATAATGGGAAGTGGGGCTCATTGAAAACCACAGTGATGGTAGGGATCAGCTTCATTCCACCCAGGTCTGATTGCTGCCCTAGCCTGGGCTCCAGTCCTGCCTCTGGTAGAGAGGAAGATCAGGAGAACTGCACCATCCTCTCTGGGCAACTGTAGTTGCTTTCAGGCTGAAGGACTAGAGTGTTTGGCACCCATGTGGCTACATCCCCACCCCCAATAGTACAGGAGCAGGAGTTGTGTTTCCACAACCTCTGTGGGCAACTGCATGTGCTTTTGTTTCACACATATTAAATTGTTGGGCACTCCTGTGGCTCCACCACTGCCCCTGACAGAACAGGAGAGACAGTGTTTCTTCAGCCTTTCCAAGCAAATTCAGGTGCTTTCAATCCACACTGCTGGCACTTTTGGCACACACAGACTAGAATTTTAGGCCCACCAGGAGCTCCATCCACACCCCTGGCAGAACAGGAGGAGGGACAGTGCTCCTTCAGCCATCCCAGACAACTACAGTTGCTTATGGCCTGCAGGCAGGGGAGGAAGGGGCATAGAGCTTCAGCAGTCTCTCCAGGCAACTACAGAAGGTCTTAGCCTGCAGGACTTGCATTGGTGCACATGGCTGTGGATCTGTCCATATCTCTGGCAGGGGAGAAAGTCGGGAGATGTTTCATCAGTTCATGGAGCAATATAAGCAGCTTCAGCCTCAATGGCTTACAGTACTAATCACATTCTCAGATCCTGCTCTGCAAACTGCAAGGAAGAAAAGCAAAGAAACAGATGAAAAAGCCATGAAAAAATCAGACTGGCTAAACGTAAGTGATTATAAATTTCCAAAATAAGTTAAACCAAGTATCAAAGAGGGGCTTAGCACAAAGCCAATCAAATAGAAAGCCTTAGACTAAAGGTGGAAACCAAACCCAGAATAAATACATCAAGTAAATCAGATGCTGAGATACCAACACAAAATTACAATCGATACCAAGAAACCGAAAGATATGGCCCAGTCAAAGGAACAAATTAAGCAGATAACATAAAGGAGTTGAGACAATTAAACAGATGTTCAAACAAATCTCCTTAATATATTCAATGTTATGGCTAAAGAGACTAAGAATATTAAGAAGAGACTGGGTGAGCACAAAGAAGAATTTGATGCATATGTAGAAAAACAGCAAATCTTATGGGAATGAAAGGCACAATAAGTGAAATTAAAAGTACATTGAAGGAGAAATTGGGGAAGATGGCATCAGAGTAGGCAAGCAAGGCTCAACTATCTCATAAAAACAATGGAGAAAGGACCAAAAGCTGTCTGAAGGACGTGTCTTAGGGATCAGCAGATCAGAACAGTACTACACAATATCCAGGAGGCCAGGGACAGAGAGACAATGAACCCAAAATGACAAATGCGAATTATGAAATCCCCATGGCCAGGAAGGGGACCCACCCTCAAACATTAAATGTGCATAAAAACCCTGACTCACTGCAGCCAACTGAGAGGGGGACAGACATTTTCCTCCCTGTCAGTTGTTACATGGGAAGAGGTAGGGTGTGACAGGCGGTGGAGAGTGGTTTCTCTTCAGACAAGTCAGAAAGCAGAGCCCTCTTTGATTATCAAATCGGGACAGACAGAAACATGGGCGGGCAGAGGTAAAGAGAAAACTGCTTTTTGACCTTGAATAAAAGGGGGAAATGGAAAGGACAAATGAGTTTATATGGCTATGAGTCTCCAAAAAAAGAGTTGGGAGGTCTTCAGAGGGGTCGCACTTAAGCATACCTCAGTAGGGTCCCAGAGACAGCCAAAGTAGATACAACCCCAAGTACTGGTTCTCCCGAGGGTTGCAGAGACCCGCAGGTTCTATGGTGATGGCGGATGGCTCTAGAGTTCAGTGCCATGTCAGTTGGCCTTCTTTGGAGTTTGTGTTCCTGAGTGTGATGGAGTTGGACTCAGGTGTGACCTTTCCACACATGCCTCTTCTGGCACTTTACTGGACCTGTAGTTGGCGCTGGGGTTGGTGTATAACTCCAGAGACCTACATCTCTGGACTGTCCATGTGACAACCAGGCCCTGAGCCTCAGCAGTCATGCAACTCCTACCCTCTGGTTTATTGGAAATACACAAGCCAGCGAACAGAGAGGTGAAGAAGGTCAACCACCACACCAGGGTGCCAAGAGTGCCTACAACTGCAAGCAGGAGAATTGCATCCATCATCCACGTGGAATCTTAGCCCCCTCTCGATATAGAGTTGGAGTGGACATAACCATCCCAGGGTCCACAGGATGGAGGAATAGAGTATGGATTAGAGTGTACTTACTGATATTCTACTATGGAACTACTGTGATCAGTGATGGAAGAAATTGTAGCACTGATGTGGAGAAAGCGGCCACGGTAGCTGTTGAGGGTAGGGAGAGGGAAGAAGAGATATGATGTGGGGGCATTTTCGGGACTTGGAGTTGTCCTGGTGGTACTGCAGGGACAGATGCTAGACAATGTACGTCCTGCCATGACCCACTGGGTGCACTGGGGGAGAGTGTAAACTACAATGTAAGCCATTATCCATGTGGTGCAGCAGTGCGCCAAAATGTTTTCACCAAATGCAATGAATGTCCCATGGTGATGAAAGAGGTTGTTGACTTGGGAGGAGTGGGGTGAGGAGGGTGGGGAGTATGTGGGGACCTCCTATATTTTTTGGATGTACCATTTAAAAAAAAAAAAAGAGAGAGAAAAAAAGGACATAAGGTCAATAAAAAAAAAAGAGAGAGGGGGAGAGAAAGCTCTGTGGAAAGAGTCACCGAAAAGAGCCATCTGCTGGCTGGCCAGGAAAATGCAAAAAGGAAAGTTGCATTTAAGGCTAACCCAATGCCTGGGAGAAAATCTGTGCCCCATTAGAGGGTCCCTCGTCCTGTCCTGATAAATTAAGCAGGAAAATTTTAAAGACTGACAATAAGTTGAACCAAAAATCAAAGAAGAACTGTGGGAAAAAAACGTTAGGCAAGATAGAGAAATTGACAAAAGCAACAACAAGAACAAAAAGAAACAGAACTAGTTTATTTCGCAGGTGAACTTTATCAAGCATTTGAAAATGATGTTATTCCAATTCTGCCCAAAGTCTTCCAAAAAAGTGAAGAGGAGGGAACACTCTCTAATTAATTCTGAGAGGCCAACCTCCCTCCCATACCAAAGTCAGATGATGTTATCAAAAGAAAAGAAAATTTTAGGTCAATATCTCTTATGAATATAGATTCCCTCCCATACCAAAGTCAGATGATGTTATCAAAAGAAAAGAAAATTTTAGGTCAATATCTCTTATGAATATAGATTAAAAGTCATCAACAAAATATGAGCAAACTGAATCCAACAGCACATTGAAAAATAATACACCACGATCAGGTAAGCTTTATCCCTGGAATGCAAGGGTGGTTCAACATAAGCAAAATAACATTATACACTACATTAACAGAATGAAGGACAAAAACCACATGATCCTCTTAATTGATGGAGAAAAGATATTTGACAAAATCCAGCACCCCTTCTTAATAAAACCACTCAGAACACTAGGAAGAAGGAAACCTCCTGGACATGATAAAGGACATATATGAAAAAATACAGCTAAAATCCTATTTAATGGTGAAATACTGAAAGCTTTACCTCTAAGATCAGGAACAGGCAAGGATGCCCACTGTCACCACTGTTATTCAACAGTGTGCTGGACATTCTAGCCAGAGCGATTAGGCAAGAAAAAGAAATAAAAGGCATTCAGATTGGGAAGAAAGAATTAAACATTCCCTAATTGCAGATAACATGATTCTATATACAGAAAATCCTGAAAAATGTAGCAACATCCAAAAGTCAGTAGTGACTCTATGCACTAGTAATGAGCAATCTGAGGAGTATATCAAGAAATAAATCCCATTTACTATAGCAAATAAAAGAATCAAATATCTAGGAATAAATCTAACCAAAGTTGAGAAGGAGTTTTACACTGAAAACCACAAAACAATGCTAAATGTAATTACAGAAATTCTGAACAAATGTAAGGACATTCTGTGGTCATGGATTGGAAGAATAAATATTGTGAAGATGTCAGCCTTACTCAAAGTGATTTATGGATTCCACACAATAGCAATAAACATTTTGACAACCTTCTCTGCAGAAATGGAATAGCCTATCATTAAAGGTAAGGTTCACTGAATAGTTAAAGCCATCTTGAAAAAAAGTATGAAGTTGGAGGACTCGCACGTCCCAACTTCAAAACTCACTACAAAACCACGCCAATCAGAATACCAAGGTTCTGGCACAAGGACAAACATATAGACCAATGGAATATAATTGAGGGCTCAGAAATCTACTCACACATTTATGGCCAACTGCTTTTTGACAAGAGGCAAAGACCACCCAATTGGGAAAGAATAGTTTCCTCAACAAATCATGCTGGGAAAAATGGATCTTCATTTGCAAACAAAACAAAACAAAACCAAAAAACCCCCACAAAATTAGCACCCCGACTGAAGCAGGCTAGTAAGATAGGTAATCAATAGACGGATCTGGTACCTGGCAGAGAATCAACGTGGACATCAATAACCCCCAAGATGATTGCTGGAAGACCCCACCCCCAAGGTCCTGCCATTCAGAATGAAGACTTCCTCTGGAAGCCAGATATTCCCCAAGGACTTTATCATTGGGTCCTCATAGGGACTGATGGATAGGGTAATCAATCAAAACAGCACGCAGCTGGAACTCCTCCCTTGCCATTAGCAAAGGGGTGGAATAATTTACAGTTCAAGAAGTCATGCACGAAGCCTGAATGAGCACTCTCACTCTCCCGCTCTCTCGCCTCTGGACCCATTCCTGCCCTCTGCGCACCACTCTTGCCATTGTTCCTCTGCCACGTGGACATGCAAGTAAACCTGGGCATTTATAATATATAATGTGGAATTGTAGCCTGTAAATCAGCCCTCTTTATCAATTTTCATCCCCTTCCTCTCTACCTGGGACCCCTGATCTGTTCTTTTCTCCCATTTCTCATCCCTCCTTACCTGAATAAATCCCTGGCCTAACTCATCCGATGTGCTCTTGAAATTCACTTCTGCAGCATAGTCAAAGAACCTAGATAAAATCTGGTAACACTACCTCACATCTTACACAAAAAATCAACACAAAATGGATCAAATATCTAAATATAAGAGCCAGAACTATCAAACTTCCAGAAGACAATGTGGGGAGTCATCATCCAGACCTTGTATTTGGCAATGGTTTCTTGGACTTTACACCCTGAGCACAAACAACAAAAGAGAAAAAGACAAATGGGACCTCATCAAAATTTAAAATTTTGGGACCTCAAAGGCCTTTACCATGAAATAAAGTGAGAACATACACAATAGGAGAAAATATTTTGAAACTGCATATCCAATAAAAGTTTAATATCCAGAATACATAAAGAAATGCTTCAAGTTAAGAAAAAAAAACCAAACCAATTTAAAAATAGGGAGAAAACTTCAATAGACATCTCTCCAAAAAAGATACGAATGATGTGGGAAGAGTGGGGAGCTGGGGTGTGGGGTATGTGGGAACCTCTTATATTTTTCAATGTAACATTTTTTGTGGTCTATGTATCTTCAAAAAATACAATAAAAATGCTCATACTAAAAAAAAAAGATACAAGTGGCCAGAAAGCACATGAAAAGATCTGAACATAATGCAAATCAAAACCACAATGAGATACTACTTCACACTCACTAGAATGGCTGCTATAGAGAAAATGGAAAATTACAAATGTTGACGATGATGCAGCAATCCCACTACTAGGTATATACCCAAAAGAATTGAAAACAAGGACTCAAATATTTTTCCACCAATGTTCATAGTGGCATTATTCACAATTGTTTAAAGATGGAATTAACCCAGATGTCCGTCAACCAATGAATGGATAAATATATATGATATATAGATAATGGAATATTATTCAGCTATAAAAAGTAATGAAGTTCTGATACGTGTGACAACATGAGTGAACCTTGAAGACATCACATTGAGTGAAGTAAGCCTGACACAAAAGGACAAATATTGTATGACACTGATTTGAAACAATTAGAATATGGAAACTTATAGAATCAGAATCTAGAACATAGGTTACCAAGGCATGGTGTGGGATAAGAAACAGTAAGTTAAGACTTAAATTACACAGGTTTCCTATTTTGAATGATGGAAATGTTTTGGTAATGGATGTGGTGATGGTTAACACTACATTGTAAACATAACTATCAGTACAGAAACAGATATCTGAACGTAGTTGAAGGGGAAATGCGATGTTGTGTATGTAGTAACAGAATAATTTTTTTAAATCCATGAAACTACACTACAGAGTTAACCCTAAGTTAAACCACACAATATAGTTGATAGTAATATGTATATATATATATATATACATATTATATATACATATATATGTATATATATATGCTTTCTTCAATTGCAGCTAATGGTCCACATCAGTGTAAGTTGTTATTAATAGGTTGGTATATGGGAATCCTGTGTTTTATGCATGATTGTTCTGTAAACCCACAACTTCTGTAATAAGGAAAAATGTTCATACCTACCAACTGAAAAAACTTTGAGGTTGACATAAGGAACAAAGCTGAAATTTGTTGATCGTAATTAGGAACCTCACACAAAAACATATGACAGGACTCCAGAGCCAATATTAAGGATTTCATTCTGACCAGCTGGAAAACAGTAGGCCTTCAAAAAATATTTGTTGAATTAGCGAATATATAGAGATTACACTCATCATCTCTGTAGCCTGAAGCACCTGACACAGTGTCTACAGTGCCTAATCTATTATACTTATGCAATAAATATTTATGAATGAATGACTACAAAGGCATCGAGAAATTGGATCAATTCATGAAGCCAATTTTTGGACTCCATGTTTTTGAATAAAATCTTCCATACTTTCATGAGTATTTAAAAAATGACTTCCCTTCTTTTCTTATTACAAAATCAATATACTTTATTACAGAAATTTTGGAAAATACTGATAAAATCAAAAAAGGATAATATCACAATAAGCTAAAATAAAGCATAAATATTTTTATGTATAACTCACTGTCTTTTCTCTGTGCATAATATATTTTAATAAACATGGGTTCGCAGTGTATATTCTGTTATGTAACTCAGTAACTCACTTATTTCATTGAGGATGTTATTCAACACTTCCATATTTAGTAGCTGAATAATATTCTCTATTAAGAATGTGCCAACACTTAAGAAATCAATCCCTGCCTGTTGGATATTTGGGTCATTTCCAATTTTTTGTTATTATATAGAAAGTTGTGATTAATATCCTTGTAACTCAACTTTTTATGTAAATCTATGATTGTCTATAATTATAAGATAATTTCTTGGATTTGGAATCCTTGATCAGTGGGTTTGTATACTATATAATAAAAACTTTGATACACAGTGTCAATTTAGCCCCCAGAATAGCTATATGCATGTAAACTCCCTCAACAACAAGAGCATGCCTCTTTCCCTACATCTTCCTTTAAAATGAATATTATAATTTAACGCTGGTATAGTCCAGATGGAGTTTAACTTATTTATAATTGCTATCCTGAATATATGCACATAGCCTTTAAACTATTCCTCCTGTCACAAGGAATAAATGTTTTCCTCCTTTTCCTTGATTTTTCCACTATTGTGAAATGGTTTATCAGTGTTTTTATTTTCTTCAAACACTAGTAAAATAAATTGTTCCCTGCTTCAATCATTAGTTGCATTTAATTACTCACTAAAACCATGATTTTATTGTGTTTTTTAACTTTATTTTTAAAGAAGTTTTAGGATACAGAAACGTTACATGGAAATTATAGGAGATTCCCATAAACCCCACCTCCTCCCCTTCTCACATTTCCCCCCATTAATAACATCTTACACTAGTGTGGTACATTTGTTACAATTGATGAACAGGTATTGAAGCATTGCTATTAACCATGGTCGATGGTTTACATTATGGTTTACACCATGCCCCATATAATTTTATAGGTTTGACAAAATGTATAATGGCCTGTACCCATCATTGCAAAATCATGTGGAGCAATTCCAAAGCCCTAAAAATCCCGTAAGTTCCATCTATTCCCTCCCTCTCCCCTCAGAACTTATGGTAACTACTATCTTTATATCTATGTTGCAAGTTCTTCTGTTACTACAATAATAAGTCTACTTTGGTCCGTGGTTGCATTCCCCCCTTATGTTTGTTCATTCCTGTCTTTCAGGACTTGGGGATGGTGATGCCCACCTTGCTTCAGATTGAGAGGGAGATTAGATCTTATGGAGCAGATAGAAGGAACGATTTTGCTTGCAGTTTTGGATACTCTTTGCTTCTGGGGATGGGGGTTGTCCATCATCATCACTTTTTTCACTGTCCTGGGCAAGTCCAATGAACTGGAGAGGAAGTGTTGGCTGCAACTCTGCTGAGAGTCAGGGCTCAACTGACATATAGATAGACCAAAGATTTAAGTTTCTGGGACCTTTATTTAATGGGTATAGTGCTAATTATAAGTTCAAATGAAAGGGGCAGAAGAATCTTGTGTAATGAGCCTAATTCTGTTACACTGGGGAAATAGGTCATCGTATATTCCACGGTAAGGTCCACTGACAGGGTGCTGATTTCGTGAGGTTGTGTGTTTTGTATATAGTGTCCAGATGTCTCTAGAGCCCTCAGGAGCACCCCTGTTTGAGGCTTTGCTTACTGTAGCAGTTAGTGAGATCCACCTGAGGCATGCATACAAGTAATGTCTGGAATGACCTCCTGAGTCACTTTGAAATCTCTTACTTATAAAAACTCTTGTATTTAATTTTTCATCCTTTTGGTCAAGATCTTTTTCCAAATGCATTGCTGGTTGGCATTTGGTAATAATCCGTTGGTGCCAGGGAGCCTCATCTCCAATAGTCATGTCCTACGCTGGGGGAAGGGTAGTGAGTATATTTGCTGAGTTTAGCTTAGAAAGGGCACATTTGAGTAACAAGGAGGTTTACAGGAGATAACTCTTAGGCAATAGATACAATTAGGATAAGTTTCAATTTTACAAGAATAAAGTTCATAAGTACAAGCACTAATATTGAAGGCTTGGCATAGTGGTTTGTTTTCTTTTATTAGGCACTGCCTATGTACACTAGAGATTCTTGAATTCTATTTTGTATTTGCTTATTGCTTGCAGCATTTCAAGCCAGAACTTGATTCCAATCTTTTCACCTTTCTAACTTTGAATAAAATTCTTAATTAGTACTTGAGCTTTTTGTTCTCCTGAGGAGTTACACATATATAAATATATTTAAGGTACACATTACACTTCCTCTTAGAATTCTGAGACACTAATAGAATAAATCAGAATTTAAATATTTAAAATTATTACATACTTGGAAGTTTACTCTTGCAAATATAGATCACAGTCCTTATCCAGAACTCTTAAGGCCAGGCGTACTTTTGAGTAAGGAATGTTTTAGACATTAGAAAGGTAATAAAGTGCATATACGGTATATTATGTAACATTCCCAGTATGGACTGAGGAAGCACAGCATAATCAAACCCATTTACATTTCTGCATTAAAATATATGATTATTCACCTCAAATAGGAAAAAATAATGCACTGTAAAAATCCACACATCAGTCCAGGCAGGACAGGTTTTGTTTCCAAATGAGCCTGTGCCAAACTTACAAAAAAATTGATTTTCAAATATTTTTGGACTGCAGAGTTTCAAATAAAGGATCATGTACCACTATCGATTGTATCAGTCATATAATGACATTAGCCATATAAAATTGAAATAATTTTACCACTTTTGACCCATAAGAAAACTACAATTTCATATGACTCAACCTTTCATTTAGTTCATGTGATTAATAAATAACAAAAAAAAGAAAATATGTTATGCACTTAAAGTGGACAAATTGTATGGTTTGTGAATTATGTTGCTATAAAGCTGTTTTTAAAAATAAGTTGGGCATATTTTTTTAGGTTCTATATTCTGTTTCTTTGATCTATGTGTCTAGTCTTCTGCCAATACCACACAGTCCTGATTATAGTAGCTACAAAGTAGAGTGATTCCTTCTACTTTATTCTTTTTATTCAAGATAGTTTTGGTTATTCTAGGTCTGTGACTTTCCATACAAATTTCAGAATAAGCTTGCCTATATCTACAAAAATTCTTGCTGGGATATTGGTGGGAATTGCAATAAACTGTATATGAATTTGGGGGTATTGACAGCTTCACTATGTTTTGCTTTACAATCCATGAATATGGTATGTCTCTCCATTGACTTGGGCCTTTGATTTATTTCATCTGTATTTTGTAATTTTCAGCATACAGCTCCTATACATGTTTTGTTAAGTATATAACTAACTATTTCACTTTCTTGGGAACAATTTTAAATCGTATTTGTAGCAGTTTGATATTATTTATGAATTCTAAAAAAAGGTATTTGATTATGTTTGTAAACTGATCTGTTCTTCTGGGCATGATACCCTTTGATTGTATTAGATTCAGCTGAGAGGACTTTGATTAGATTATGTTAAGATTAGGGATTTGATTCAACCACATCATTAGGGCAACTCAGTTTGAGTCCCCACCCCATTTGTGGGCTATATAAAATGGACACTCAATCAAAGAGACACACAAAAACAGGTATGTCAGAAAAAAGGAAGGGAGCTCCATAGACATGGAGGAGGATCTTGCTGCCCCAGAAGAGCGATGAGCCATTTGCCTAATAGTTTACAGCTGACCTTGTGAAGAGACCAGGGCAGCTGAGCCCTGAAAAAAAAATGAGCCCTCCAACCTACAGCTGAGATCAGAAGGAGCTGGTACCAAGGAAGCTTAAGAGAGAGAGGAAGGCTGAACCTTCAAAGACATTGCCTGCCATCTTGCTTCAACACGTGGCAACAGACATTGAGTGAGGAAGTACCTCTTATGGTACCTTGAGTTGGACTCTTTAGGGCCTTGTAACTGTAAACTTTTACTCCACACAAATACCCTTTATAAAACCAACGGATTTTTGGTACTTTACATCAGTACCCCTTTTGGCTGGCTAATATAGTAATGTATTTTTGTTTTAAGTTTCTGAATATTCATTGACTGTATATAGAAATGCAGTTAGTTTCTGTGTTGATCACATATCTTGCAAACTTGCTGAGCTCACATACTAGCTCTAGTTTTGTTGTTGTTGTTGTTGTTGTTGTCTGTAGAGTCCTTGGGATTTTTGTACATAGGCAATCATGCTGTCTTCAAATAGGGGCGGTTTTATTTCTCCCTTTCCAATCTACATGCCCTTTTGAAATATATTTCGTTTCTTCCTTCTCTTTCCCCTTTTCCTCTTCCTGCTCCTCTTCTTCTTCCTGAACCTCCTTCTCCTTCTTATTCTTTTATTTATTTGCCTTATTCTGGTGGCAAGAACTTCCAGTTACTGAAGATGAATAAGAATGGAAAAAGAAGATATCCTTGACTTGTTTAGGATTTTAAGGGAAAACATTCAGTGTTTCGCCATAAAGTATGATATCAGTTGTAGAGCTTTTATAGATATTTTTTTCAGGTTGAGGAAGTTCCTCTGTATTCCTAGTTACTGAGAGATTTTACCATGAATAGACCTTGGATTTTGGCAGGTTTTTTTTCTGTGGCAATTGATATAATCATATGATTTCTCCTCTTTAGCCTGTTGGTGGATTACATTGATTTTTGAATGTTGAACTAGACTTGCATATCTGCATTAAATCCAAAATGGTGATATAATTCCTTTTATACATTGCTGGATTCAGCTTGTTAGTATTTTATTGAGGATTTTTGGATCTACTTCATGGGGCATAATGGTGTATAATTTTCTTTTTGGGTGTGTTGTCTTTGTCTAGTTTTGGTATCAGGATAATACTGGCTTCATAAGATGAGTTAAGAAGTGTTCCTTCTGGTTCTATTTTCTAGAGTTAATTTCATAGGTTTGGTGTTAATTCTCCTTTTAATATTTGGTAGACTTCTCCTGAAAAACCAGCTTGTCCTGGAAATATTTATTCAAGAGATTTAAAATTACAAATTTAATTTCAGAAATGAATAAGATTAGTAAATCATAGGGCTATTCGGATTTTCCTTTGAATCTTGTTTAACTTTTGGCAGTTTGTAGTTTGGAGGAATTAGCCCATTTCTTCTAAGTTGTTGAATTTATGAGTGTAAAGTTGTTTGTAATAGTTATTTTCCTTTTAATGGTTGTAGGATCTATAGTGATATTCATTATTTCATCCCTGATATTGATGGCGTGTATTCTTACTTTATGTCTTTGCCAGTTTTGCAAAAATTTCATCAATTATATTGATTATTTTGAAAAAACAGCTTTATTTCATTGATTTTCCATTTTCCTGTTTTCAATTTCATTGAATTCTGCTCTTATTATTATTTCCTTCCTCTGATTTATTTTGCTGTTCTTTTTCCAATGTCTTGAGGTAAGTTACTGATTTGAGACTTTTCCTCTTCCTAATTTAAGCATGTAGTGACATAAACTTTTCCCTCAGCACTGCTTTGGTTGTATCCCATATATTTTGATATGGTGTATTTTCATGTTCATTCATCTCTTTGTATTTTTATTTCTTTTATACTTCCTTTCAGACTCACGAATTATTTCAAAGTATGTATTCACTTCCAAGTGTTTGGAGTCTTTGTTTTCTTTTTGTTATTGAGTTCTTGTTTGACTTCATTGTGGTCAGAGAAAATACTCTGAGGGATTTCAACTCTTTAAATGTGTTGAAGTTTATGTCATGGAGTTTTCATGATGAATGCTATATGGGTGCTTGAAAATAATATGTATCCTGCAGATGTTGGGTGGAGTGTTCTATAGATGTGAACTAGAGTCTTTTAGCTAATTGTCTTGCTCAGTTCTTCTATATCCTTGCTGATTTCCTGTCTAGTACTTCTATTCAGTTACTGACAGTGGGGTGTTGAAATCCCCAATTATAATTATGGATTTGCCTATTTCTCCGTTCAACTCTATCAGTTTCTGTTTCTTGTATTTTTGAGGCTCTGTCGTTTGGTGTACACACCTTTGGGTCCTTATGTCTTCTGATGGATTGATACTTTATGCAATGTAAATTTTTGTCTCTAATAATTTTCTTGTCCCAAAGTCTACTTTCTGTTTTACCTGATATTATTACAGCCACTCTTAATTTCAATCTACCTATGTTGTTGTATTTGAAGTGAGTTTCTTCTAGACAGCAAATTGTTGTATCATGCTTTTATCCATTCTGTCAAAGTCTGTCTTTTAATTGGTGCACTTAGAACATTTACATTTAAGGTCATTATAGATACGTTTACTTGTTAGCCAAGCTACTATGACAAATGCCATACAGTGGATTGACTTAAACAATGGGAATTTATTGGGTGATGATTTTGAAGCTAGGAAAGTTCAAAAATCAAAGCAGCATCAATATGCTTGCATCTCTGCCTTATATCACATGGTGATGTCCTCTCCTTTATCTTCTGGGTTCTATTGAGTTCTGACTTTTGGCTTCTCCTGTTGACTTTCTCTTAGAATGTTTGCATTTCTTCTGCTGATAAAGGTCTCCAATAATATGGATTAAGGACCACCCTCATTCATTTGGACCATACTTTAATTAAAATTAATAACTTCAAAAGTTCCTGCTTACACACAGGGATGTGGATTAAGATTGGGAAAACATGCCTAAATTAGGGTACGTAATTCAATCTACCAAATACGTTAGGGCTTAAGTTTGTCATTTTATTATTTGTTTGATGTTTGTTTCCACTGTGCTTTTCTTGTCTTTATTTATTTTTTTTAATATTACATTCAAAAAATATGAGGTCCCCATATACCTCCCACCCCCCTCACCATGCTCCTCCCCACATAACAACAACCTCCTCCATCATCATGAGACATTCATTGCATTTGGTGACTACATCTCTGAGCACCGCTGCACCTCATAGTCAATGGTCCACATCATAGCCTACACTCTTCCACATCCCACTCAGTGGGCCATGGAAGGACATACAATGTCCGGTAATTGTCCCAGCAGCACCACCCAGGACACCACTGTGCTTTGTTACCTCTGTTTCTTGTTTTGTATCTTCCTGTGGGTTTTTTTTTTTCGTAGCAAATCAACTCACCAGCAAAGCATAAATCCATTGAAAGTGTAAAATCAATGGTACTTGGTGTAGTCACATATTTGTGCTTCATCACCCAAATCATTCCCAGGCACTTTCATTATTCTGATAATAATAAACAAACAAAAACAAACAAACAAACAAAACTCATCACCTCTCAATCTTTCTATGCTTCCCCTGCCATACATAGCTGCTATTCTGATCCCTTCTCTCTAGTATATTGGTGTTTATCTTCTGTAAAAAACAGTCTTGGGAAGCGGACTTGGCCCAGTGGATAGGGAGGTCCGCGGTTCCAACCCCAGGCCTCCTTGACCCGTGTGGAGCTGGTCTACGAGCAGTGCTGATGCGCGCAAGGAGTGCCCTGCCATGCAGGGGTGCCCCCCGCATAGGGGAGCCCCACGCACAAGGAGTGAGCCCCATAAGGAGAGCTGCCCAGTGTGAAAGAAAGTGCAGCCTGCCCAGGAATGGGGCCACACACACGGAGAGCTGACGCAGCAAGATGATGCAACAAAAAGAAACACAGATTTCCGTGCCGCTGACGACAACAGAAGCAGACAAAAAGAAGAACACACAGCAAATAGACACAGAGAACAGACAACTGGGGCGGGGGAGGGGAGGGGAGGGGAGAAAAATAAATTTAAAAAGTCTTTAAAAAATAACCCAAAAAACTGTCTTATATATGTGATAGCACTGATTGTTTTACACGAGGTTTTACTATCTTATACAGTCCCATTTTACAGTTTCAGCTTTCCTTCTAGTAATATACATGACCTTAGACTTTCCCTTTCCACCATTGCCATACCCATAAAATGGCTCTGCTAGTTACAAGCACCATGGTATGCGTTCATTATTTCTATTCATTTCCAAAGATTTAAACCTTTTACCAATTCTGCACAGATTAACCCTCAGGTTTTCATTATCTACTCTGTGGGTTATTTTAACGTTTTTAGGATTTCATCCTGATTTATTTATAATTTGTTTGAGTATATGATTTTCATAATTTTCTTAGTGGTTGCTCTAGGTATTTCAATATACATATGCAACATATCCATCTACTGGTATGAATGATCAATGTTTTACCACACTGAGTGAAGAAGATGTAAGTCACCTTGTAGCCATTTAGGTCCCTTTACCCTGCATGCTTTTTAGATATTAGTATCATAAATATTTCTTCTGTATATTGAATGTCACATAAGCTAGTGTTTTAATTTTTGCTTCAGACACATCAAATATGACTTGAGAAATTCCTGGGAGAGATATTGCTTTTATCCTTATTTTATTTTTAAAGAAGCTTTAGATTACATAAATGCTACATTGAAAATATGGAGGATTATCATATACCCACCCTTTCCCCATCCCACACTTTTTCCCACTAACAACACCTTTCATTAGTGTGGTACATTTGATACAATTGATGAACACATATGAAGCATTGCTACTAACCACGGTCTATAGTTTACATTATAGTTTACACTTTGCACTGCACAATTTTATACGTTTTGAAAAACATGTATAATGGCCTGTATCAGTCATTGCACTGCCATGCCAAACAATTCCAATGCCCTAAAATGCCCCATGTTACATCTCTTCTTCCCTTTCCTTCCCCTCAGAACCTCTGGTGACCACTGCTTTTATAACAATGTTATAAGTTCTTCCAGTGCTAGAAAATAATAAGTCTACCTTAGTCCATAGTTGCATTCCCCCCTGATTTTTGCTCAGTCTACAATCTTGAGGAGTTGGGGGTGATGATGGCCACTCTGTTTCTGATTGAAAGAGGGCTTAGATCCCATGGGGCAGATGGATGGAACTGTTTTGACTGCAGTTGTAGATCTTCTCTGCTTTTTGGGGGGAATGAACATTGTCCATCATCATCCTTTTGTTGGTTGTCCTGGGTGATTCCAATGAACTGGAGAGTAGCTGATGCAACTCTGCTGAGATTCAGGGCTCAACCAGCATATGAACAGACAGAACACTTAAGTGTCTTGGACACATGCTTAATAACTATAGTGCTAATTAAAGGTTCAAATAAAAGGGGCAGAAGAGCCATGTATGGGGAAATTATAAATGAGTCTAACTCTGTTACATTGGGGAACATATATTCCAAGGTAAGGCCCACTGACTGGGTGCTGATTTCCTGAGATTGTCTGCCCTGCTTATGGTGTCTAGATGTCTCTAAAGTCCTCAGGAGTCCCCTGCTTGAGGTACTGTTTACTATGGCAGTCAATGAAGTCCTTCTGAGACATGCATCAGCATAACCCCTGGAATGACCTTACAACTCACTTTGAACACTCTTAGTCATAAAAACCTCATTAGTATTTAATATTTCCCCTTTTTGGTAAAGGTCTTTTTCCAAGTACATTGCTAGTTGGTGCTTGGTAATAATCTCTCAGTGCTAGGGAGGCTCATCCTCAGGAGTCATGTCCCATGCCAGGGGGAAAGTAGTGCTTTCCTTTATTTTTTATCCTTTCTGGTATTTTTTCCATCTGAAGTTATAAGCCTTCTGTTATCATGGATTTCTCGATTAAGAACTTTCTTTATCATTTTTATATGGGTAAATATGCCAGCAAAAATTCTATTGATTTTCCTTCATCTGAGAATGTTCATTTTTCCTTCATTCCTGAAGGATATTTTCACTAGATGTAGAATCCATGGCTAACAGGTTTTTTTTTTTCCCAGTACATTTCTTTCTGTCCTCCATGGTTTCAGAAGAGAAATCTTCTGTCATTCAAATTGGCTTTTGCCTATAAGCAATACATCATTTCTGACTGCTCCCAATATTTTTCTTTATCTTAAATTTTGGGAAATTTCATTATGAAGTGTCTTCATATGGATTTCTATGGGCTTATTCTCTTTTGGACTTTCTCAGATTCTTGCATCTGTAGGTATATGGGTTTCACAAAATTTGAGAAATTTTTAAGCCATTATTTCTTCAATACTCTTTCAGCTCCACTCTTTCTCCTCTCCTTCTGGGGCCTCTGATAATATGGGGTCTATTGATTGTCTTCTCATTCATATTGCGATCATCCTGTTTCTCGGTATGAGTGATTTTCTATTTTGTCCTGAACATTTTGGATATTATATTATGAAATTCTATCTCATTTAAACTTTCTTTATTTTTTGTCGATATTTATTTTTTTAATGGTAAATTAAAAAAATGTGAGATCCCCATATACCCCCACCCTCCTCACCCACTCCTCCCCCTATAACAACAACCTCCTCAATCATCATGAGACATTCATTGCATTTGGTGAATACATCTCTGAGCACCACTGCACCTCATGGTCAATGGTCCACATCATAGCCCACACTCTCCCACAGTCCACCCAGTGGGTCATGGGAGGGCATACAATGTCCAGTAACTGTCCCTGCAGCACCACCCAGGACAACTCCAAGTCCCAAAAATGCCCCCACATCACATCTCTTCTTCCCACTCCCCACCCCCAGCAGCCACCATGGCCACTTTCTCCACACCAATGCCACCTTTTCTTTGATTACTAATCACAATAGTTCATGAATAGAATATCAGTAAGTCCACCTAATCCATACTCTATTCCTCCATCCTGTGGACCTTGGAATGGTTGTGTCCACTCCACATCTATATCAAGAAGGGGCTTAGATTCCACATGGATGCTGGACGCAACTCTCCTGCTTTCAGGTGTAGGCACTCTTGGCTCCCTGGTGTGGTGGTTGACCTTCTTCACCTCCATGGTAGCTGAGTGGGGTAAGTCCAATAAACCAGAATGTAGGAGTTGCAAGTCTGTTGAGGCTCAGGGTCTGGCTATCACATGGCCAGTCCAGAGATTCAGGTCCCCTGGGTATACATTAAACCCCAGCATCAACTACAGATCTGGTAAAAGTAACAGGAGAGACTTGTGGACAAAGCTCACATCTAAGTCCAGCTCCATCACACAGAAACACAAACTCCAAAGTAGGGTCAACCGAGAAGGCACTGAACTCCATCTGCCATGACCATAGAACCTGTGGGTCTCTGTAGCCCTCAGAAGAACCAATACCTGGGGTTGTATCTGTTTTATCTGTCTCTGGAACCCTGCTCAGGTGTGCATAAGGGTAACCCCTCTGATAACCTCCCGGCTCTTTTTGGAGACTCACAGCCACATAAACTCATTTGTCCTTTCCATTTCCCCCTTTACTTCAGGTCAAAAAGCATTTTTAACTCCTGGTATTATATGTAGACTGAGATATTCTGCTGGTCCGAGTTGACCCTTTTATTCAAGGTCATTTTCTAGTTACATCATCAGCTGGTACTTGGTAGTAATCCCTCGGCGCCAGGGAGGCTCACCACCGGCTGGGGGAGAAGGCAACACATTTACATGTTGAGTTTGGCTTCGAGACTGGCCACATTTGAGCAACATGGAGGCTCTCAGGAGGTAACTCTTAGGCACCCTGCAGCTGTAGGCCTCGTTCTTATTTCAGGTGCTCAGGCTCACAAGCATAGTCATTAGTATCAAGGGCTCATTGTTGGACATTCCTTCTCTTTTGGTCTTTGCCATTGCACTTGGGGGATTGTTGCTGTTCCTTTAGGGACTGTGATAGAGCTCCCCTGGCTAGGAACTCAGCACTCCCTCAATTGTTGTTCCCAATTGTAACCACGATGAAAATATCCAAACATTTTTATGTACCCTGGATATATGCCCTGGAGAACTCCCTGCCAAACATGTGTCCCCTGTCAATAACATCTTACACCAGTATTCCTCCCCTGCCATTGTTGAACCTCTCTGTGATCCAAAACTTCTTCGAAAGTGAAGCCCAATATATTGCCAGGTTCCATTAATAGTAAAATGGAATATCGTGATGAGTTTAAAGGTTAGATATAGAATGCATATCAATTTAGAAAAATTAAGGTAAAAATAAATTGGGGTATCAAAAAATTTAAAAATGCAAAAGCTTTGTTTTTGATATTTTGCCCTCCGTCACGGCAATACGTGTTGCCCTGTATGCCAATTGACAAGGCAACTACTTCCGTCTTTTCCTCAGTGTCTATGTCCTATATTTTTCTTTTTTCTTTTTCCTAATTATTAAGCTTATCTTCACAAAAGTTTTAGACCACAGTAATTCATATATACAATATACAGTTCTCCTACATATCCAACATAAAACCCTTTTCCCTTCCACAGCAATAATCTTTTTACATATTCACATTATATTTACTGAAACTGATGTACAGATAGTGAGACAATAGCTTTCAAACAAGGCACCATTTGGGTTTACATTGTGGTTTATATTTTAGACTATACAATTTTCTAAATTTTTAGTTCTCTTTTAATCATTTAATCTTGTTTTTTGGAGGGAAGTTCCTCTGTTCAGGTGTACTGTGAGGACCAACTGGATATGTATATTCAGCTTCCTGCTGAAGATTTAAAAGTTTTTTAAACTATTTAAAAGAAAATCAATTGTTTGAAGCAATAATAATGGCAATGTCTTGAGGGGATTACAACATATGTAGAGGTAAAATGCATAAAAGCAATAGCAGAAAGAATACTAAAGGAGAATGGATGTCTACTCTTGTAACATTTTTACAGTATACATGAAGTGTTATAATGCTATTTGATAGGAAATTGTGATAAAAAATAAACAAATTAGATATGTGTATTGTAAACCTTACCAAAACTACCAAAAAATAAAACAATGAGGTATAGCTAATAATACCGTAATAGACATCACGAAAATGATCAACCCAAAGAAAGACAGGAAGAGAGGAAAATAAGGAAAAAAGAACATATAGGAAAAAGACAAAACTTATAAAGATAATAGATTAAATGAGAGAAACCCATATTATCATCTTAATAGATATAGGAAAAGTGTTTACATTTGGCAAACTTCAACACCCATTCATATTAAAAACTATGGAATTTCCTCAAGTTGATAAATGGCCTCTACAAAAATCCTATAGCTAGCATCAGACTTATTGGGAAAAGACTAAATATGTTTCCCTTAAGATTTAGAACAAGTCTGATGTCGGCTCTCAACAATTCTACTGAACATTGTATTGGAGGTTCAAGCCAAGGCAATAAGCAAGAAAAGGGGGGAAAATGACATATAGATGGGAAAAGAAGAAGAAAAGCTCTTCATTTGCAGATAACATTGTCATTCATGTAGAAAAGAACAACTCAAAACTACTAAGAGAGTTAAGCAAGTGTTCATGATACATCAATAATAACAATTATTTACATTTCTATATACAAGCAATTAAAGTTAGAAATGAAACTTTAATATAATACAATTTTCAGTAGCAGCAAGAGACATGGCATAGAAGTCCATTTCGGGAAGTGGATGTGGCTCAAGTGATAAGGCTTCCACCTACCATATGGGAGGACTTGGGTTCAATCTCTGGGTCCTTCTGGTGAAAAAGAGAAGAGAAAATGTACCTACATGGTGAGCCAGTGCCTGCGTGGTGAGCTGAGTGCCCACATGGCAAGCCGAGTGCCCACATGAATGCCCACGTGGCAAGCCAGTGCCTGTGCAAGTGAATCATTCAGCAAGATGATGTTGCAACAAAAGGGAGATGAAAATGATAGTCAAGGTGAAACACAGAAGAAACCAGGAACTGAGGCAGCATAGCTTACAGGAACCCTCTCTCCACATCAGAGATCCCCAGGATTGAACTCCTGTGAATCCTAGAGGAGAAAAAATGAAAAGAGAAGACCAAAAAAAGAGAGAAACAGATACAGAAGCTCTCACAGTGAATGGATACAGCAAAAACAGCAAGGCGGGGGGAGGAGGAGGGGGAGGAGCAGGGAAATAAATAAATAAATCTTTTTTTTTAAAAAAAGAAGTAGATTTGGCAAAATATGTGCAAGACCTGTACACTGCACACTGAAAACTATAAAACAATTCTTAGAGAACTAATGAAACCTAAGTCAATAAAGAGATATACTATGTTCATTGTACAGAAGACAGAATATCTCGGTCAGTTCTCTTAAAATTCATTTATAGATTCATCAAAATACAAATCAAAATACCAGAAGACTTTTTTTTTAATTGGGAAGATGATTCTAAAATTTATATGGATAAGCAAAAACAAACAAACAAACAAACAAACAAACAAACCAAAAACCCCAAAACTAGAAAATGCAAGACAATTTTGAAAAAAAAGAACAAAATTAGAAGACTTATATCCATCTGATATACTATTTACTATAAAGCTGCAGTAATCACGACAGTTTGGTATTTGTATAAATACAGTTGAATAGCTAGGTCAATGGTACAGATAAGAGAGTCCCACAACAGACACGAACTTATATGAAAAACTAATCTTTTAAAATTTTTTTAGAGAAGCTGGGGGGTTATAGACCAATCATGCATAAAATATAGGATTCCCATATACCACCCCACCACCAAAAGTTGCATTGGTGTGGAACATTTGTTACAATCGAAATTAACACTTTTTTTTTGTAATTGTACTACTTTTTAACAGTAGTTACCTTTGTTACAATTGAGGACAGCTTATTAAAATAGTACTATTAACTGTTAGCCATAGTTTACATTAGGTGTATTTTCCCATATATCACCCTATTATCAACACTTTGTATGAGTTTCATACATTTGTTATGTCAGGAAAGATCATTATTTTACTTGTACTATTAATTATAGTGCCTTATCTACAAGAGGGTCCACTGTGTTATATAGTCCTATGTTTTATCTTTTACTTTTTATTCTAGTAACATATATTACCAAAACTTTCCCTTTTTAACCATATTCACATATATAATTTAGTGCTGCTAATTACACTTACAATACCATCACCACCATCCATTTCCAAACCTTTTCAATCAACCCAAATAGAAATCCTATACAAATTAAGCATTAACTCCCCATTCTCTACCCCTAACCTGGCCCCTGATAAACAATATTGTACACTTTAACTTTATGAGTCTGCTTATTCTAATTATTCTATATCAGTTAGGCCATATATTATATGTCTTTTTGTGTCTGGCTTGTTTCACTCAGCATAATGTCTTCAAAGTTCATCCATCAATAACACTGAAATATACATCTGAATGTGATTAAAACGGGAAATGTTAGATTGTATATATGGTAACAGAATAATTTTTTTTTAATCCATGGAAACTACAATACAAAAACAGTGAGCCCTAAATCAAACCATGGACTATAGTTAATGGTACAACTATAAAAATGTGCATTTATCAATTGTAACAAATGTTTCATATCAATGCAAGGTGTTAGTGGTAGTGTATGGGATTCCTGTATTTTATGCATAATTATTCTGTAAATCCACAACGTCTCTAATAAAGACAGAATAAAAAATAAATAGCACAATACGTAAAATAAAAATCAATAAATTAAACTTTACCAAAATTAAAAACTTTTGCTCCATTAGACAAACAGTTAAAAGAATGAGAATAAAAGCCACAGATTGGGAGAACATATTTTAAAATCATATATTTGGTATAGGACTTATGGCTAGAATATATAAAGAACTCTCAAAATTCAACAATAGTAAAATAAGCAACTCAACTTAAAAATGGGCAGATGATTTGAACAGACACTTTACCAAATAAGATATATGAATGGCAAATGAGCACATGAAAAGATGCTCAACATCATTAGTTATTAGGGAAATGGAAGGTAAAATCACAATGAGATACCACTTTACCCCTACCGTTATCAAAATTAAAAGGTCCTAAATAGCAAGTGCCAGAGAGGATATGGACAAATGAAATCATTATGCATTGCTGGCAGTAATGTAAATTGGTGACTTCGCTGTGGAAAATGGTTTGGCAGGTCCTCAAAATGACCTGCCATATGACCCAGAAATTCCAGTCTTTGACCTATACCTAAGAGAATGAAAGGATAGGTCTACACAAAAACCTTGTGTGAATGTTCACAGAAAATTACTCAAAACAACTAAAGAGTGGAAACAACTGACAAATGTATAATTAAAATTTGGCATATCATATAATGGAATATTATTTAACAACCAAAAGGAATGAAGTACTAATACATGCTAAAACATGGATGAACCTTGAAATTTTTATGCTAAGTAAAAGAAGCCAGACAGAAAAATCCACATAGTGTAGGATTCATTTATATGAAATATAGAGAATAGACCAACCCATAGAGAGAGACAATAGACTTGTAGTTTCCTAAAGCTGAGAGGGAGTTGGGGGAAAATGGGGAGTCACTGCTATTGGTTCCTCTGGAGATAGTGGAAAAGTTTAATATCTTGATTGTGGTGATGTTTACATGACTGGATACGTTTGTTGAAGTTCATCAACGTGCACATTTTAAATTAGTCAATTGCGATGCACATAAATTATACCTCAATAAAGCTGATGAAAAGGTTCTAAAAGTACCCTCAGTCATTAATAGAAAAGAATCCATATTTTTGGATGGCAACTCTTGACTATATACATCAAAAATCACCTTTCGAGAATAAACTCAATTATGCTATTAAAATTTTTCACACCCACCATATCCACTGGAACATTCTCCAAAGGAGAACCTTTTCAATCATTTGGTGCTCTGTGGCATTTTGAGATTATTTTTTGTGAATCCCCAAAAGAGAAAGATTATGTTTGTAAACAAATCTATTCTGGGTGAGATAGCCTCCGATTATATTGGATTCAGTTGAGGGGACCTTGATTAAACCACAGGTTAAGACTAGGGTTTTGATTTGACCAGTTCAGGCAGTAAGGCGAGACTCACGTTGAGTCCCTGCCCCCTCGATGGACTGATATAAATGGACACTAACTCAAGAAGATGCAGGAAGAGGAGACAACTTTATCATTTTGATCCTGCTATGTGACAGAAACGAGAAGGCTCAAACAGCTAAGGCCCCAGGGAGAGATGAGCCATTTGCCTGATAGTTTACAGCTGACCTTGGGAAGAGAGCCAAGACTGATTTAGAAGCCCTGAAGAGAAATGAGCCCCATGCCAGGAGAGGGAAGAAGCCCAGAGAGATAAGCCCTATGCCAGCCTATAGCTGAGAGAAAGGAAGCCAGAAAGGGAGTTTAATGTGGCAGTTTAATATGGTTATGAATTCCAAAAATAGATATTGGTTTATGTTTGTAATCTGATCTGTACCTGGGCATGATTGAGTTATGATTAGGGCATTGAGTCCCCATCCACCGGGCATGCCAAAGAGCAGAGTTGTGATGTTGGAGTTTGATGATGAAGCCTTAAGCTGGAGCCCCGGGAAGTCAGCTCACAGAGAAAACAGAAGCAAGCCTCAGGAAGAGAGAAACCCTGAGCCCAGGAAAAGAAGCCTGAGGAAGGGAGGAACCCAGGAAGCCTGAACCCTTGCAGACATCGGCAGACATCTTGCTCCAAAACGTGAAAATAGACTTTGGTGAGGGACGTAACTTATGCTTTATGGCCTGGTAACTTTAAGCTCCTACCCCAAATAAATACTCTTTATAAAAGCCAACAGATTTCATGTACATTCCATCAGCATCCTTTGGCAGACTAATACACACTCTTTCTAAGAAAGGAAATATTTACCTTCAAGAAGCAGTAATTGGAGAATTAGAACTATTTATACTGTCCAAAATTTTCATTGGCAAAATCTATGAATGTTATTGTCAACATTTTGATTGAATTAAACTCATCTTTTCACAAACATGATGTTGGCCTAATCCTTTTAGAATGTGAATGAATATATTTGGAAATATACAATTAAAATGAGAATTTAGAAAAATTAGTTCAAATTTAGAGAAATATGCTTTTGGAAATATGCTGAGGATGATATTTTGTAAACCAGAATTTGTTACACGCAATGGAATTTTTTTAATTGCACGTTTTCATATTAGGTCCACAGCATTAATGTTAATGAAAGAATTTTATTATGAATGTAATTAATAATGTAGGGTTGTGATATTAATCATGTGCTGCTAAATTAATTATGCATGCATTTCACCATGCAAGATTTGATACGGTGAACTTTGGGCTATGACAACTCCAGAATTTACAAAAGACAGATTGAAATATTTGGGGGGCATGTTGCACGCTTCACTTGGAGAAACTTGAATATGCCTTTTATCCCTTAGTGTCCAAGAGTACTCCAAATTGCTGTATCTTAGAATACACAAACTTCGTCAGTGATCTCCAAAAGTTTTGATTATGTGCCCCATTGGCAAAAAAAAAATTAAAACAATGCATATTTATGTATTCATAAATAATATAATATAGTAATATATTAATATTATAAAACAAGAAGTAATCACTTAAAATGATGAGATAAAAAATAAAAAAGTAACTTATATACTCCTTAGGGACTATGCATCTGATTTAGAGAACTGCTGGTGCAAAGTAAGAGGCACAAAATTTACCTTTCCCTGGGAACAAGAAGCAGGCATTGGCCCATGTGGAAAGGGCAACGCAGAAATTGTCAGATAAAGAAAGCTGGGAAAATAAAAACTAGGGATTTGAAATAGCACTCACTCAAAAGAATACACTTTAATCAGAAATCATAGAGTTCTTATGTTAATGAAAACATTGTTTTACTAGCCTGGGAAACCACAATTCTGTCTAGCACAATCTAAAGCAGATCAGGACATAAGTTCAGAAAAAAAGAATAAATTAACTGAGACTTGACCTGAAAAGAAATGACAAGAGGAAGTATTTAACTGATAGCCAGGGTAAGTTAGAATCAATCTTGCTATATTAATGTTAAAGAAAAAATAAAGATGAATTTGTGCCTAATAGCATTCCCAACACAAAGAAAATCGATTCATTAATAATGCCAGCTACTTAACAAGGAATTTAAGACAGCATACACTCTTGCTTGAATACCTGTTTGAAAGCCATAAGGAAGGAAATTTATACCTAAAAAAAATGCAAATCTATTCAAACAAGGGGTGACCAAAGTTTTTATTTTTTAAAAATTTATTGAAGTATATCACTCATACATAAACAATAAGTGTATAATAATAGTTGTGAGCTTACAAAACAAAAATATATAGCATCATCCAGGACTCTCATAACTCACCCTACCACCAGTAACTTGCATCGTTGTTAAATCCTTTTAACTAATGATTAAAGAGCATTGTCAAAATATCACTACTAAACAAAGCATTTTTCCCCCAACCAATCCTATGGTTAAAGGTAAGACTTGCAGAAAGAACAGCTTGTATGCAATCTGGAAAAAAATTACATCAGCTGGAGAAAAGGTCATCCAGGATGAAAACATTGATATAATGCAGGCATGAGTTATTAGGTCATAATACATTCTTGGGTTTTAATAAAGACCAGTAATGAAACAGCACACTAGATGATTAAAGGAATTCATAGAGACCAGGGGCAAACTCAGTCTCTGGCAATACATTTTCTTTTTCTACTCTAGTCCATATTTTATTCCCCAGTCCTGAGGATTCTGGGATGGGGATGCCCACTCCACCTCTAATTGAGAGGGGTCTTTGATCACATATGGTTGATGGATGGGACTCTCTTGCTTACAATTGTAGACTCTCTGGTTCCTTGGTATGGTGGTTGTCTATCCTCACCTCCTTATTAATGGTCCTGGGTGAGTTCAATGAACTGGAGAGTAGGTGTTGCAACTCCGCTGAGGATTAGGACCCAGCTGGCACACGGACAGCCCAAAGATTCAAGTCCCTTGGACGTATACCTACCAACTCCAGCACCAACGATAGGTTCAAATAGAAGGGACAGAAGAGGCCTGTGTAGAGAAGTCACAAATGAGTCCAACTCTGTCACACTCGGGAGCACAAACCACAAAGAAGGGCCCACTGGCAAGGCACCGAATTCCAGAGCCATCTGCCATGACCATAGGACCTGGGTGTCTCCAGAGCCCTCAATAGCCTGACTATTTGCGGTGGTATCCAATTTGGCTATGAGATCCTACTGAGACGTGCATAAGTGTTACTTCTGGGATGACCTCCAAACACACCTTGACGTCTTTCAGCCATATAAACTCATTTGTCTTTACCTTTTCCCCCTTTTATTCAAGGTTGTTCTCCAGTTGCATTGCTAGTTGGGGCTTGGTATTAATCCCTTGGTGCCAAGGAGCCTCACCCCAGTAGTCATGTCCCACACTGGGGGAAAGCTAATGCATTTGCATGCTGAGTTTGCCTTAGAGAGAGGCCACATTTGTGCAACATGAAGGCTCTCAGGAGATAACTCTTAGGCGCCCCACAGCACTAGGCTAAGTTGCAATTTCAAGAGCAAAGTCTCATAAGCATAGTCATCAATATCAAGGGCCCATCAATGGACCTTCCTTCTTCACTAGTCATAGCCCCTGCACTTGGGGAATTGTTGCTGTTCCATTAGAGAATGTGGCAGAGCTCTCTGGCAACACACTTTGAAACCATTCTGCCAGCAGTTGGATGGCACAAGTCATGTACTATAGCCATTTTTTTTAAAGAACTAAAAGGCAAATTTATAATTTTTAAAATAAATTTGGTGAAATTTAACATGGCCTGTATCCATCATTGCACAATCAGAGAGAACACTTCCATTGCCCCCCAGTTACCCCCTCTTCCATCCATTCTATTGCTCTCTCCCCCTCCCCTCGGGGCCCACAGTGACAACCAAGTTCCACCACTTGAAGGACAAGATTCATAGACGCTTGCAATAATGCTGAGGGCTTGACTCCCTAGTCCATCCTCCCCCATTAGGAGCCAACAATGCTCTCGAGAGACACCTGCCCTCTTTTTGAGAACATTATGCCTCCCCAGGATCCTGCCATAACCCACTCAATGGACTGGGAGAGAGTGTAAACTACAACATAAACTATAATCCATGTTGTGTATCGGTGCTCCAAAATGTATTCATCAAATTCAATGAGTATACCACACTAATGAAAGAAGTTGTTGATGTAGGACGAGTGGGGGATGTGGAGTATGGGGTATATGGAAACCTGCTATATTTTAATGTAACACTTTGTGTGATCTGTGTATCTTTAATAAAAAGATAATAAGAAAGTTTGAAAAGTAGATTTAAAATTTGGTAAATAGGAACTACAGTGAGGTAAAAACACACAAGCAAAGATTTGGAAATAAGGTTTCCCTGTGAAAAACAAACAAGTAAAAGCCAGACACATGGGTGTGGAGTAGATGGAAGGGCACAAAGGACTGTAATCCAGGTATTATGCAGAATACAGTCACAGCCAACATGCCCACCAAGGTAGAGTGGGAATCATCCGAGGAAAGGGAAGAAGAGTGCATTCCAGGCAGAAGAGACAACATATGCAAAGGCTAAGAGGTGAGAGAGAGAGCATGATGCAGTCAGAGAACTTTAAGAAGTTCAATATGACCAAAGAAATAGACAGGGGATAAGGCTGTGAATGGCCTTGTCTGACATGCTGAGGTTGTCTGGATTTTATTCCAAATGCAGTGGGACAGCAGCCATTGAAGTATTTAAGACTGATGTGAGAGAACTCACAGTTTAGGAAGCTCTCTTTAGCTACAAAGTGGATCGGAGCCATCCCCACCCCCATTCCCAACTCTGCAGCAGAGGCAGGTCAATCATATAGGAGGCTACTGAAGGCATCCAGGAGAGAGATGGCCTAGGCAAGGTTGGCAGAAATGGATACAGGGAGGAGTGGACTGATGAGAGACATTTCAGAGGTAGAATGGTTGGGACGTGGGAGTGAGGCAGAAGAGGAAGTCTGGCTTGGGCAATGGGGTGGATTGTTGATGCCCTTCCCTGAGAGTAGAGAACCCTTAATGGAGGAGGAGGAACAGGGTTGAGGAGGAAGTTGAGGAGCTCAGTTTGAGAAAAGTTGAGCTGGAGGATCCAGTGAGTTCAAATGGAGCTCTTCAGTGAGCACTTCATTGTATGGGTCTGGAGTTCAGATGAGAGTCTGTGCTGGGAAATAAAGATGTGGGTGCCATCTGTCTACAGAACCTCAAGGGCAGATCAGCTTGCAAGAGGAAGTCAGGATTTAAAAATGGAGATGGAAGAGACCCAGAGACTGGATGACAGGTTTACAGAAAATTGGGGAGACAGGAAGCTTGTATGCTCATGCCTAAATTGGTATAATCTATGAGAAAGTGGAGGTAAGTAGTTGTACAGGGAAGAGATGAGATGGGGGCATAGGGATACTATTATGTGGGGCTTTGCAGGCCTGAGGGGGCTAGGGTTTGGAAGATGGTCAGATAGCCAAGGAATTGGGGGGAGGGTTGGGGGGAACAGATGAACATGGGAGATTGTTGGGTATGTGGTTGAAAGTGTAATGTTGAGAAAACTCTTCAGAAAATATATTAAGGAAGGGTTACTTGTTTATGGTACTTAATGGGGGACTTCTGGCACAGGGGCAGGCTTGTAGGGAGTGTGTGAGTGCTCATCTTCTCATAGTGTGTTATATCATTGCGTGCATATCTATACAATGAGTCAGAAGGTGTACCCCCATACTGGGGGGCCTCATGTTCTCAAACATAGGGAAGGGTGTCTCGAGATAATTGGTGGCTCCCAATGGGAGAGGACAGTCTAGCATGTCAAGCCCTTAGCATTATTGCAAGTATCTGTGAACCTGGTCCTTCAAACAGTGAAGTTTTGTTGTCACTGTGGGCCCTGAGGGTAGGTGAAGAGAGGAATAGAATAGATGGAAGCAGGGTAAAAGGGGACAATGGAAGTGTTCCACAAGATTGTGCAATGATGGATATAGGACATGTTAATTTTCATGAAAAATTTATAAAAGTGTATAGTCTAAAATGTAAACCATAATGCAAACAATAATGTATTTAAAAATTTAGAAAGGTGTGCAGTCTAAAATATAAACCATAATGTAAACCAAAACAAAACAAAGTTTGGTAGCTATGTTTCAATATCTGTACATCAGCTGCAGCAAATATTACATGAACATATAAAAAGATCATTGCTAGGGAAGGGTAAAAGGGTTGGATGTTGAATATATGGGAGTCCCCTATATTGTATATGTGACTTTACTGTGATCTAAAACTTTTGAAGACAAAATTAAAAATGAAAAGAAAAGGATGTAGACGGTGAGGAAGGAGTGAAAGAAATTGTCTTGCCACTGTACGTAGAGGGCAACACCTATTACAGTGATGAAAGGCAAAACATCGAAAACAAAGTTTTATGATAGTTTCATTTTTTAATTCCCTAAATTATTTTTTACTTTATTTTAGTTTTCCTAATTTAGTATATATTCTATTTCTAATCTTTAAACCTATCATTACTATTTCATTTTCCTACTAATTGAATTTGGCAATATATTAGGCTTCATTTTTAAAGAAGTTTTGGACCACAGAGGGGTTCAACTGTGGCAGGGGAGGAACACTGTTGTGGGGTATTATTGATGGGGGACACATGCTTAGGAGGGAGTTATCCAGGACATGTATATAAGGTATATAAAAATGTTCAGATATTCATTGGGTATTTTCATCTAGTTAGAGTTACAAATGACTACTGAGGGAATGCTGAGTTCCTAGCCAGGGGAGTGTCACATTCCCCAGTGGAACAGCAACAATCCTTTAAGTGCAAGGGCAAACACCAGTGAAGAAGGATGGTCCAATGAGGAGCCCATGATACTGATGACTATGCTTATGAGCCTGTGTGCCTTAAATTTCAACTAGACCTAGAGTTGTGCCTAAGGGTTACCTCCTGAGAGCCTCCATGTTGCTCAGATGTGACCACTCTCTAAGCCAAACTCAGCATGTAAAGGCATTATCTGTGTGGGACAGAAATCCCAGGGATGAGCCTCCCTGGTGCCAAGGGATTACTGCCAATCACTAGCAAGAGATGCAACTAGAAAAATACCTTGAATCAAAGGAGGAATGGTAAATGCAAATGAGTTTATATGGTTAAGAGTCTTCAAAAAAGATTGGCGAGGTCATCAGAGGTATCATGCTTAAGCATGCCTCAGCAGGATCCCAGAGACAGCCAAAGTAGATACAACCCCAGGTATTGGTTCTCCTGAGTTCTACAGAGACGCACATATTCCACAGTCATGGCAGATGGCTCTGGAATTCAGTGCCTTGTCAGTGGGCCTACTTTGGAATTTGTGTTCCTGACTGTGATGGAGTTGGACTCAGATGTGACCTTTCTACACATGCTTCTTCTGTCACTTTTACTGAACCTGTGTTTGGTGCTGAGGTTTGTGTATGCTCAGGAGACTTGAATCTCTGGACTGACCATATGCCAGCTTGACCCTCAATGATAACAAATATATAATACTAATACAAGATTAGGGGAAGGGACACCAAATGTAAGATATGGGCTATAGCTAATAGTAATATATATTTTTTAGAGATTTATTTTATGTATTTTTCCCAACCCCTTCACGGGTTTTCACTTGCTGTGTCTGTACATCTTCTTTGTTTTTTATATCATATTTTTTATTATCTCCTTTTTAAAGATACATAGATCACAGAAAATATTACATTAAAAATTATATGACATCTCCATATACCCCTACTCCCCACCCATCCACTCCTTCCACATCAACAACCTCTTTCATCAGTGTGGTACATTCATTGCGTTTGATGAATACATTTTGGAACACTGCTACATATCATGGATTACATTGCAGTTTACACTCTCTCCCAGTCCATTCAGTGGGTTATGACAGGATATATAATGCCCTGCAAGATCATCCATGACAACTCCAAGTCCTGAAAATGCCCCCATATCACTCCTCTTCTTCCTTCTCCCTGCTCTTAGCAACTCCCATGGCCACTGTCTCCACATCAATGATACAGTTTCTTCCATTGCTAGAGTCACAATAATTCTATTGTAAAATACCAGTAAGTCCAGTCTGATCCATATTTTATTCCTCTATCCTGAGGACCCTGGGATGTTGATGTCCACTCCACCTCTAGGCTTAGATCCCATATGGCTGATGGATGTGATTCCCTCACTTGCAGTTTTAGCGTCTCTTAGTTCCCTGGTATGATGGTTGACCATCTATGTGACCCATCTACACGTGCCTCTTCTCTCACTGCTACTGAATCTGGGGTTGGTGCTGGGATTGGTGTATGTTCAGGATACTTTAATCTCTGGACGTCCATGTGCCAGCTGGGCCATGAGCTTCTCCAGAGTTGTAACACCTACTCTGCAGTTCATTGTACTTATTCAGTCATCCAGCAGTAGTAATATTTTGACAATGCTCTTTCATAATTTTTTTGCCTGTTTTTCTCTTTCTTTCATAATTCTTAACAAGTGTTTCAATACAACTCAAGGTGTTGGTGGTGGGGAGATGTATAGGAGCTTTGTAAGATGATATGTTTTTTTGTTTTGTAAATTCACAAATTTTACTATACATTTATTGCCTATATATGTTTATGTATGAATGATATACTTCAATCCAATTTTATTTTAAAAATTACTTCTTTCCTTACTATGTAGTTTCCTACATAGTCTGTTTCCAGCTGGAAGGCTGTCATCCTTTTTCTATTCCTGTATCTTTTGGGCCTTGGAGGATTCTTGGTGCTCCTCCCTCTTTCAGGGAAGACTGCTTTCTTTTCTTCATATTTTCCCTTTTCCAGACTGTCAGTACAGTTCTGTCTGCCAGAGACTGCCAGTGAGGACTTCTTAGATATGTACATTAAAAGGCAGCATAATTTAGTGCTGAAGATTGTGGGTTTGCTGTTAGTGTCCGGATGGTTGTCATGGTTACCAAGTCATTAACATGACTAACAAGTTATGCTTGAGAATCTAGGCCATTGCTTGGGTCTTGGGAATTCTTGTTGACAGATTTATAGATTCAATTGGTTTTCTGTAATGTGGTATAACTCATTCTACTCTTTCAAACACTACAAATAGGCTCTTAAATTATGAAAGAACTTGAGGAAAGAGAGTGGAGTAAAATGAATTATAGGAAAAATAGCAACATGCAAGGATTTTAGCAGTAAGATCATAGCGACAGTTTTGTCTCCTGATTCTTACTACAATATCTATTTATTTTTTAAATATATTTTCTATTTAAAAAAGATAATTAGATTACACAAATGTTACATAAAAAATATAGGGGATTCCTATATGCCCCAATCCCCCTGTAGCCCACATTTGCCCACATTAACAACATACTTCATTATTGTGATTCATTCATTGCAATTGATGAGCACAATTTGGAGCATCGCCATTAAGCATGGATTATAGTTTACATTGTAATTTACTCCCACACAATTCTGTAAGTAATGGCAAAATATATAATGGCCTGTATATGTCATTGCAATGTCATTCAGCACAATTCCAAGTCCCAAAAATGCCCCCATATTATACCTATTTTCCCTCTCCCTGACCTCAGAATCTCCAGTGGCCCTTGCCCTCACATCAATTATATAATTTCTTCTATTGCTAGAATCACAATAAGTCTATAGTAGAATACCAGTAAGTCCACTCTAGCCCATAGTTCATCATGTCCTATAACCATCATTGCATGAACTTGTGAAACACTTCCAATGTCCCCCAGTTACCCTGCTTCCATCTATTCTACTCCTCTCTCCCCTTCTCCTCAGGCCCCATAGTGACAACCAAGCTTCACTGCTTGAAGGACCAGAATCACAGATACTTGCAACAATGCTAATGGCTAGACACAGTAGACTGTCCTCCCCCATTGGGAGCCATCAGTTCTCTCAAGAGACACAATTCCCTGTGTTTGAGAACATCAGGCCTACCCAGGATGGGGGTACACCTTCCCACACATTATGATATAAAGCACTTTACAAGATAAGCACACATACTCCCTAGAATTCTGCCCCTGGGCCTGATGCTCCCCCATTAAGCACCTTAAACACGTAACCCTTCCTTATTATATTTTTGAAAGAGTTTTCTCAATATTATAGTTTCAACTGCATACCTGACAATAACCAGTCTTCATCTTTTTACCCCAGCCCTCCCCCCAATTCCTTGGGCCATCCGACATATCCTCCCAACCTCTATCTCCGTCAAGCCTGCAAAGCCCCATCCAATAGCATCCCTATGCCCCTGTCTTATTCCTTCCCTGTACAACTTTCCTCCACTTTATCATAGATTTCACCCATGTAGGTGTCAGCTCACAACCTTCCTCTCCCTCCCAATTTCCTGTAAGCCTATCACCCAGTCTCTAGCTCTCTGAGACAGCTTGGTTTCTTTATTTCATATCAGAGAGGTCATGTAGTATTTGTCCTTCAATGCCTGGCTTGCTTTACTCAGCATAAGGTCCTTAAAATTCATCCATGTTATCCCATGTGTTTGTACTGTATTCTTTCTTATACCTGAGTATTCCATTGTATGTATATCCCACATTTTGTTTATTCATTCATCTGCTGATGGGCATTTGGGTTGATTCCAACTTTTGGCAATAGTGAATAATGCTGCTATGAACACTGGTATGCATATATTCGTTTCTGTCCTTGTTTTCAATTATTCTGGGTATATACCTAGCAGTGGAATTGCTGGGTCTTATGGCAAATCTATAGCTCTTTTTTTGAGGAATCACCAAACTGTCCTCCAGAATGGCTGGATACTTCTGCATTCCCACCAGCAGTGGATGAATGTTCCCATTCCTCCACATCCTCTCCAACACTTGTAGTCTTTTGTTTTTTTAATAGACGCCAATCTAATGGGAGTACAATGGACATACAATGTCTGGTAACTGTCCCTGCAGCACCATTTGGTATCTCATTGTACTCTTGATTTGCATTTTTCTAACAGCTAGTGATTTTGAGCACCTTTTCATGTACTTTTTAAACATTTTTATTTCTTCTTTGGAGTGGCATCTCTTAAATTTTTTGCCCATTTTGAAAATGGGTTGTCTTTTTAGTTTTGAGATATAGGCTTTCTTTATATATGCTGTATATTTAGGCTCCTATCAGATATATGGTTTCTAAATATTTTCTCCCAATGTGTAGTCTGTCTTTTCACTTTCTTTATAAACTCCTTTTAGGTGCAAAATGCTTTAATTTTGAGGCAGTCTCATTTATCTATTTTTTTCTTTTGCTGTTTTTGCTTTGGGTGTGAAGTTTATGAAATCATTTCCTGTTAAGAAGGTCCTGTAGATGCTTCCCTACATTGTCTTCCAAGGTCTTTATGGTCTTGGTTCTTATATTTAGATCTTTCATTAATCATGAGTTGCTTTTGTATAAGGTGTGAGATGATAATCCTCTTTCATTCTTTTGCTTATGGATATGGAGTTCTCCAAGCAATATTTTTTGAATAGGCCATTCTCTCCCAGTTGAATGGGTTTTGTGGTCTTGTCGAGCATCAGATTGCTAAGTATGCGAGGATCTATATCTGAACTCTCAATTCAGTTACATTGTTCAATATGCGTATCCTTGTGCCAATACCATGCTGTTTTGATCATTATACCTTTTCAGTATATTTAAAAGTCAGTTAGTGTGATTCCTCCTATTTCACTTTTCCTCTTCAATATGTCTTGGCTATTTGGGGCCTCTTTCCCTTCCAAATAAATTTCATGGTTAGTTTTTCCAGTTCATTAAAAAATGCTGTGTTGATATTTATTTAGATTGCATTAAATCTATAGATCAGTTTATGTAGGATAGACATCTTAATGATATTGAGTCTTCCTATCCATGAACAGGGAATATGCTTCCATTTATTTATGTCTCCTTTGACTTCCTTTAACAGTGTTGTGTAGTTTTTGTGTATAAGTCCTTTATATCTTTAGTTAAATTTGTTCCTACATATTTGATTTTTAATTTGCTATTGTAAATGGTAGTTTTTTCTTGATTTTGTCCTCAGATTGCTCATTATTAGTGTGCAGAAATGCTACTGATTTTTGCACATTCATCTTATAACCTATGACATTACTGAACTCATTTATAAATTCTAGAAGATTTTTTGTAGCTTTTTCTGGGCTTTCTATGTATAGGTTCATGTCATCTTCAAATTATTAAATTTTGACTTCTTCCTTTCCAATTTGGATGCCTTTTATATCTGTTTCTTGACCAGTGCTTGAGCATGTACTTCAAACACAATGTTAAATAGGAGGCTTGATAGTGGGCATCATTGTCTTATTGCTGTTCTTAGAGGGAAATATTTAAGGATTTCACCATTGTAAATGATGTTAGCTGTGGGTTTTTCTTATTTACCCTTTATCATGTTCAGAAATTTTCCTTCTATTCTCATCATTTGCAGTGGTTTTATCAGGAAAGAGTGCTGTATTTTGTTGAATGCTTTTTCTGCATCTGTAGATATGTTCATGAGATTTTTAAAAAATGTTTATGTGGTGCATTACATTGATTTTCTTATGTTGAACCATCCCTGCATATCAGGGATTAAACCCACTTGGCATTGGTTTATAATTCGTTTGATATGTTGCTGAATACAATTAGAAAGTATTTTTTTGAGGATTTTAGCATCTAAGTTATTTAGAATGATTTGTCTGGATTTTCCTTTCTTGTAATTTCAGTTTTTCTTTGGTATTAGGTTAATGTCGGCACCATAGAATGAGTTAGGCAATGCTCCTTCTATTTTGATTTTTTGGAAGAGTTTAAGCAAGATTGCTGTTAGTTCTTTATGGAATGTTTGGTAGAATTCACCTGTGAAGCTGTCTGTCCCAGGGTTCTTCTTAGTTGGGAAATTTTTAATGACTGATTCTATCTCTTTACTTGTGATTGGTTTGCTGAGATCATCAATTTCTTCTTTTGTCAATGTAGGCTGCTTATGTGTATCTAGTAATTTGTCCATTTCCTCTAAATTGTTCTTCTGTTGGCATATATTTTTCAATGCATCCTCTTATGATATTCTTTATTTCTGTATTATATCCTTTTCTCATTTCTTTTTTTTTTATTTGCATCTTCTCTCTTTTTTTCTTTTTTAGGCTAGCTAAGGGTTGGTTGGTTTTATTAATCTTCTCAAAGAACCAGCTTTTGGTTTTGTTTACTTTTTCTAGTGCTTTCTTATTTTCTATTTCATTTAGTTGTGCTCTGCTTTTTGTATTTCTTTCTTTCTTCTTCTTTTGGGGTTCATTTTTTAATTTAAACTAATTCCTCCAAGTGTGCATTTAGGTCTTTGATTCTAGCTCTTTCTTTTATTTTGATATATGAATTTATGGCTCTGAATTTCCCTTTCAGTACAGCTTTTGCTGCATCCCATAAGTTTTGATATGTTGTGTTGTCATTTTCATTAGTTTCATGGTAGTTACTGATTTCTTTTGAGATTTTCTCTTTGACATACTTTTTGCCTAAAAGTGTGTTGTTTAATTACCATATCTTTGTTCCTAATCTGGTACTCTGGCCCTTGCAGATTTCTAACTTCATTTCACTGTCGTCAGAGAAATTATTTTGTATGATTTCAATCTTTCTAAATTCATTTAAACTTTCTCTGTGGCCCAGTATGTGGTCTATCTTGGAGAATGATCCATGTGCACATGAAAAGAATATACATCCTGTTCTATTTGGGTGTAGTGTTCTGTATACGTCTATTAAGTCAAGATTCTCTAACATATTATTCAAATTCTTTGTTTCTTTATTGATTCTCTGTTGAGATACTCTGTCTAATGGTGAAAATGGTGTATTAACATCCCCACTATAATTTTAGAAGCATCTCTTCCCCTATTTAGTTTTTCCAGTGTTTTCCTAACATATTTTGAGGTGCCCTGGTTAGGTGCATAAATGTTTATGATTATTCTTTCTTCTTGAAAGATTACCCCTTTTACTAATATGTAGTATCCATCTTTGTTTCTCACAATAGATTTGCATTTAAAATCTATTTTGTTTGATATTATTATAGCTATTCCTGCCATCTTTTAGTTATTGCTTGCTTGTAAGGTTATTTTCTAGCCATTCACTTTCAACCTCCTTGAATCCCTGGGTCTAAGGTGGGTTTCTTTGGGTCTTATTTCCTTATCCATTCTGCCAATCTGTGCCTATTTTCTGGTGAGTTTAATCCATTAACATTCAGTGTTATTATTCTTAAGGAATTACTTACATTAACCATCTTTTCTTCAGATTTGTGTATGTCATATATTGTTTTTATTTCTTTTTTTTTGTATTTTTAGTTGTTCCTACACTCTCATTCAACTCTGTAACCACCTGTTTTCTTCTCTTAACCTGCATAAGTCCCTTTAGTATTTCTTGAAAGGCAGGTTTCTTTGCATACTCTCAGTTTCTGTTTATCTGTGAATATTTTGAACTTTCCATCATTTTTGAATGCCAGCTTTGCTGGATAGAGTTTTCTTGCCTGGAAATTATTTTTTTTAGTACCTTGACTATGTCATACCACTACCTTCTTGCCTCCCTGGTTTCAGATGAGAAATCAGCACTTAATCTCACTGAGCTTCCCTTGTATGGAATGACTCTCTTTTCTCTTGCTGCCTTCCATATTTTCTCTTTGTCTTGAGCATTGAATAATTTGAAAAGTATATGTCTTGGAGTAGGCTTGTTGGAATTTATACTTTTCGGGGTTCACTGTATTTCCTGGACATGTACATCCATCTTTCTCAATAGGTTTGGGAAGTTTTCAGTCACTGTTTCCTCCAACACCCCTTCTGTCCCCTTTCCCTTGTCTTCTCCTTCTGGGCTGCCTATAATGCATACGTTTCTGTGTTTTTTGTTGTCATTTAGATCCCTAAGTTCTTGCTGTTTTTTTTCTATCTTTTTATCTATCAGGTTACTGGGAAATTAGAAAACAGAGCATTTAAAGCCCAGGAGGACAAAGGATGCTGCAGGAAAAGTGTGGGTTTTAGAACAACTTTATTTTTAATGTCCCTTGGCTGTAATTTACAATAGTGGAACTGGATCTATTGGCTTGAACTGTAGGTTAAAAGAGGATAGTAAACGCTATTTGAAATGTTTGATTTCAGGATTATAAGAGATGGGATATAAAGTTACCATGATATAGAATGAGTTTGAGGAATATTCTTTTCCATGCCCCAGATCACCTTCCCAGGGTTTAAAAGCCTGTACTTCTTTCTGAACCTCACTCAGCACTTTATGGATCAGCCAATTGACGTGGCACTATGCTGAGGTGTCTGTGCACAAAGGGCAAGCTTTCATTTTCACTATCATCTTCATCACCAAAAGGAGTTGTTGAGTGAGTACCCATGGGGCCACAATTGCACGGGAGTGTAAAAAGACCAATACTCAAGTCCCAGATACCTGTCTTTACAGGAGAGTTTTCTGTGTATATTGTGAGGAGGACAAGAGCTGGAACCCCATTCATGTCTCTTACCAGATGTGTGACCCTGGAAAATTGATTTACCCTTTGTGAGCTTGTAATATAGGGAAAAATTGATTCATTTTTTACAGAATTGTTGTGTTGTGAAAATAAGAAACTTTAAAGAAATATTTGGCATATAGTGTGACTTCCACAAATGTTTATCCTGCCTAACTTGACTCCTCTCTATGATAAAAGAGACTTTGACATAAAACAAAGAGCAGAACTGTCAGAGAGAGCATTTAGAAAAATAGAAGCAAGAGATGAAATGTATAAAAATTTGCATAATGTATGACTTTGGGTGCCACTTCTATGTGTGAAATGAGTTATCTGAGGAAGTTGGGGAAATGGAAGACAAGAATTACATTCTCCTTTTATTCCATGTCATTTCCTGTCCCTCTTACTTCACTTTATTGTTGAACATACAAAAACAGTTTTGCACTGAACTTTGGAAAGAAAAGACAGTACAGGAAAACCAAATACTAGTAGGTATGCTGGGTAGAAGACTGGAATCAGCCTTCTACCCAGGCTGACTTGGTAGGTCAGACTTACCACCTACCACCTACCACCAACCACCAACCACAGGATACTGTATGAGTCACTTGACCTCTTCTGGCCTCTGCTATAACACCAAATCATACTCAATATAACATTGGTTAGGGGTTTGGCCCTTGGGTGCTACTATTTCTCAATTGCAAGACCTTTGGCAAATCACTTAACCTCTCTGAGCCCCAATTTTTCTTCTTTCAGCTAGTTATTATAAAGGCAATAGTCTCATTAGGCCGTACTGGAATATTAAATGAGAAAATGTCTGTAAACCTCTTAGTAAAATACCTGATACTAAGTGTTAAATAAATCTTATTTTCATAACCCTTTATTATTAGCCCTCTCAAGCTAATCAGGAGACAAAGGACTCAGGAATGGGGAGGGAAATAGTTTATCACCTTAGATGCCAAGATTCTATAAAGATGCAGTGTGAAAACAATTTAATACTGGTGTAAAAACTGATGTATATATTAATAAGAAACAATAAAAAATAAAAAAGCAGAACTAAGTTCATAGAAGCATTGAATATGTGATATATGTGACATTTCCAATTACTTGGGAATTCATAGACAATAAAAATTGGTACCGTGCCACTGGTAAACTGTTCATCAAAAAAGAAAGAACGAGTTTATCCTCATGCCAGATTCTATAGTTTGAAGGTCAAACAATGGTGTACAACATCATGTGTTCAACCAATGTGATTCTAGTTATATAACATGTTTATGTACCTGTACATGTATGTGCAAATAAGGTCATGTTTCTGGTTGTAATATGATGCAGCAAATTATGAATACTGTTTATGAATGAAATTGTGATTGGGGGTTATTTATATCTTTCCATACCTGTCTGTATTTTTGACAATATCCTAAATGAACATAAATTACTTTTAAATCAGAAACAAAACCAATAAAAGCTTTTATAGGTAAGGAACTCAGGCAATTTGATGAATTGGAAATAGAAAAACTTGAGGTCATACACATCTTGTGTTCAGGTCTGGGCTCTGCCAACAACTATAGAGTAACTCAAGGGTAACATAGTTAATCTCTCTAAGCTTCAGTCTGCCTCATTCTGAAAAACAGGGCATTATTCCTCTATTTACATGATTCTTGAAGTAATTTGATGGAATTATTAAAATATCAATTAATGTGCTGTGCTTTATTCACAAGTACATCTAGGATGCAACCTCAGCTCTACTCCTTACTAGTTGTGCAACTACCTAAAAGTTTCTTTACTCCTCTGAACCTCAATTTTCTCACTTAATGTGGTGATAATACAGATAATACTCATCTTGAAATACTATACATATGAGTAGCTATCAAGCACAGTGTCATAATAGGAACCTCCTCAAAGGTAACTATTTTTATGATTATTATTCATTCTATTAATAGAGAATAAAGAGATGTTTATTTCTGCCTTGTTACCTTTAGGATTGATCACAATTCTTTTTTTTTTTTTTTTTTAATTTTTTTATTTTTTATTGACTTTGTAATAATATTACATTAAAAATATATATGTGAGGTCCCATTCAACCCCACCCCCCCACTCCCCCTCTCCCCCCCCCCCCCAATAACACTCGTTCCCATCATCATGACACATCCATTGGATTTGGTAAGTACATCTTTGGGCACCTCTGCACCTCATATACATTGGTTCACATCATGGCCCATACTCTCCTCTATTCCATCATGTAGGCCCTGTGAGGATTTACAATGTCCGGTGATTACCTCTGAAGCACCATCCAGGGCATCTCCATGTCCCGAAGACGCCTCCACCTCTCAACTCTTCCTGCCTTTCCCCATACCCTTTGTCCATTATGTCCACTTTTCCCAATCCAATGCCACCTCTTCTATGTGGACACTGGATTGGTTGTGTCCATTGCACCTTTATGTCAAGAGGAGGCTCAGATTCCACCTGGATGCTGGATGCAATCCTCCCATTTTCAGTTGTAATCACTCTAGGCTCCATGGTGTGGTGGTTGTCCTTCTTCACCTCCATCTTAGCTGAGTGTGGTAAGTCCAATAAATCAGATTGTAGGTGCTGGAGTCTGTTGAGGCTCAGGATCTGGCTATCACATTGTCAGTCCAGAGATTCAAATCCCCTAAATATATCTTAAACCCCAACATTAACTGCACCTCCAGCACATTAGCATGAAAGTCTTATGAAGGGAGATCCCATCTGAGTCCAGATTCATCACACATAAACACCATTTCCAAAGAGGGGCCATCTGCCCTGGTAGTTAACCCCATCGGCCATGACCATAACTCCCATGGGTCTCTTTAGCCCTCAAAGGAACTAATATCTGGGGGTTGTATCTGCTTTATCTGTCTCTCTGACTCTGCTCAGTTGTGCATGAGGGCAAACCTTCTGCCAGCCTCCAGACTCTTTTTTAGAAACTCGTAGCCATATAAACTCATTTCTCCTTTCCATTTCCCCCTTACTTTAGGTCAAACAGCATTTTAAAGTCATGGTATTTTATGTAGACATGGATATTCTGCTGATCCGCATTGAACCTTCCGTATAAGGTCATTTTCCAGTTGCATCATCAGATGGTAGTTGATAGTGGTCCCTCGTTGCCAGGGAGGCTCATCCCCGGGTGTCATGTCCCACGCTGGGGGGAAGGCATTGCATTTACATGCTGAGTTTGGCTTTGAGACTGGCCACATTTGAGTAACATGAAGGCTGACAGAAGGAAATTCCCAGGCACAAAGTTGCTCTAGGCCTTGTTATTATTTTGGGTTTATCAGCTCACAAGCATAGTCATTAGTATCAGGGGCTCACTGTTGAACCCTCACTCCCTCCCGGTCCCCACCACTGTACCTGGGAGACTGTCGCTGCTCCCCTAGGGACCACGACAGAGCACCACTGGCCAGGAACCCAGTACCCCCCCTACTGTGGTTTTTAATTGTTGCCACTATGAGTATATCCAAACATTACCATGCACCCTGGACATATGTTCTGTACAGCTCCCTGTCAGTCATATATCACCTGTCATTGGTATCCCATACCAGTATCCCTCCATTGCCATTGTTGAAACACTCTGTGATCCAGAACTCCCCGAAATTTGAAGCCCAATATAATGTCATGGTCCCTTACTAGGGAATGGCATATAGCGATGAGTTTAAAGGATAGATAAAGAACTTGGATAAAGTTAGATAAAGAACTTAGATAAAGAATGTTGACTTGAAAAAATTCCACATCCTATTTTTTTCTTTTCTTTCCCCCCCCCCCCCTAATTATTCAGCTTTTCTTCACAGGAGTCCTAGACCACAGCAATGTATATATATAATATACAGCACTCCCACACATCCACCAGAAAACCTTTTCCCTTCCACAGTGATACTCTTACGCCCTATTCATATCATATTTACTTAAAGTGATGTACAGAGTCTGAGACATTAGCTTTCTAACAAGGTGACATCTGTGTTTACATTATGGTGCATACTTTAGGATACACAGTTCTTTACATTTTTAGTTATCCTATGTTTTACATTATGGTTTACATTATCAGTCTGTCATCTCCTATATGTTATGGTGTAATATTACATGTTTTATATCCATCCTTGTGTACTCTCAAGAAACTCCTCTCTTACCCCCCATTTACTTTGGTTCCACACATTTAACGTCCATTTTCCCTTCCACCTTGGTGCCCTCAGTGATAGCCAACCTCCGTTTCCTGAGGAGCCACTTCCAGAGATAGATGGAATAGTGTTCAGGGCCTAACTTGCTCAACTGCCCCAATGCCCTGGGAGCCACCCTTTCTCTCGAGGGATACAGTTCCCTCTATTGGATGGCATTAGTCCTCCCCAGGATGTGGGTCCACCCCCACTCTCACTACTTGGGTTTCTACCCCATGGTGTCACCCACTCTGGCAGAATGAGCATTTAGACATTCCCCAGGAGCCCGTCCTGCATCAGACCATCCCCTCCGAGCATTCTAAACAGGTAACCCTCTTTATTATATTTTGATATGATTTTCTCGGCATTTTACTCTCCACCAACACCTGACCCTCTCCTGGTTCGTATGCTACCCCTCCCTCCCCCCACTTTTGGGCAACGTTACCCACCCGTCCCTCCCCTGCCACCCTCAAACCCGCAAAGCCCCAAGCAAAGGCAACCCCTTGCCCCCCTTTTATCTCTTCTTTGTGTTCATACTTACCACCATCTCGTCTTAAATTCCACCCCTGCAGACATCGGCTCATATCCTTCCTCCACCCTCCGATTTCCTGCAAGCCTATCGTTCAGTCTCTTGCTATCTAGGGCAGCTTGTTTATTTCATATCATTGAGGTCATGTAGTATTTGTCCTTCAATGTCTGGGTTGCTTCACTCAACATAAGGTTCTCAAGATTCATCCATGTTATCACATGTGTTTGTAGTGTGTTTGTTCTTACAGCCGAGTAGTATTCCATTGTGTGTATATACCACATTTTATTGATCCACTCGTCTGTTGATGGGCATTTGGGTTGATTCCAACTTTTGGCAATGGTGAACAATGCTGCTATGAACATTGGTGTACATATATTGGTTTGTGTTCTTGTTTTCAGTTCTGCTGGGTATATTCCCAGCAGTGGTATTGCTGGGTCATATGGCAAATCTATGGCTAGTTTTTTGAGAAACCGCCATACTGTTCTCCAGAATGGTTGGATCCTTCTGCATTCCCACCAGCAGTGGATGAGTGTTCCCCTTCCTTCACATCCTCTCCAGCACTTGTATTCTTCTGTTTTTTTCATAGCTGCCAATCTTATGGGTGTAAGATGGTATCTCATTGTGGTTTTGATTTGCATTTCCCTGATAGCTAGAGATTTGGAACATTTTTTCATGTGCTTTCTTGCCATTTGTATTTCTTCTTCGGAGAAGTGTCTGTTTAAGTCTTTTTCCCATTTTTTAAATGGATTGTTTATCTTTTTATTTTCAAGATGTAGGAGTTCTTTACATATGCAAGTTATAAGTTTCTTATCAGATATATGATTGCCAAATATTTTCTCCCACTGTGTGGGCTCCCTTTTTACTTTCTTGACAAACTCCTTTGAGGTGCAGAAGGCTTTAATTTTGAGGAAGTCCCATTTATCTATTAGTTCTTTTGCTGCTCGTGCTTTTGGTGAGATATTCATAAATCCATTACCTATTACAAGGTCCTGTAGATGTTTCCCTACACTGCTTTCTAAGGTTTTTATGGTCTTGGCTCTTATATTTAGGTCTTTGATCCATCTTGAGTTGATCTTTGTATAAGGTGTGAGATGGTAATCCTCTTTCATTCTTCTACATATGGCTATCCAGTTCTCCAGACACCATTTGTTGAATAGGCCACTCTCTCCCAGTTGAGAGGGTTTGGTGGCTTTATCGAATATTATGTGGTTGTATATGTGAGGTTCTATATCAGAGCTTTCAATTCGATTCCATTGGTCTATATGTCTCTCCTTATGCCAATACCATGCTGTTTTCACCACCGTAGCTTTATAGTATGTTTTGAAGTCAGGTAGTGTGATTCCTCCAATTTCGTTTTTCTTTTTCAGTATGTCTTTGGCTATTCGGGGTCTCTTTCCTTTCCAAATAAATTTCATAGTTAGTTTTTCTAGTTCCTTAAAGAAGGCTGCATTGATTTTTATTGGGATTGCATTGAATGTGTAGATCAATTTTGGTAGGATAGACATCTTAATAATGTTCAGTCTTCCTATCCATGAACAAGGAATAGTCTTCCATTTATTTAGGTCTTCTTTGATTTCCTTGAACAATCTTGTATAGTTCTCAGTGTATAAGTTCTTTACCTCTTTAGTTAAATTTATTCCTAAGTATTTGATTTTTTTATTTACTATTGTGAATGGTATTTGTTTCTTGATTTCCTCCTGATCTTGCTCATTATTGGTGTACAGAAATGCTACTGATTTTTGTGCATTGATCTTATAACCTGCGACTTTACTAAACTCATTTATGATTTCTAGAATCTTCGTTGTAGATCTCTCAGGGTTTTCTATGTATAGGATCATGTCATCTGCAAATAATGAAATTTTGACTTCTTCCTTTCCAATTTGAATGCCTTTTATTTCTGGTTCTTGCCTCAGTGCTCGAGCAAGTACTTCTAAGACAATGTTAAATAGGAGCGGCGACAGTGGGCATCCTTGTCTTGTTCCTGAGTTTAGAGGGAAGGAGTCTAGGATTTCTCCATTGTAAACAATATTGGCTTTAGGTTTTTCATATACACTCTTTATCATGTTCAAAAAATTTCCTTGTATTCCAATCATTTGGAGTGTTTTTATCAAGAAAGGGTGCTGTATTTTGTCAAATGCTTTTTCTGCATCAATAGATATAATCATGTGATTTTTTTCCTTCAATCTGTTTATATGGTGTATTACGTTGATTGATTTTCTTATGTTGAACCATCCTTGCATACCTGGGATGAATCCCACTTGGTCGTGGTGTATAATTCGTTTAATGTGTTGTTGAATACGATTAGCAAGTATTTTGTTAAGTATTTTTGCGTCTAGGTTCATTAGAGAAATTGGTCTGTAATTTTCCTTTCTTGTGATGTCTTTGTTTGGCTTTGGTACTAGGGTAATGTTGGCATCATAGAAGGAGTTGGGTAATGTTCTTTCTGTTTCGATGGTTTGGAATAGTTTCAGCAGGATTGGTGTCAGTTCTTTCCGGAATGTTTTATAGAATTCACCTGTGAAGCCATCTGGCCCTGGGCTCTTCTTAGTTGGGAGATTTTTAATAACTGATTCTATCTCTCTGCTTGTGATTGGTTTGTTAAGATCATCAATTTCTTCTTTTGTCAATATGGGCTGCTTATGTGTTTCTAGGAATTTGTCCATTTCCTCTAGATTGTCATTTTTGTTGGAATATAGTTTTTCAAAATATCCTCTTATGATAGTCTTTATTTCTGTGGGGTCAGTGGTGATATCGCCTTTCTCATTTCTTATTTTGTGTATTTGCATCTTCTCTCTTTTTTTCTTTGTTAGTGTTGCTAAAGGTTTGTCAATTTTGTTAATCTTCTCAAAAAACCAGCTCTTGGTCTTGTTTATCTGTTCAAGTGCTTTCTTATTTTCTATTTCATTTAGTTCTGCTCTTATCTTTGTTATTTCCTTCCTTCTTCTTCCTGTTGGGTTACTTTGTTGTTGTTTTTCTAATTCCTTCAAATGTGCAGTTAGTTCTTCAATTTTTGCTCTTTCTTCTTTTTTGATATATGAATTTATGGCTATAAACTTCCCTCTCAGTACTGCTTTTGCTGCATCCCATAAATTTTGGTATGTTGTGTTATCATTATCATTTGTTTCAAGGTAGTCATTGATTTCTTTTGAGATTTCCTCTTTGACCCACTGTTTTTCTAAGAGTGTGTTGTTTAATTTCCAAATCGTGGTGTGAAATCTGGGCTTCTTTCCCTTGCAAATCTCCAGCTTGACTCCACTGTGGTCAGAGATAATGTTTTGTATGATTTCAATCTTTCTGAATTCGTTCAGCCTTTCTTTGTGGCCTAGCATATGATCTATCTTGGAGAATGATCCATGTGCGCTTGAGAAAAATGTATATCCTGCTGTGTTTGGGTGTAGCGATCTATATATGTCTATTAGATCGAGCTCCTCTAATATACTATTCAGATGTTTTGTTTCTTTGGTGATTCTCTTTTGAGATGTTCTGTCCAGAGTTGATAGTGGTGTATTAAAATCCCCCACTATAATTGTAGATGTGTCTATTCTTTCACTTAGTTTTTCCAGCGTTTGCCTGACGTATTTAGAGGCACCCTTGTTAGGGGCATAGATATTTATGATTGTTCGATCTTCTTGACAGATTTTCCCTTTGACTAAAATGTAGTATCCTTCTTTGTCTCTCACAATTGTTTCACATTTAAAGTCTATTTTGTCTGATATTAATATAGCTACTCCTGCCTTTTTTTGGTTATTGTTAGCTTGTATGATTGTTTTCCAGCCTTTCACTTTCAATCTCCATGCGTCTCTGGGTCTAAGATGTGTCTCTTGTAGACAGCATATGGATGGGTCATATTTCCTTATCCAGTGTCCCAGTCTGAATCTTTTGATAGGTGAGTTTAATCCATTGACATTCAGTGTTATTACTATCAAGGAATTATTTGTGTTAGCCATATTTTGATTGGATTTGTGTTTGTCATATTTTGTTTGTATATTTTTTTTTGTCTTTTTTGTTGTTGTTGTTGGTCTTATACTCTCCTCCAACTTTGCCTTTCCTGTTTTTTCCTTTCTTCCTGCAGAACTCCCTTTAGAATTTCTTGAAGGGGAGGTTTCTTGTTGGTATACTCTTTCAGTTTCTGTTTGTCTGCGAATATTTTGAACTCTCCATCATGTTTGAATGCTAGTTTAGCTGGATAGAGTATTCTTGGTTGGAAATTTTTTTCCTTTAGTACCTTGACTATATCATACCACTGTCTTCTTGCCTCCATGGCTTCAGAAGAGAAATCAGCACTTAATCTAATTGAGCTTCCCTTGTATGTGATGGTTTTCTTTTCTCTTGCTGCTTTTAGGATTTTCTCTTTGTCTTGAGCATTGGATAATTTGACAAGTATATGTCTTGGGGTGGGCCTGTTGGGGTTTATGACTTGTGGAGTGCGCTGTGCTTCTTGGATATGTACATCTGTCTCTTTCAGTAGATTTGGGAAGTTTTCAGCCATTATTTCCTGCAACACTCTTTCTGACCCCTTTCCCTTCTCTTCACCTTCTGGAATGCCTATAATACGTATGTTTGAGCGTTTTGCATTGTCATTCAGGTCCCTAAATCCTAATTGGATTTTTTCTATCTTCTTATTGACCCCTTCTACTATCTGTTTGATTTCTGATGTACTGTCTTCCACATCACTAATTCTCTGCTCTGTCTCTTCTAGTCTGCTGATATTTGCTGCAAGTGTATTTTTGATTTCTTGAACTGTGGTGTTCATTCCCATCATATCTGTTATGTTTTTGCGTATGTCTGCAATTTCCCCTCCAAGTGATGTCTTCATGTTGTTAACCTCTTTCATTACTGCATCAAATTTGTCGGTGATAAATGTTCTGAGATCTTTCATTGCTTGTGCCAAGTTTTGCTCCCCTTCGTGATTATTGGTTTGTTGATTGGATTCAGCCATGTTTTCCTGATTATTGGTTTGGGTCGTAGATTTTTGTTGCTTTCTGGTCATCTCTTTATTTTGACGAATTTAATCAGTTCCTTACCTTCTTTGTCTGCTCTTGGAGGTTAATTAGTTGTTATTTTTGCACAGGTGTTATATCTTCTCTTTGTCACTTTTTTTCTTCTTATTCTAGTTACTTGTTGTTGGTTAAGTTCACTTTAGAGGAAAGTATTAGTGTTGGAGAAAGGCAATTGTGTAAGCAAGGGAAAAGTGTAAAGTTGTATTGGTGATGTATGTTAATAAAGCAGGAATATGAGATCTGGAAGGATGGAGGTTAGATTCATGTAGATTGTATAGAGTTATAGCTGTAGGTAGAGTACCTTTTATGAAGTTGATGACTGAATTTGGGAGGAATATGGTATGAACTACACAGCTATTGTTTTCATGAGAGAGAGAAAAAGAAAAGAAAGGTAATAGTTTCAAGAGTGGATAATAGACAGAAAACAGAACAAAGGTATTAGAAATTAAGAGTTAGACACTTTGTGGATCAAAGAACGGGAGGTGGGGGGTGGAATATAGGAGAGACAGTAGATGATAGTGGATATCAAGATGCAGGGGAAGGGGGATAGTGTAGGTAGCCTAAATCAGTTCACACAGAAATGAGGCAGTGGAGGATGGGAAAACCCAGCAAATGTGAGGTGTTCCCTGTAGCACCTATTGTATACTTGAATTAAAGGAAAAATAAGTGGAAGATGAGGGACAAGAGGGAAAGAGAAAACCGAAAGAAAGAAAGAAAAAAAAAAACAAACTAATTATAATAAAGAAAAAAGAAAGGCAAGAAGAAAGGAAGAAAGAAAAAGAGGATGGGCAAACGGTGGGGAACGGATAGGGAGAAGAGAGATACAGGTACACACGTGTCACAATTGCAACACTATCTAAAACAACAACTTCCCCCCGCTTTGCCCTAAAACCCCCCCGTCTGTCTGCCCAAATGGGTCTGCAAGCACCTCCCTTCCCACAAACCCCCAATAGGCCGCCCAGGGCCCACGAACTCCCCAGTACTGCAGATGCTCAAAAAAAAAAAAAAAAAAAAAATTAAGTAAAATTAAAAAAAAAAAAACAAAAAACAAACAAACAAACAAACAAAAAAAACAGAAACCCCTCCGCAGGCCCGGCTCCGCCCGCCGCGGAGGCTTGGACCGGCTCTGCCCGGCTCCTCATGCCGCCTTGGCCTGGCCTGGCTCCGCCCAGCTCCGCTCACTACAGCGGCCCAGCCGGCTCCGGCGTCCACCTCCCGCCACCGCGGCCTGGACCGGCCCTGCCCGGCTCCGTACCCGCCGCGGCCTGACCCGGGCCCGCCCGGCTCCAACCGCTACCGCGGCCCGCAGCCGGGGCCTGACCCGGGCCCGCCCGGCTCCAAGCGCTACCGCGGCCCGCAGCCGGGGCCTGCACCGGCCCCGCCTGGCTCCAAGCGCTACCGCGGCCCGCAGCCGGGGCCTGCACCGGCCCCGCCCGGCTCCAAGCGCTACCCAGGCCCGCAGCCGGGGCCTGCACCGGCCCCGCCCAGCACCAAGCGCTACCGCGGCCCGCAGCCGGGGCCTGCACCGGCCCCGCCCGGCTCCAAGCGCTACCGCGGCCCGCAGCCGGGGCCTGCACCGGCCCCGCCCGGCTCCAAGCGCTACCGCGGCCCGCAGCCGGGGCCTGCACCGGCCCCGCCCGGCTCCAAATGCTACCGCGGCCCGGCCCGGCCTGGCTCAGCCCCACCGAGCGGGGCTAGATGCCTTGTCTCCGCCTACCCAAGAAGGGAATCCTCTACAGGTAGCTGGGATCTCCGTGTATATTTCACAGACGAATCCTCTCTGTTACCTTCCCTCCAAATCGATGTCCAGACACCTCCGGACCAGCAAAAATCCCGAAACAATCCGGTCCCAAAGAGTCTCCAACGCCGCCCAGCCGATTCCCTGCAGAAGACTCTAACAGGGATGTTCACTCAGCCGCCATCTTGCCCCCTCCTCCCCACAATTCTTATTTTCTTCAAGTATTCTACAATTTTTAAAATTTTACAAATCTATTAATTATAATTGAAGTTATTTTTAAAAAGTATACCACTAATTAAATATTTTATATCTGAAGAAGCCTTGATTCTTCCAGATTGCCCTGAGAAATTTATCTTACAAAAAACTTGCTTTAAGAATTTCTTATTTGAAACAATGACACAATCATGGTTATTGCACATATATTTTTTGGAACTTGCATATGATTTTCCATAGGATAAATTCCTAAAGTTGGACATTTTAAACCAAATATATGACATTGGCAAATGCTTATTTAAAAAGTTCAATACCGATTTCTGCTCCCAACAACAGTGGGGGAAGAGTTCCTCTTTACCCAAAGTCACATGACTAGCTAAAAAGGGGTTTAAGAACTTAAAAAAAAACCTTTTTTATTTTGAAATACTTTCAAACTTAAAATATGAAAATAATACAAACACCATAAATAAAACCCCAATATATCCCTACTCTACCCCAGATACCCAGATTCACAAATTTCAACATTTTGTCACATTTTCTATATCATTTTTCTAACTACCTACCTATTTTTATATCTACCTATCCATCTATCTATCCATTTATCTATTTGCCTATCTATTGATCCATCAATTTTTCTGTACACTTGTGTGTAGGTTGTATACATTATGCTCCTTGAACATTGAATACTGCCAAGTACATTTCCTAAAAACAAGGATAGTCACTTATATAACCACCTTAAGGGCAATTATTAAGTTCAACAAATTAGATATTGATATAAAGCTGACAGGCTATATTCCATTTTTTTCATATATCCCAATAATGTCTCTTTGAGATTTTTCTCCATACTTGCTAGATCCCATCCAGGATCGTGCATTGCATCTAATTGTCTTTGTTCCTTTAGTTGCTCTTTTTTTTTCATTGTAGAAATATATACACAATGTAAAATTTCGCATCTCAACCAAGTATACCATTCAAAGGGACTAATTATACTCACAATACTGCAGTATCCTAACTACCTTCCATTACTAAAAGTTTCCTATGTCCCTAAATAGAAACCCTACACCCATTTTGCATTAACTCACTATTTCCCCTACCCCAGCCCCTCGCAACCTGTTTTGTAAAATTTGCTTCTATGAGCTTGTATATTCTCTGATATTTGCTTTTTTGGGGCCTAAATTTAAAATCTTATATCTATAACAATTATGTTTGCTTTGATTCCAACTTAACTTCAATAGTACACAAAATAAGTTCCTGTATTCTTCCGTTCCCATACCTTTATGTAGATCTTGTCACAAATTACTTATTTATACATTGAGTCCAAAACCACTGATTTATCATTAAATTTTGTGCATTTGCCTTTTAGAGCCTGTAGGAAGTAAAACGTGGTGTTACATACTAAAAATACAATAATACTGGCATTCTTTTTACCCATGTCATTAACTTTACTGAAGATCTTTATTTCTTCATGAATCTTTTCTTAATTATTATATTTTTTAATTTTTAAAGAAGTTGTTACATAAAAATATAATAGATTCCCATATGCCTCTCCCCCTCCCATTCCCACACTTCCCCACATCAGCAACATTTTTCGTTTGTGTGGTACATTTGTTACAATTGATGAACACATATTGAAGCACTGCTACTAACAGTGGACTATAGTTTATACTCTGCTCCACACAATTTTATAGGTTATGAAAAAATGTATAATGGCCTGTATCCATCATTGCAATGACATTCAGGACAATTTCAGTGTCCCAAAAATGCCCCCATGTTATATCTATTCTTCCCACTCTCTCTCCTCAAAACCTCAGGAGACCACTGCCTTTATGTCAATGGTAAAAGTTCTTCCATTTCTAGATAATAACAATACATCTCTAATAGAAGAATACCAAGTAAATTTTAGTTCGTTGTTCATTCACCAATCTTGAGGGTTTGGGGTTGTTGATGCCCACTCTTTCTAATTGATAGGTGCCTTAAATCCCATGGGGCAAATGAATGGCACTCTCTTGCTTGCAGTTGCAGACACTCTCTGTTCCTTGGGATGGGTGTTGCCCATCATCATCTCCTTGTCAGTTGCCCTGGGTGAGTTCAATGAACTGGTGAGTAAGTCCTGCAACTCTGCTGAGATTCAGGGCTCAACTGGCATATGACTTTAATCTATTATCTGTCGTCCTTTCATTTCAACCTGCAGAACTTCCTTTAGCATGTCTTGTAGGACTAGTCTAGCGGTGATGAACTCCTTCAGCTTTTGTTTATCTGGGAATGTCTTAATCTCTCCCTCATTTTTTAAAAATCTTTTTTATTGAAGTATATCATTCATACATGAACATGCATGAACAGTAAGTGTATAGTAAAGATTGTGAACTTATAAAATAAATATATATAATATCATACAGGGTCTCACACATCACCCTTCCACCAACTCTTTGCATTGTTGTGAAACATTTCTTACAAACTATGCAAGAGCATCATCAAAATATTACTACCATCTATAGTCCTTATCTTACATTTGGAGTATTTTTCCCCCAACCCATATTACTTTTTTAAATGTATTTTTGTTACAGATATTGCGAACTTGCAAAACAATCATGAAGATGTGTAGATTTCCTATACAACTCTACACCCTGGTGGAACATTTGTTACAGATTATGAGACAATATCATCAGACTATTACCACTAATCATAGCCCATAGCATACATTTGGTGCACTTTTTCCATACACCTCCATTATCAACACAGTCCAGCTTTGGCATTGGTGCAAGAATATTATAGTATTGTTGTTAACCACTCTCTATAGGTCACACCAATTGTAGTTTCCCCATGCTTCTCCATGTTCTCATCACCTTGCAATAGTGATATACATCTGCTCTAGCTCACAGAAGGACTCTCGCATTTGTACCCTTAACCACAATTCTCAACTGCCTCTGGGTTCTCTGTGTTATTCAGTCCCTAGATTATTTTTTAGCTTTCTTTATATTGACGTTTACTTTCCCCAACTACCTTTTTCAGCCAAAATCCAAATTATAAACCAGTTGCTATTCACTATAATGTATTACTATCAACTCTATCCATCTCCACAGTTTTACAGTCAAGTTAATTAAAACTTCTACATACATTAAGCATCAATAGTTCTTTTCAACCCTACTATTATCTCCTAATAACCTAATCTCTAGGTTTTAATTCCATGTGTTTCTTATTTGTATTTAGTTCATATTAATGAGAAATACAATATTTGTCCTTTTGTGTCTGACTGACTTCACTTAGCATAATGTCTTCATGACTCATCCATGTTATCACATATGTCCCAATTTCATTTTTTCTTACTGCAGCATAGTATTCCTTTGTATGTATAGTCCAAATTTTGTTTATCCATTTATCGGTGGATGGACACTTTGGTTATTTCCAACTTTTGGCAATTGTGAACAATGCTACTATGAACATTGGTGTCCAGATGTCTGTTCGTGTTGTAGTTTTTAGTTCTTCTGGATATATTCCTAGTGGAAGAATTGCTGGATCATATGACAGTTCTACATTTAGCTTCCAGAGGAACTGCCAAACTGTCTTCCACAGAGCTTGCACCATTTTACACTCCTACAAACAGCGAAGGAGTGTTCCTATTTCTCCACATCCTCTCCAGCACTTATTGTTGTCTGTTTTTTTAATAATGACCATTCTATGTGGTGTTAGATGATATCTCACTGTTGTTTTAATATGCATTCTCCTAATAGCTAGTGATATGGAGCACTTTTTCTTGTGCTTTTTGGCCATTTGTATTTTCTCTTTGGAGAAATGTCTATTTAAATATTTTGCCCATTTTTAAATTGGATAGCTTGCTCTTTTATTGTTGAGTTATAAAATCTCTTCATATAGAATGGAAATCAGACCCTTGTCAGATAAGTGGTTTCCAAATATTACCTCCCTTCAACTGGGCTGCCTTTACACTTTCTTGATGAAGTCCTTTGAATCACAGAAATGTTTAAGTTTGAGGAGGTCCCATTTATCCATGTTTTCCTTCATTACTTGTGCCTTTGTTGTAAGGTTTAAGAATCCACCACCTACCACCAGGTCTTGAAGATTTTTCCCTACCTTTTCTTCTAGGAGCTTTATTGTACTTCCTTTTATATGTAGGTCTTTGATCCATTTTGATTTAATTTTTGTATAAGGTATGAGGTAGGGGTCTTCTTTCTTACTTTTGGCCATGGATATCCAGTTCTCCCAACGCCATTTGTTGAATAAACTGTTCTGCCCCAACTGGGAGGGCTTGACAGGCTTGTCAAAAATCACTTGGCCATAGATTTGAGGGTCTGTTTCTAAACCATCAGTTCAGTTCCATTGGTCTATGTGTCTATCTTTATGCTAATACCACACTGTTTTTAACACCGTGGCTTTGTGATATGATTTAAAGTCTGAAAGTGAGAGTCCTCCAACTTCACTTTTCCTTTTTAAGGTGTTTCTGGCTATTCAACGACCCTTACACTTCCAGATAAATTTGATAATTGTGTTTTCCATTTACTTAAAAAATGCTGGTGGAATTTTTATTGGGATTGCATTGAATCTGTATATCAATTTCGGTAGAATTGACATCTTAATGATATTTAGTCTTCCAATCCATGAGCATGGAATGTTCTTCCAATTATTTACTTCTTTTTTGATTTCTTTTAACAATGCATTATACTTTTCTGAGTGCAAGTGCTTTGCAACCTTGGTTACGTTTATTCCTAAATACTTGATTTTTTTTTTGTTGCTATTGTAAATGGAAAATTTTCCCTGACTTCCTCCTCAGTGCATTATTGGTGTATAGAAACACCACTGATTTTCGCATATTGATCTTGTATCCTGACACTCTACTGAAATCATTTATTAGCTCTAACAGCTTTTTTGTAGATTTTTAGGAACTTTCTAGATATACAATCATATCACCTGCAAATAGCAAAAGTTTTAATTCTTCCTTTCCAATTTGGATACCTTTTATTTCTTTTTCTTGACTGATTGCTCTAGCTAGAACATCTAGCACTATACTGAACAACAGTGGTGGCAGTGGGCATCCTTGTCTTGTCTCTGATCTCAAATGGGAAAGCTTTTAGTCTTTCACCATTGAGTACAATGTTAGCTGTGGTTTTTCATATATGGCCTTTATCATGTTGAGAAAGTTTCCTTCAATTCCTATTTTTTGTAGTATTTTTATCAAGAAAGGATGCTGTATTTTGTCAAATGCCTTTTCTGCATCAATTGATAGGGTCATGTGATTTTTCTTCTTTGATGTATTAATGTGATGTATTATATTGATTGATTTTCTTGTGTTGAACCAGCCTTGCATACCTGGTATACAACCCACTTGATCATGATGGATAATTCTTTTAATGTGTTGTTGGATTTGATTAGTGAGCATTTTATTGAGGATTTTTGCATCTGTATTCATTAGAGAAATGGGTCTTGAATTTTCTTTTTTTGTAATTATCTGGCTTTGGTATTAGAATGTTATAGCCTTCATCGAATGAGTTTGGAAGCATTCCTACTTGTTCAGTTTTTTGGAAGAGCTTGAGTAAGATTGGTATTAAATCTTCTTTGAATCCTTGTTAGAACTGACTTATGAAACCATCTTGTCCTGGGCTTTTCATTTTGGGGAGTGGTTTGATGATTGTTTCAATCTCTTTACTTGTGATTGGTTTGTTGAGGTCTTCTATTTCTTTTAGCATCAGCATAGGTTGTTTGTATATTCCTAGGAATTTTTCCATTCCATGTACATTGTCTAGGTTTTTAGCATAAAGTTGTTCATAGCTTGTTGCTTTCCAACTTTATTCCATTATTATCAGAGAAAGTGCTCTGCATAATTTCAATTTTGTGGAATTTATTGAGATCTGCTTTATTTTTTAAAAAGATTTATTTATTTATTTATTTCTCTCCCCTCTCCCCCTACTCCAGTTGTCTGTTCTCTGTGTCTATTTGCTGTGTCTACTTTGTCCACTTCTGTTGTTGTCAGAGGCACAGGAATCTGTGTTTCTTTTAGTTGCATCATCTTGCTGTGTCAGCTCTCTGTGTGTGCAGCACCATTCCTGGGCAGGCTGCACTCTCCTTCGCACTGGGCAGCTTTCCTTACAGGGCACACTCCTTGCACGTGGGGGCTCCCCTATGCGGGGGACACCCTGCATGGCAGGGCACTCCTTGTGTGCATCAACACTGTGCTTGGGCCAGCTCCACATGGGTCAAGGAGGCCTGGGGTTTGAACCGCAGACCTCCCATGTGGTAGATGGATGCCCTAACCACTGGGCTAAGTCCACCACCGAGATCTGCTTTATGACACAACATATGATCTATCCTGGAGAAAGATCCATGAGCACTTGAAAAGAATATATATCCTGCTGATTTGGGGTGCAATGTTCTGTATATGTCTATTAGGTTTAGTCAATTTATCATATTCTTCAAGCTCTCTGTTTCTTTATTGATCATCTGCCCAGATGTTCTATCCAATGCTGAAAGTTGTGTGTTGAAATCTCCAACTATTATTGTAGAGATGTCTATTTATCCCTTCAGTTTTGCCAATGTTTGCCTCATGCACCTTGGGGCATGCTGGTTAGGTGCATATATATTTATGATGTTTATTCCTGGAGAATCATTCATTTTATTAATATGTAATGTTCTTTCTTGTCTCTAATAATGGTTTTGCTTTTAAAGTCTATATCATCTGATATAAGTATAGCTACCCCAGCTTTTTTTTTTTTTTGGTTACTGCTTGTGTGGAATATTTTTTCCAACCTTTCACTTTCAATTTATTGGTATCCTTGGATCTAAGGTGAGTCTCTCACCAGTACCTTATAGATGGCTTATATTTTATCCATTCTGCCAGTCTGTGTTTTTTCAGTTGGGGAGTTTAATCCATTAACATTCAATGTTATTACTTTAAAGGCAGTTCTTATTTCATTGATTTTGATCTTTGTGTTTTGTCTGTCATTTTATATTTGACACTTTTAGTTACTGTTACTGTTGCAGTTGTTATTTCTAGACTCTCTTCCAGGCCTCTCTCTCCTGTCTTTTCTTTTCAGGCTGTAACACTCCCTTTAGTATTTCCTACAAAGCTCGTCTCTTTGTCATAAACTCTCTTAGTTTCTATTTATCAGTGAATATTCTAATCTCAGCCTCATTTTTAAAAGTTAATATTGCTGGGCATAAATTTCTTGGCTGGCAGTTTTTCTCCTGCTGTATCTTACATATATTATACCACTGCCTTCTTGCCTCCATGGTTTCTGATGTGAAATTGGCACTTAATCTTATTGCGTATCCCTTATATGTTATGCATTGCTTTTCTCTTGCAGCTCTCAGAATTCTCTCTTTGTCTCTGGCATTTGACATTCTGATTAGTATGTGTATTGGAGTTGGTCTATTTGGATTTATTTGGCTGGGAGTATGTTGTGCTTCTTGGACAAGGATATCTATGTCCTTCAATAAGGCTGAGAAATTTTCCACCATTATTTCTTCAAATATTCCTTCTGCCCCTTTTCCCTTCTCTTCTCCTTGTTGGACCCATGATTTGTATGTCTGCACATCTCTTATTGTCATTTAATTCCCTGAGGCCTTGTTCAATTTTTTCATTCTTTTCTTCATCTCTTCTTTTGTTTGCTTGCTTTCAGAGGCCATGTCTTCGAGCTTGCTGATCCTTTCTTCTGCTTCCTCAAATCTGCTCTTACATGCCTGCAGTGTATTTTTTTCCTATTAAAATTGTCATATTTACTTATGAGATTTCAAAGTAAATGTACTATCTATTAACTAATGAAATTGCCCACTTTCATGAAATATGACAGTGGACATATATTTGCTACAATAGGTACACAAACTTAACTTGGTTAAGACTTTCAACATAACAGTTTTCATTGGTTTGATATTGGGTTAAGCAATTCACATTTTCAGGTTATATTTTATGGTCTTTAACTTTGATCATGGTTATTGAAAGTTTCATTCCCATGAAGTCTGCTATTTTTCTATGTATGCTTTCAAATTCTTCTTTGTGTTCATCCAATGTCTTCTTAATATCCTTAATCTCTTTAGCCATCTCATTGAATTTATTAAGGCGATTTGCTTGAACATCTAAGATTTGTTGTCTCAACTCTTTTACGTCATCTGCAGGTTTATCTTTTTCCTTTAATTTGGCCATCTCTTCCTGTTTCTTGGTATGGATTGTAATTTCTTGTTGGCATTTCTGCATCTGGCTTGTTAGATGTATTTATTGAGGGTAAAATTTCTCCCTTTAGTTTAGGGACTTCTTATCTTTTCTCCCTTGCTGGTTGTGTAGTAGCAGCCAAGGATATAGTTGGTGCTGTAAGCTATGGAGACTGAAGCTGCCCTCATTGCCCCAGGAAGTGATGAAACTTCTCCCACCTTTCTCCTCTGTCAGGGGTTTGGACAGAGCTGCAGCCACGTATAATAATTCAAGTTGTGCACAATAAGAGTGTCTGTAGTCACCTGGAGACACTGATGAAGCTTTACACCCCTTCCTCCCCTACCTTAGGCAGGGATGGAGCTATAAATCTGGTCAGCAATCTCTGCTGTATGGGTCCAAAATGACCACAGGTCTCAGGTAAACTGATGTAGCACCAGACCCTCTCCCTGCAAAGGGTGGGAATGAAACCTTTGAAGTGCCTAACAATCTAATCTCTGTAGGCTAAATATGCCTGCAGTTGCCCTGAGAGGCTGAGGGATTGCTGTCCCTTTTGCCTTTTAGGGGGTGTGAACAGAATGACAAATGCTCAATAGTTCAGTCCTGTAGGCTGAAAGTACACACCATTTCCCAGAGAGGCTGAGAAAGTACCAGCCCTCTCTTATCCTATTGTGTGGCAGGGATGGTTCTATGGGCACTCAACAATTTAGTCCTTTTAGACTGAGAATACCTGCTGTTGCCTGGAGAGCCTGAGGAAACACCAGCCCCCTTCTATCCTCTTAAGGCGTGGAGTTGGATCTACAGGCACCTGACAGTTCAGTCCCTGTTGGCTGAAAGTACCCACCACTGTCCAGAGAGGCTGTGGAGACACCAAAACCCTCCTATCTATTGGGGGTGGGGGTGGATTCATAGGTATCCAATAGTTCAGTCCATGCAGGCTGAAGGTCTGCCATTGCCCAAAAAGGTTGTGGAAAGACAAGCCCCCTTCTTTCCTATTGGGAGGTGAGGGTGGATTCACAAGTACCTACTGGACCAGCCTGTGTGGGCCAAAAGCACCTGCAGTTACCTAGAGAGACTAAGCAAACACAGTACATCCCTTGTCCTATTGGGGATGGAGGTGGAGCCATAGGTGCACAATGGTCAGGTTTGTGCAGCCCAAAACTGAAGTTGCCCTGAGTGGTTGAGGCAACACCAGCCCCCTCCTACCCTGTGGGAAGACAGGGGTGGAAATGGCCTTATAGGCACTCAAAAAACATGGTTTTATGAGCTGAAAACTCCTGCCATTTCCCAGAGAGGCTGAGGATACTCAGCTCCTCTCCTATTCTCTTGGGGTGTAGGGATGCAGTTCCAGGTGTCCAACTATTCAGCCTGTGTCACTGGAGAGCACTTGCAGTTGCCTGGAGAGCCTCGTGCAGGTCCTGACCGCTATCTCTCTGCCGGAGGTGGGGTTGGAGCCTAGGCTAGGGTTGCAGTCTGATCTTGGTGGAAGGAAGCCTGTCCCTAACTTCACTGTATTTCAGTCAGCCAGGATTCCACTCATGCTGGGGAGTGGAGTCATAATGGCGGCTACCTAACTCTTTCCTGCTTGGACATGCTCAGACCCTAGCTGTCTCTAAGATTATACTTTAGCCAACCGAGTCCATTAATCAGTAGCAGAATTCAGTGGACAACTGTCTCTTCCTCCACAATTTATGGAAATAGAGCTTCCAACTCAGCTATGGAATAACTCCTGAGGTGGCTTGTACCCCTAAAGTAGGATGGGCACCAGCTTCTGCATTGTGGCTTGCAGCTTCCCAGAGAGCTGGTGCAGGTCCCCCCAGTTTCCTCCCTGCTGGAGGTGGGACTGGGGTTTAGGCTAGACCTGCAATACAACCTGGGTGGAAAGAAGTCGGTCCCTACAAGCACTATGATTTTCACTCAGCGTTCCTTCCCCTCATGCCTGGGGTGAAGTCAAAATGGTAACTACCTGCTTCCCTCTCACATGTACAGGTTCAAAGTTTAGTTGTTCCTAGGATTCTACTTCAGCCCACCAAATCCACTAATCAGTAGTTGAAGTCGGTGCCACACCATGTTTCCTTCCATTTTTATTGGGGGAAATGGAACTTCCAACTCCAACCACGGGATAGCTCCTAAGGCAGCTTGCATGCCATGGGCAATGACCTCCACAGCGTGGAGGACCCTACTCATGATTCCTTTCTGCAGATGGGTAGTCTCCTTCCATCCTCTCAAGGATATTGCAGGATATTCCTTTGGTCTACTGGGTCCTCCAAACAGGTGCTTTAGGTAGTTCTGGTTGACCACCAACTGCCCTGTTTCACAAGCTTATTCCAGGAGTTCATCTTGGTTCCATCTTGGATCCACCCTCTCCTTCATTTTTGAAAGTGTTTTGCCAGATACAGGATTCCTAATTAGCAATTTTTTGCTTTCAGCACTTTAAATATGTCATCCTACTGCTTTTATGCCCCCTTGGTTTTTCTTGTCTTTATTTTTTTAATATTACATTCAAAGAATATGAGGCCCCATATACCTCCTACCCCCCTCACCTCACTACTCCCCCATAGCAACAATCTCCTCCATCATCATGAGACATTCATTGCATTTGGTGAATACATCTCTGAGTACAGCTGCACCTCATGGTCAGTTGTCCACATCATAGCCCACACTCTCCCATGTTCCATCCAGTGGGCCATGGGAGGACATACAATGTCCGGTAACTGTCCCTGCAGCATCACCCAGGACAATTCCAAGTCCCAAAAACGCCTCCACATCTCACCTCTTCCTCCCATTCCCCACACCCAGAAGCCACCATGGCCACTTTCTCCACACCAATGGCACATTTTCTTCAATTACTAATCATTATAGTTCATGAATAGAATATCAGTAAGTCCACTCTAATCCATATTCTATTCCTCCATCCTATGGACCTTGGAATGGTTGTGTCCACTCCACATCTATATCAAGAAGGGGCTTAGATTCCACATGGATGCTGGATGCAATCCTCATGCTTTCAGTTGTAGGCACTCTTGGCTCCATGGTGTGGTGGTTGACCTTCTTCAAATCCATGTTAGCTGAGTGGGGTAAGTCCAATAAATCAGAGTGTAGGAGCTGAAGATTGTTGTGCCTCCATAGTTTTCAATGAGAAATCAGCATTTAATCTTATTGAGGTTCCCTTGTGTGTGACACATTGCTCCGCTCTTGTGGCATTAAGAATTCTCTCTTTATCTTTGGCTTTCAACAATTTGATTATGATGCGGTGTGGCATGGATCTATTTTGGTTTATCTTGTTTGGAGTTTTCAGGAATTATTCCTTGAATATTCTTTCTGCCACTTTTTCTCTTCTCCTCTGGTACCTCCTGTATATTGGTACACCTGATGGAGGCCCACTGGCTCCTCAAACTCTATTCACCTTTCTTCATTCTTTCTTCTTTCTGCTCCTCAGACAGAATGGTTTCAATTGTCTTATCTTCAAGTTCTCTGATTTTTTTCTTCTGTCAGCTGCAATCTTCTATTGAACTCCTGTAAGAAATTTTAAATTCCTGTTACTGTGATCTTCAGCTCTGTTTGGTTCCTTTTCAAAATTTCCATCTTTCTATTGACACATTCTTTGTGTCCATGTAATGTTTTCCTGATTTACTTTAGGTTTTTTTCCCATGTTTTCCATTAGCTTTTTAAAAAATAATATTTTTATTACAGAAGTTGTGAACTTACAAACAATTATACATGTGTATAGAATTCCCATACAACACCCCTTCACCAAGACACCACACCATCGTGGAACATTTGTTACAGATTATGAGATAATATCATCAGATTATTACCAGGAATTATGGTCTATAGTGTACATTTGGCATATTTTCTCCATACTCCATGTTATTAACACAGTACGTCTTTGGCATTGAGACAATTATATTGCAGTATTTCTGTTCACTACAGTCCGTAGGTTACATTAATTACATTTTTCCCATGCTTCTGTACATTCACCACCCTGGAATAGTGATGTACATCCGTTCTAGTTCGCAGAAGGACATTCTTGCATTTGTTCTATTAACCACAATTCTTATCCACCTCCGGGTTCACTGTCTTATACAGTCCTTAGATTATTCTCTAGGTTTCTTTTAAATGACATTTACATCACAATTGCATTTATAAACCAGCTGCTACTCACTATAATGTTTTACCATCAATTCTATACATTTCCATGCTTTTACAGCCAAGTTAATTAAAACTTCTACATACAATAAGCATCTGTAGCCCTTCTCAGCCCTCTTCTTAGCTCCTAATAACCTATACTCTAGGCTTTAACTCCATGCATTTATTCTTCGTATTTAGTTCATATTAGTGAGACCAAGCAATATTTTTTCTTTCATGTCTGGCTTATTTCACTTAGCATTATGTCTTCAAGATTCTATCATGTTATCATATGTGTACTAATTTCATTTCTTTCTAAAGCAGCATAGTTTTCCATCGTATGTATATAATGCATTTTATTTATCCATTCAGTCGTTGATAGATACTGTGTTGTTTCCATCTTTTGGTAAATCTGAATAATGCCACTATGAACACCGGTGTGCAGATGTCTGTTCACATCAAAATTTTCAGTTCTGCTGGATATATTCCTTATAGTGGACTTGCTGGATCATATGGCAATTCTCTGTCTAGCTTCCTGAGGAATCACCAAACTGTCTTCCACAGGGGCTGCACTATTTTACAATCCCACAAACAGTGAAGGGGTGTTCCTATCTCTCCACATCCTCTTCAACAATTACTGTTTTCTGTTTTTTAAAAAATGAGGTGTGAGATAATATGTCATTGCCATTTTGATTTATATTTCCCTAATAGGCAGTGATTATTGAACATTTTTTGATGTGCTTTTTGGCCATTTGTATTTCCTTTTTGAAGACTTAAATGTCTTTTGCCTGCTTTTAAATTGGATTGCTTGTTCTTTTATTCTTGTGTTGTATGGTGTCTTTACATTGTATGGGAAACAAAATTCTTATTGGATATATGGTTTCCAAATATTTTCTCCCTTTGACTGGGCTGCCTTTTCACTTTCTTTTTACCACTGTAGCTTTGTAATATGATTTAAAGTTTGTAAGTGAGAGTCCTCCAACTTCGTTTTTACTTTTTAAGATGTTTGTGGCTATTCAGGGCCCCTTACACTTCCAAATATATTTGACAAATGTGTTTTCCATTTTTTAAAAAAATGCTGATAGGACATTAATCCTTATTGCATTGAATCTGTGTATCAATTTGGACAGAATTGACATCTTAATGATATTCAGGCTTCCAATTCATGAGCACGGAGTGATCTTCCAATTATTTAGGTCTTTTAAAATTTATTTTAGCAATGCTTTGTAGTTTTCTGAATACAAGTCCTTTACATCCTTGGTTAAGTTTACACCTAAATAGTTAATTCTTTTAGTCACTATTGTAAATAGCATTTTTTCCCTGACTTCCTCCACAGCTTGCTCATTGCTAGTGTATAGAAACACTACTGATTTGAGAGGGTATTAATCTTCTATTCTGCCACTCTGCTGAACTCATTTACTAGCTGTAATAACTTTGTAGTAGACTTTCAGGACTTTCTAGATATAGGATCATATAATTTGTGAATAGTGAAAGTTCTATGTCTTTCTTTCCAATTTTGATGCCTTTTATTTCTTTTTCTTACCTGATTGCTCTTGCTAGAAACTCTGTCATTATATTGAACCAGAGTGGAGAAAAAAGGCATAGTTTTATTTTCCCTGATCTCAACAGGAAAACTTTTAGTCTTTTACAATTGAGTGGAAAGTTAGCGTAGGTTTTTCATATATGCTCTTTGTAGGGTTGAGAATAATTCTATCTTTTACAAAGTTTTTGAATATTTTTATCCATTAGGGATTTTGTATTTTGTCAAGTATATATATTTTTGCATCTGTTTAGGTGATCATTTGACTTTTCTTCTTTGATTTATTAATAGAGTGTATTACACTGCTTTTCTTTCTATTATTTTTTATTTAATAGTTTTTTAAAGATACATAGATCACAAAAATATCACACTAAAAATATAAGAGGTTCCCATATACCCCACACCCCACCTTACTTCTCCCACATCAACAACATCTTTCATCATTGTGGCATATTTATTGCATTTGGTGAATACATTTTGGAGCACTGCTGTATGGATGATAGTTTACATTGTAGTTTACACTCTTCCCTAGTACATTCAGTGGGTTATGGCAGGATATATAATGTCCAGTATCTGTCCTTGCAATATCATTTGGGACAACTCTAAGTCCCAAAAATGCCCCCACATCATATCTCTTCTTCCCTCTCCCTGCCCTCAGCAGCTACCATGGCCACTGTCTCCACATCAATGATACAGTTTCTTCAATTCCTAGAGTCACAATAGTTCTGTAGTAGAATACTAGTAAGTCCACTCTAATCCATATTTTATTCCTCCATCCTGTGGGCCCTGGGATGATGATGTCCACTTTTGTTGAATTATGCTTGTATGCCTCATATAAAACCCACATGATTATGATGAATAATTCTTTTAATATATTGTTGGGTTTGATTAGTGAGTATTTCATTGAGGAGTTTTGAATCCGCATTCTTTAGTCAAATGGGTCTGAAATTTTCTTTTTTCATAATATGTTTATCTGTCTTTAGTATTACATACAGTGTTATGGTATCATAGAATGAATTTGCTATTGCTCCTTCCTGTCAATTTTTTCAAAGAGTTTGTATAAGATTGGTACTAAAACTTTGAATGCTTCTGAGAATACACCTGTGAAGCCATCTGATCCTGGGCTTTTCACTTTGGGGAGTTGTTTGATCATTGTTTCAACCACTTTACTTGCAATTTTTAAAAAATGTTGTTATCTCTCGAGTATATTTTTCCATTATTGCCTTCTTTTTAAAATATGTTTTTATATATTTTTAAAAGATACTTAGATTAGATACAATGTTACATAAAAAATAAGGGATTCCCATATGCCCCACTCCCCACACCTCCCACCTTTCTCCACATTAATAGCTTCTTCATTAGTGTGGTACATTCATTACAATTGGTGAACACATTTTGAAACATTGCCACACAGTATGGATTATAGTTTACATTGTAGTTTATACTCTTTCCCACTCAATTCTGTAGGTTATGGCAGGATATATAATGGTCTATATCTGTCATTGCAAAGTCATTCAGGTCAATTCCAAGTCCTAAAAATGCCCCCTTATTACACCTCTTTTTCCCTCTCTCTGACTTCAGCACCTTCAGTGGCCACAGTCTCCACATCAATGATATAATTTCTTCCATTGTCAGAATCACAATAAGTCTATAGTAAAATACCAATTAGTCCACTCTAGTTCATATTCTATGCCCCAATCCTGAGGATTCTGGCATGGTGATGCCCACTCCACCTCTAATTGAGAGGCAGCTTTGATCCCACATGGCTGATGGATGTGACTCTCTTGCTTGCTGCTGTAGACTCTCTTGGGTCCTTGGTGTGGTGATTGTTTATCCTCACCTCCTTGTTGTTTGTTCTGGGTGAGTCCAATGAACTGGAGAGTAAGTGTTGCAACTCTGCTGATGCTCAAGACCCAGCCGACACATGGACAGCCCAGAGATTCAAGTCTCTTGGGTATATAGCTACCAACTCCAGCACCAACTATAGGTTCAAATAAAAGGGACAGAAGAGACATGTGTAGAGACATCACATCTTAGTCCAACTCTGTCACACTTGGGTGCACAAACTCCAAAATAGGGCCCATTGGCACGGCAACAAACTCCAGAGCTATCTGCCATTACTGTAGGACCTGGGTGTTTCCAGGTCCCTCAGAAACCCTACTATTTGGGGTAATATCTACTTTTGCTGTCTATGGGATCCTGCTGAGAAGTGCATGAGCATTACCTCTTTGATGACCTCCTGACTCACTTTGAAGCCTCTTAGCCATATAAACTCATTTGTCTTTACCTTTTCCCCTTTTTATTCAAGTTTTTTTCCAGATGCATCACCAGCTGGTGCTTAGTAGTAATCCCTCAGCACCAGGGAGGCTCATCCTCAGAAGTCATGTCCCACTCTGGGTGGAAGGTAATGCATTTATATGCTGAGTTTGACTTAGAGAGAGGACACATTTGAGCAACATGGAGGCTCTCAGGAGGTAACTCTTATGCACCCTATAATACTAGGCTAAGTTGCAAATGCAAGACCAAAAGGCTCATAAGCATCATTGTCAATATCAAGGGCTCGTCAATGGACCATCCTTCTTCATTAGTCACAGCCCCTGCACTTGGGGGCTTGCTGCTGTTCCATTACCGAATCTGGCAGAGCTCCCCAGGATGGGAATTCAATATTCTATCAGTTGTTGTGTGAAACTACCTTTTGTGGCAAAGCCCCATGAACATTTGAACATATTCATATACCTTATATGTATGCCCAGGTGAACTTCCTCCCATGCATCCCCCATCACTGACACACCACAGCAATGATCCTCCCTTGCCATAGTTCTATGCCTTCTGTGATCCAAAACGTCTTAAAAAAATGAAGCCAAGAATATGCCAAATTCAATTAATAGGAAAATGAAATAATAATGATGTTTAAACATACAAAATAAAATACATAATAATTTAGAAAAACTAAAACTAAAATAGAGTAAAACATCGGGGTATTAAAAAATGAAAAATATTAAAAAATAATTTTTGACACTTTGCCTTTGATCACTGTAATATCTGCTGTCCTGTATGTATAGTGGCATTTTCTTCCATTTCTTCCCATGTTGTACTTTTCCCCATTTTTGTTGGAGATTTGGACCCAAAGGGTATTGGGAATGAAAGAAAGAGAAAAGGGAGAAGGAAACAAAGAGAAAGAATGAGCGGGAGAAAAAGAACGAGAGAGCTGGGATCAGGGGGTATGCGAGTAGAGACTCATCAGACAACTTTATTGTTTACAAGGGGCTCTCTATATACCCCAGTCTACGTGACTACAAGCAGCAACTTGTAGTTAACTATCAGCATTACTCATAGTCTAAGGAATTCAAGAAAATCTTATCTCAAGGTACAAAGTCTAAGCGTTCTATTTACTACAAAAAGTATGCGCTCAGCTTTTCTTTCAGCCTTTAACAGCTTCATCCTGTTTGCTGGGAATTCTTACTTACTGCATTCCTTAGGTTGCAAGAGTAGCCATAGAAACAGCACATCTCTCCTTATGAGACCACTGTGTCTGTTTCCAACAATTTTGTCTTCAAAGAAGTTTTAGGTCACTGTAAAATCACATACAGAATATAGGGAACTCCTATATACTCAACAGCCTCCTCCTTTTCCCCCTTCCCTACTAATAACTTTTTTACATGTGGATGGTACATTTGTTAAAACTGAAATACAAATATTGAAACATAGCTACTAACCATTGTCAATGGTTTACATTATGGTTTACATTTTAGACCATACATTCTTATAAATTTTTTATGAAATTTAACATGGCCTGCATCCATCATTGCAAGATCATGCAGAACACTTCCATTTCCCCCTAAATACTACCTTTGCCATCTATTCTATTCATTGTAATTGGTTTATTGAGATCTTCTCTTTCCATGTAGCTTGTTTGTATGTTTCTATATATTTTTCCATTTGACCCATATTGTCTAGTTTGTTGGTGTATAGTTGTTCATCATATTCTGTCATGATCCCTTTTATTTCTATGGGATCAGTGGTAATATCCCCATTCTCATTTCTGATTTATTTATTTGCATCTTCTCTCGTTTTTTTCCTTCTCAGTCTAGCTAAGGGTTTATCAATTTTATTAATCTTCTTGAAGAACCAATTTTTGGTTTTATTAACTTTTTCTATGTTTATTTTATTCTCAATTTCATTTATTTATGTTCTAGTCTTTGTTATTTCATTTATTCTGTTTGTTTTAGGAATAATTTCCTGTTTTTTTTTCTAATTCTTCTAGGTGTATAGTTAGGTCATTAATTTTAACTCTTTCTTTTTTTTTAATGCAAGCATTGAGGGCTATATATTTCCCTCTCAGCACTACCTCTGCTGCATTCCATGGATTCTGATATGTTGTGCTCTTGTTTTCTTTCCTCTTTAGATAATTCCTGATTGCTCTTGCAAATTTTCTTTGTTCCACTGGTTATTTAAGAGTATGTTGTTTAATTTCCATATTTGTGAATTTTCACTTTTCTGTTTGTTATTGATTTCCAGCTCTATTTCATTATGACCAGAGAAAGTTCTTTGTATAATTTTGATCATTTATCATTTATTTAGATCTGTGTTATGACCCAATATATTGTTTATCCTATAGAAAGATCCATGAGCACTACAGAAGAATATATCCTGCTGTTTTGTTGTGCAATGTTTCATATATGTTTATTAGGTTTAGTTCATTTATAATATTATTCAAGGTATCTGTTTTTTTTAATTTATCCTCTCACTAGATGTTCTATTGAATGATTAGACTAGTATATTGAAATTTAGAACTATTATTGTATAGATAACTATTTCTCCTTTTTTGTTTTGCCAGTGTTTGCCTCAGGTAGTTTAGGACACCCATTTAGATGCTGTGATGGTTAGGCTATTGTGTCAACTTGGCCAGGTTACTGTATCCAGCTGTTTGGTCTAGCAAACACTGGGCTAAATGTAATATATAGAAATTTATGGACTTTAGTCACCATTGACTTTACTGCAGTAGTAAATCATAGATAGTTGATTACAATTACATCAGTCAGGGAGAGTGCCATCAGAAATGAGTCATGCTTTATCCAATCAGTTGAATGCCTTAAAGGGGGAAGTGATTCAGCATTGAGGGAGAATTTCCCTGCTCATCTTTGGACAGCCAGTATCTCCCAGAACTCATCAAGGACCTTCACTGGACTTTAATTGGAGCCCCTGGTTGCAGCTTGCCTGTGGAACCAGGACTTGTGCATCCCCACGGTCACATGAGAGACTCTTATATAACTGCATACTTTTGACAGATGTGTCTTGTTGATTCTGTTTCCTTACAGAACCCTGACTAATACAGATACTTAAACATTTATGATTGTTGTTTCTTTCTGGTGAATTACCCCTTTAATTAATATATAATGTTCTTTGTTGTCTCTAATAACAGCTTTGCTTTTAAAGTCTATTTCATCTTATAAGAGTATAGCTACTCCAGCTTTTTATTGGTTACAGCATGTGGAGAATACCTTTGTCCAACCTATCACTTTTGATCTATTTGTATCCTTGATTCTAAGGTGAGTCTCTTGTAGAAAGCATACCGATTGCTCATATTTCCTTATTCTATAAGTCTTTGTCTCTTAATTGGGGAGATTAATTCTTATTTTTTATTTATTTCTCTCTCCCCCTTCCGTTTTCTGCTCTCTGTCCATTAGCTGTGTTTTCTTCTTTGTCCACTTGCATTCTTGTCAGGCACCAGCAATTTGTGCCTCTTTTTTGTTGCATCATCTTGCTGCATCAGCTCTCCATGTGTGCGGTGCCACTCCTGGGCAGGCTGTGCTTTTCTCATGCAGGGTGGCCCTCCTTGGGGGGTGCACTTTTTGCACATGAGGCTTTCCTATGTGGGGGACACCCCTGCATGGCATGGTACTCCTTGTGTGCATCAGCACTGAGCATGGGTCAGTTCACCACATGGGTCAGGAGGCCCTGGGTTTGAACCATGGACCTTCTATGTGGTAGGCAGACTGCTCTATAGTTGAGCCAAATCTGCTTCCCAAGATTAATTCCTTAACATTCAATGTTATTACTGTGAAGACAGTCTTACTTCACCCCTTTTGACCCTTGTGTTATATCTGTCATAACTTATTTTTACCAATATTTTCCACTTTTAGTTACTTTTACTGATATAATCTTCATTTCTAGACCTTCTTCCAAGTCCTTTTCCTTTTTTTTCTTTTCCAAATGTTGTACTCTCTGTAGTATTTACTGCAAAGCAGATCACTTGGTTACAACCTCTCTCAGTTTCTGCTTATCTGTGAGTTTTCTAAACTTTCTCTCATTTTTGAAGGACAATCTTGCCAGATATAAGATTCTTGGCTGGCACTTTTCTCTTGTCATATTTTAAATATATCATACCACTGCCATCTTGCCTCCATGGTTTCTGATGAGAAATCAGCACTTAATCTTATTGGACATCCGTTGTATGTGATGAATGATTTTCCTCTTGCTGCTCTCAGGATCTCTATCTTTGGCATGCAATATTCTGATTAGTATGTTACTTGGAGTAGGTCTATTCAGATTGATTTATATGGGAGTACATTGTGCTTATTGGAAATGGTTATCTATGTCCTTCAGCAGGGCTGAGGATTTTTCTACCATTATTTCTCAAATATTCCTTCTGCCCCCTTTCCCTTCTCTTTTCCTTATAAGACATCCATGGCATGTACGTTTGCACATCTCATCATCATTTAGTTCCCTGAGACCCTGTTCAATTTCTTCCATTTGTTTCTATATCTGTTCTTTTGTATGTTTGCTTTCAGAGGCCCTGGATATCCCCCCTCATCCTTTATTCTGCCTCTTCAAATCTGCTGTTATATGACTTAAATGTATCTTTTAACATTTTGTTGAAATTTATCATTAATACATGAACATCAATAAAAAAACAAGTGTATATGAAAAATTGTAAACTTAAAAGACAAACAGGAATATCATCATACAGGACTCCCATACATTAATTACCCCACTACCAACACCTTGCATTATTGTGAAACAATTGTTACTATGAAATAGTATCATCAAACCTTACTACTAATAGACACTATCTTACATTTGGTGTATATTTACCCTAACTTACATAGTTACTGACACCCTGTGTTAGTATTTTTTAAAAAGATTTATTTATTTATTTCTCTCCCCTCCCCTTCCAGTTGTCTGCTCGTCGTGTTCTTCTGTGACCACTTCTATCCTTATCAGCGGCACCAGGAATCTGTATTTCTTTTTGTTGCATCATCTTGTTGTGTCAGCTCTCCATGTGTGCGGCACCATTCTTGGGCAGGCTGCATTTCTTTCACACTGGGTGGATCTCCTTATGGGGCACACTCCTTGCACATGGGGCTCCCCTATGTGGGTGACACCCCTGGGTGGCACGGCAATCCTTGCGCGCATCAGCATTGTGCATGGGCCAGCTACACATGGGTCAAGGAGGCCCGGGGTTTGAACTGCAGACCTCCCATGTGGTAGGCGATGCCCTATCCATTGGGCCAAGTCCACTTCCCCTGTATTAGTATTATATACATGTGATGGTTCATGAGAAAACATTCTCATATTTGTTCAGTTAACCACAATCTATCTTCCATCACAGGATTAATTTTTTTATACAGTCCCATTCTTTGTACAACCCATTCAAAGTGTACACTCAGTGACTCTCATTCTCATCACAGAGTTGTACTGTCATCACCTCAGTCAATTTTAGATCATTTTAATTATGCTAAAAGGAAAAAATCTCATACATGTTTATACCACCTATTCTTGTCCTTTAGAATTTATATCTTTTTTGCCGTTGCTGCAAAAATATTATATTTCTTTTAACTATAATCAGTAAGTTGCATTAGTTGTAGTTTTCTTGTGTATCACCATACTATTAACACTTTGTACAAGAGAAAATTCTTATACTAGTAACCACAGTTTTGATCCACCACGGATATCACTGTACTAATGTAATTACTTTCAATTGAAATATTATGTCCATGGTCTACTCCTTTCAGCCACAATCACATTTATAAATCAGCAGTATTGGTTGTACTCACTATAATGTATTACCATCACTTCTATTCATTTCCAAACATTTACAAAAACCTTATCAAAAAGTCTATATATATTAAGCATCAGGTCCCATTCTCAACACACATTCAATTTCCTAGAACCTATATTCTAGAATTTACCTCTGAGTTTACTCATCATTTTATTTCATGTTAATGAGAACATACAATATTTGTTCTTTTGTGTCTGACATTTCACTCAACATAATGTCCTCAAGGTTCATCCATATTGCTGTATGCATCTCGATTTCATTTCTTCTTACAGCTGAATAATTTTGCATTGTATGTATATACCATGCCATACCATACACTCATTGGTTGAAGGACACTTCGGCTGGTTCCATATTATAGCAGTTGTGAATAATGTTACTAAAAACATCAGTGTATAAATGTCAGTTCACCTCCTTCCTTTCAGTTCTTCTAAATGCATTCCTAGTAATGGGCTTGCTGGATCTTATGGCAGTTCTATATTTAGTTTCTTGAAGAACTGCCAATATCTTCTTTGACCCACCGATTATTTAAGAGTGTGTTGTTTAACCTCCATATATCTGAGCGTTTTCCTTTTCTTCACCTGTCGTTTTCTTCCACCTTCATTCCTTTATGATCAGAGAAAGAGCTTTGCATAATTTCATTCTTTTTCAATTTATGGAGACTTTTTTTGTGACCCACTGTGTAGTCTACCCTGGAGAAAGATCCATGAGCGTTTGAGTAGAATGTATATCCTGCTGTTCTGAAGCATAGTGTTCTATATGACTGTATCCATCATTGCAATGTCAAGCAGAACAATTCCAATGTCCCCAAAATGCTCCTATATTACATATATTCTTCCCTCTCCCTTCCCTTAGAACTTCTGGTGGCCACTGCCTTTACAGCAGTGATAAAAGTTCTTCTATTGCCAGAATAACAATAAACCTATAATGGAATAATGTCTACTTTAGTCCATTGTTCATTCCCCAATCGAGCATTTGGGGATGGTGTTGCCTACTTTGTTTCTACTTGAGACAGGGCCTCGGTACCATTCGGTAGATGGATGGGACTCTCTTGCTTGCATTTGCAGACACTTTCTGTTCCTTGGGATGGGTATTGTTCATCATTTTCTCCTTGTTAGTTGTCCTGGGTGTGTCCAATGAACTGGAGGGTAGGTGTTGCAACTCTGCTTAGGTTCAGGGTTCAACTGGCACAAGATGCATTATATTTAAAATTTACATTATGATCTGCCAGTAAGAGTGTAATCCTTTTTCTAATAAGAAAATATGACAGTACTAAATATATCAAGTGAAAGTTCATTATATCTTAATAATTATTTTTTCTAATGTATCATTTAAATTTGCTTTAATTATACTTTCCTGTTATTTGTTTAAAAAATCTAGAATGTGCATATTTATCATATTCTTCTCAGAAAAACTGTGTGGCATATTGTTGATGTGGGATGGAAAACTTTTAATCCTAGGAAGATTAAACTCAAAGGCCTATGGGAACCTGTTGATAGTGTAAATATGGAAAGCCATGTGTATAGAAAAATCATAGGAAGAATCTTCACTTCCACAAGATAATATGTCTACCTCCAGTTTTCTTAGAATGAACAGCACTCATTATCCTCCACCCACCCCCACTTTTGATGGATTAAGTGGGGGGAAAATAGTTTACTTCTCTCTTTACTGTAAATGAAACAACAGCAAAAGTAATGAAACAGAAATGGATATTCTGTGACAGTGTGGGGAAACATAAATATGGAGTAGGTAGGAACAGTGGCAAACTGGATGAGGAAGCTTTTACTCAGCTATAACCATTTATTTCCTTGAGGAAATCTAAGACTATAGGTTCCATGTGGCCAAACATTCTTATTTTTCAAGAAAAAAACAGGGAGCTGTATTTATATACAAACTCTTCCCATTTTTAAATGTTACCAAATATGAAACATTATGTGGAACAACTGTGCTCTTGAAGCACCAATTTTTATCCTTTTTAGAAACTAATACTAATTGAAAGAATGTAAGACATCTAAAACCAAATAAGCTGAAGTCAAATGAATAAAAATAAATATGATTAATATTTCACAATTGTCTTTATAGAAACAAAAGTCTAATTAGAGAATTAGAAGGGGAAAAAGAAAGAGAATGAAATTAAGTGCAGAAACACAAAGGAATTATTTCAGTCAGCCAAAGGGGTGCTGAAGCAAAATACCAGAGAGCTGCTGGCTTTCATAAAGGGTGTTTATTTAGGGTAAGAGCTTACAGTTACCAGGTCATAAATCATAAGTTACTTCCCTCACCAAAGTCAATTTTCACGTGTTGGAGCAAGATGGTTTATGATGTCTGTGAGGGTTCAGGCTTCCTGGGTTCCTCTGTGCTCAGCAACTCTGTTTTTTTCCACGAGGTCAGCTGTAGACTATCAGGTGAATGGCTCTGTCTCTCTCTCTCTCTCTAGGGTTTCTGCTGTGTCTAAGGACCCGTCTCTATTCCTCTGTGTTCTTCTCCTGGCTCAGGTCCTCTCTTCCCAGGGCTTGCTTTACTTTCCTCTGTGTGCTTACTTCCTGGGGCTCCAGCTTAAGATTTCAGCATCAAACTCCAACATCAAAAACCCTCAACTCTGTCCTTTGCCATGTCTTTTATCTGTGAGTCCCCACCCACCAAGGAGTGGGTACTTAATGCCCAAGGGATGTGTCCCAATCAAAGCCCTAATCATAGCTTAATCATGCCCAAGTACAGACCAGATTACAAACATAATCCACTATCTATTTTTAAAATTCATAACCATATCAAACTGCTACAGGAGCTGAAACATTGCACACTTTGGACATAGTTAATTAGAAGGGCTTTCCAATTACTTAGATTACTATAGGGACTAATGAAAATGTTTACCAAAATTGATCAGTAATTACTGAGAATTATCAAGGATGAATATAATATTCAATGAGAAAAATGGAGGCATTTTGATAAGCCCCTGAGAGCCTTCCTAAAATAAATATGTCTCCCATTTTTGACCTGCCATGAGAAGTGCTCTTATTACTTTCTTGTACAGCGATTCTCAGTTTATAATTGCTTGTTTGATGACAGTCCCATTGTTTTTGGCAAGGAGTGATATTGCATTTAATAAATTAAGAAATCAAGGACATAAACTGTATTGTAGAGGAATAACTAGGAATAAGTAATCTGTAATCATACAAATCTCAGTTACAAGTTCACATACTGAAGACAGAAATAGTGACTGGATATATAGAATGCAAAAGTTCAGCATTAGTGATAGTCTTTGCTGAGCCTAAATTACTATTTTAAAATAAAATAAACTTTATTTTTAAAGAGGTTTTATATTACCAAAAAGTCACATGGAAAGTATAAGGTATTCCCATAAACCTCCCTCCCCCTTCCACATTTTCCTCTATTAATAACATCTTACAGGGAAGTTGAATTGGCCCATTGGTTAGGGCATCCGTTTACCATATGGGAGGTCCACAGTTCAAACCCGGGCCTCCTTGACCCATGTGGAGCTGACCCACGTGCAGTGCTGATGTGCACAAGGAGTGCTGTGCTATGCGGGGGTGTCCCCATGTAGGGGATCCCCATGCGCAGGGAGTGCACCCCGTAAGGAGAGCTGTCCAGCTCAAAAGAGAGTTCAGCCTGCCCAGGAGTGGCACTGCACACACGGAGAGCTGACGCAACAAGATGACACAACAAAAAGAAACACAGATTCCCATGCTACTGACAACAACAGAAGCAGACAAAGAAGAACACGCAGGAAATAGACACAGAGAACAGACAACTGGGGTGGGGGGAGGGGAGAGAAATAAAAAAATAACATCTTACAATTGTGTGGTACATTTGTTGCAAGTGATGAATAAACACTGAACCATTGCTACCAACCAAGGTCTATAGTTTACATTGTGGTTTAGACTTAATTCCAATGCCCTAAAAATGCCCTGTGTTCCACCTATTATTCCCTCCCCCTCCTCTCAGAGCTTTAAGCAGCCACTATCTTTATGTCAATGTTACATGTTCTTCCATTAATACAATATTAATGTCTACTTAGGTTCATTGCTGCATTCCACCCTTATTTTTGTTCATTCCTCAAACTTGAATATTTTGGGATGGCCATGCCATTTCACCTCATATTGAGAGGGGCTTATATCTTATTGGGCAGATGGAAGGAGCTGTTTTGCTTGCAGTTGTAGATATCCTCTGTTTTGGGAGGGGGGGTGTCAACATCATTTACTTAGTTGTCTTAGACAAGTGCAATGAACTCAAGAGTAGGTGTTAACCAAAATTCTTCTGAGATTCAAGGATCAACCAGCATATTACAGACTGATGATTTAAGTCTCTGAGATATATCCAATGGGGACAGTGCTAGTTACAGACTCAAATAAAAGGGATAGAAGAATCATGTATGAAGAAATTATCATAAATGAGTCTAACTTTGTTACATTGTGGATAGATGTTGTCATATATTTCAAAGCAAGGCCCACAGAAAGGGTGCTGACTTCACAGGGTTGCGTACCTTGCCTATATTTTCCAGATGACTCTAGAGCCCTAAGGAGCACACCTACTTGAGGCTTTGGTCACAGTGGTAGTTAGTGAGATCTGTCTGAGACAGACATTAAGTATAACTCTGGAATGAACTGTTGATTCATTTTGAAATCTCTTAGCCATAAAATCTCTTTTGTATGTGATGTTCCCCATTTTGGTCAAGGTCTTTTTCCATTTGCATCACTGGTTATTGCTTGGCATTAATCCCTTGGGGCAAAGGGGACTCATCCCTGATATTCATGACCCACTCCAGGGGGAAGAAGGTGAGTTTACTTGCTGAGTTTGGCTTTGAGATAAGCCACATTTGAGTAACAAGGAGGTTTTCAGGAGGTAACTCTTAGGCAATAGTTATTATTAGGTTAAGTTTCAGTTTGACAATTGAAATGCATGGTTACATGCATTAATATGAAGGTTTGACATACTGGTCTGTTTTCTTTTATTAGGGACTGCCTATGTACTCGAGAGAGTCTTGACCTTCTATCTGAGAACATAGCAGGACTCCTCAGGATGGGAGTTTAATATTTTCTTGTTTATTATGTCAGTCTCCACTGACAGAGTTTACACCCTATGCCAAGATGAACACATTCATATTCCATAGATGTGTGCTCCTGGTACACCCTTTCTCACACATCCCCTGAGCACTGAAGCCCTGCACCAGTGACTCTCTCCTACCATATTTTCCAGAAGAACATTCTCACTATTGTATTTTAAACATCAGACCTCCACCTCTCCCAGAGTTCACCTTTTCCTTTATCCAGTCCTCTCCCCAGTTCCATGGATAGTCCAACACCCCCAACTCTGCTCAGCCTCCCATTCCAGCATGGTCAGCCCCACTTATAACCTTGCACCTCCATCACCCCCATAGTTTATAGTTCATTCCACAATCTTGAAGATTTTGGGATTGTGATGTCCACTCCACCTTTAATTGAGAGGGGACTATGATCCCATAGGACCGATGGATGGGATTCTCTTGCTTGCAGTTGTAGACTGTCTTGGTTCCTTGGTTGGTAGTTGTCCATCATCACCTTCATGTTAGTTGTCCTGGGTGAGACCAATGAATGGAGAGTAAGTGTTGCAACTCCACTGGATTTAGGTTTAAAGACACGTAGTGTGATTTCTTCAATTTTGTTTTTCTTTTTCAATATGTTTTTGGCTATTTGGGGCCCCTTGCCCTTCCAAATAAATTTCATGATTGATTTTTCCATTTCAGTAAAAAATGCTGTTATAATTTTATGGAGATAGCTTTAAACCTGTATATTAATTTTACATAAATAATAAGGATAGACACTTAATGATATGTTGCCCTCCAATCCCTGAACATGGAAGATTCTTCCATTTATTTAAGTCTTCTTTGATTTCCTTTAACAATGTTGTATAATTTTCTGTGTACAAGTCCTTTACATCCTTAGTTAAGTTTATTCCTAGATAATTGATTTTTTAGTTGCTATTGTAAATGGAATTTTTTTCTTGATTTCCTCCTCAGATTGCTCATTATTAGTTTATAGAAACGATATTGATGTTTTTGTATTGGACTTATATCCTGCCACTATACTGAACTTGTTTATCAGGTCTAGAAGTTTTGTTGTAGATTTTTCCAGACTTTCTATGTATAGGATCATGCCATCTGCAAATAGTGAAAGTTTTACTTCTTTCTTTCCAATTTGTATTCCCTTTATTTCTTTTTATTCTCTAAGTGCTCAAGCAAGTACTTCAATACAATGTTAAATAAGAGCAGTGACAGTAGACATCCTTATATTTTGCAAATTTTGGAGAGAAAGCTTTTAGCATTTCATCATTGAATATGACGTTAACTGTGGATTTTTCATATATACCCTATATCGTATTTAGAAAGTTTCCTTACATTTTTATCCTTTGGAGTGTTTTTATCAAAAAAGGATGCTGTATTTTGTCAGATGTCTTTTCTGCATCAATAAAGAAGATTGTGTGATTTTTTCCTTTTGATCTATTGATGTGGCGTATTACAATGATTTTCTTATGGTGAACCATCCTTTCACAACTGATATAAAACCCACTTTATCACAGTGTATAATTCATTTGTTGCATTGTTGAATATGATTAGCAAGTATTTTGTTGAAGCTTTTAGTATCTAAGTTCAATAGAGATATTGGTCTGCATATGTCTTCTCTTGTGGCATTTTATGTGGCTTTGTATTAATGTGATGTTCGAGTCATTGAATGAGTTACGTAATGTTCCTTCCACTTCCATTTTTGGAAGAGTTTAATCAGGATTGGTGTTAGTCCATTCCAGAATGATTGGTAGAATTCACCTGTGAAGCCATCCAGTTCTGGCATTTACTTGGTTGGGAGGTTTTTGATAACTAATCCGATCTCACTACTTGTTATTGGTCTATTGAGTTCTTTTACTTCTTCTTTCTTCAATGTAAGTTGCTGTATGTTTCTAGAAATTTGTTCATTTAATCTAAGTTATTTGTGTTATTAACATACAATTCTTCCAAGTGTCTTCTTAAGATATTTTTTTATTTCTGTGGGGTCATCCATGTTATACCCTCTCATTTTTTATTTTAATTATTTGCATCTCCTCTCTTTTTTTCTTTGTTAGTCTAGCAAAGGGTTTTGTCAATTTTATTAATCTTCTCAAAGATCCAGCTTTTGATTTTGCTAAATTTTTCTAGTGTGTCTATTCTTAAATTCATTTAGTTCAGCTCTAATTTTGTTATTTCCTTTCTTCTCCTGGCTTTGGGATTAATTTGTTGTTCTTTTTATAATTTCTGCAGGTGTGCAGTTAAATCTTTGGTTTTAGCCCTTTCTTCTTTTTTAATATAGGCATTTATGGGTATACATTTTCTTCTCAATATTGCTTTAGCTGCATCCCATGTTTTTTTTAAATTTTTGAAATATATCATTCATACATGAATATACATAAATGATAAGTGTTTGGTAAAATTTGAGTTTACAATAACCATGCATATTGTCATAAAATGCTCCCATACATCTCTCTACCACCAGCACCTTGTATTTTTGTGAAACGTTTGTTATAAACCTTGAAAGATCACAATTAAAATATTACTAACTATAGCCCAAATCTTACATTTGGTGTATTTTCCCCCTAACCTACTCAACAGGTTTTGATATGTTGTGTTTGCATTTTCATTTATTTTGAGATAGTTATTGATTTCTTTTGCAATTTCCTCCTTGACCCACTGACTGTTTATGAGTGTGTCATTTATCTTCCATGTATATGTGCATATTCTGGTTCTCTGCCCCTTATTAATTCCCAGCTTCATTATTTTGTAGTCAGAGAAATTGCTTTGTATAATTTCAATCTTTCTAAATTTGTTGAGATTTGTTCTGTGACCTAGTATTTGGTTTATCATGGGGAATGATACATGTGCACTTGAGAAGAATGTATATCCTGCTGTATTCAGGTGTAATGTTTTGTATATATTTCTTAGGTCTAGATCTTTTAATATGTTAGTTAAGGTCTCTGTTTCTTTATTAAACCATTCTGTTGAGATGTTCTGTCTGATGGTGATAATGGTGCATTGATATTCACCAGTGTAACTATAGAAGCATCTCTTTCTCCCCTTAGCTTTACCTTTGTTTGCCTTATGTATTTTGGGGCAACCTGGCTAGGTACACAATTTTTATGACTGTTCTTTCTTACTGATAGATTATCCCTTTCACCAATATATAGTGTCCTTTTTTTTTTACAATAGTTTCTCATTTAAAGTCTATTTTGTCCAATATTATTATAGCTACTCCCACCTTTTAAAAATTATTTTTGTGTAAAATCATTTTCTAGACTTTCACTTTCAACCTTCTTGCATCTCTGTGTTTACAAATAGTTTCTTGTGGCAGCAGATTTGGCCCAGTGGTTAGGGCGTCTGTCTACCACATGGGAGGTCCGAGGTTCAAACCCCGGGCCTCCCTGACCCTTGTGGAGCTGGCCCATGCGCAGTGCTGATGTGCGCAAGGAGTACCGTGCCACGCAGGGGTGTCCCTGCATGGGGGAGCTCCATGTGCAAGGAGTGCGCCCCTTAAGGAGAGCCGCCCAGCCCCAAAGAAAGTGCAGCCTGCCCAGGAATGGTGCCGCACACACAGAGAGCTGACACAACAAGATGACACAACAAAAAGAAACACAGATTCCCGTGCCGCTGACAACAACAGAAGCTGACAAAGAAGACTGCAGCAAATAGACACAGAGAACAGACAACTGGGGTGGGGGAGGGAAAAGGGGAGAGAAATAAATAAGTAAATTAAAAGAAAAATAGTTTCTTGTAGGCAGCATAGAGATGGGCCATATTTCCTTATCCATTCTGCCAAACTTTGTCTTTTGATTGGAGCGTTTAATCTATTAATATTCAATGTTATTACTGTCAAAGCGGTCCTTATATGAACCATTTTTCTTTAGGTTTATATGTGTCATATTTTTGTTTTTTTTCCTCTTTTTATCACTTTAGTTATTCTTACTAATAATATTCCTTTCTACACTCTCTTCCAACCCTCTATCTCCTTTTTTCCCCCTTTCAACCTGCAGAAATCCCTTCCTTTACTATTTCTTGAAGGCCTGGACTCTTGATGACAAAATCCATTTCTGTTTCTCTGTGGATATTTTGAACTCTCCCTTACTCTTGATTATCAGCTTTACTCTATACAGAATTCTTAGCAAGTAGTTGTTTTTTTTTTGTTTTGTTTTTTTTTTTTGCTTTTAACATCTTAACAATATCATACCACTGCTTTCTCAACTCAGTGGTTTCAGATGAGAAATCAACATTTAATCTTAATGAGCTTACCTTATATGTGGTAGAGCTGTTTTCTCCTGCTGCTTTCAGAATTCTCTTAGTTTTGACTCTTTGACAATCTAATACGTATTTTTCTCTAGTTAGGCCTATTAGGATTTATTCTCTTGGAAAATGTAGCTCTTCCTGACATGTACATCCATGCCCTAATAAGAATTTGGAAATTTTCGGCCATTATTTTCTCCAACACTCCTTCTGCACACTTTCCCTTCTCTTTTCTTTCTGGGATGCCCATAATGCCTATGTTTGTGCATTTCATGATATTATTCAATTCTCTGAATCTCTGCTGAATTTTTTTCTATCTGTTCTATTCTCTATGTGAATTCTGATATTCTATATTTTAAATGTCACTAATTCCTCTGTCCATGTTCAACTCTGTTGTCATGTATCTCCAGTTATTTTTAATCTATTGCATTGTTCTATTCATCATCATCAGATCTGTTATTTTTTCATGTAAGTTTATGATTTCTTCTGTATGTTCCTCCACTGTCTTATTTTTTTATAGTTTACATTTTTCTTATCTTTTTTAAAGATACATAAATCATGCAAAATGTTACAATAAAAATATAAGAGTTTCCCATATACCCCACACCCCCCACAACTCCCACGTCAACAGCTTCTTTCATTAATGTGGTACATTCATTGCTTTTGAGGAGTACATTTTGGAGCATTGTTACACAGCATAAATTATACTCTATGTTGTAGTTTACACTCTCTGCCAGTCCATTCAGTGTGTTATGGAAGGATATATAATGTCCAGCATCTGTCCCTGCAATATAATTTAGGACAACTCCAAGTCCCAGAAATGCCCCCACATCGCATCTCTTCTTCCCTCTCCCTGCTATGTCTTCTTAATCTTTTATCTCTTCCTTCTCTTCATTAATTTGATTCATATTTATTTGGACATCCCATTTTCTGTGTTTCCTCCTGATTTTTCATTTGTTCATCAGATTGGGCCATGTCTTCCTGTTTCCTAGTATACTTGTAATTTGATGATAGTGTCTAGGCATCTGTTTACCTTGATGTGCTTATTCAGATGGTTAGATTCTCTTTATACTCTAGGGTTTTACTTTGTTTTGTTCTGTGTTAAGGATCCGCTTTGACACTGGTTCCACTTATTCTGTATCTTTGTAATTATCCTTGTTCCCTGAAAAATATTAAGTCCATAAAAAGGGAAAGAAAGAAGAAAAAATAATAAAAAGGATGGAAAAAGAGCCGTAAAAGAGCCATTAAAAATAAGTATTATCAGTGAAAAATCATAAAAGTTAAAAATGAATAAAAGTAAAAAATTTGGAAGAAAAACAGTAAAAAAATTAAATAAAATAAATGTCAGGAAAGATGAGAAGAAATGAAAGAATATGAAGACCAAACAAAAGAAGGTGGAATTTAAGCAAATAAAAAGAAGAGGGAAAAATAAAAATAGAAAATAAATTAGGAAAATAAGGAGAAAAATGAAAACAAAAACAAAAATAAAATAAAGAAATATAGGCCTCCCTCTTATGCCACTAGAAACCAATTCAGGCTGTGAGTGTTCACCAATCACTCCACAGCTCATGCTCCACAGATATGGTATGAATGTGTAAAGAAAAAAATAAAGCAATAAAAAATTAAAAGTTAAGCAATGAAAACATTTTCTCAGCCTATGTTCCCTGTTTTGAAACTACATGTCCCTCTGTTCTCCCTCCCTTAGTGAGCTCCTGGGTGCCTTACCACTCATTGGATCACTTCTCTTCTGGAACATTTGGGTATCCAACAGCTCACTTGCTACCTCTCCTGGCTCCACTTTCCCTCATGCCAGTTGGGCATCTGACAACGTGCTGATTTCCTCTCCAAGCTCTCTTCTCACCTGGGCAGTTAGGTGCCTGTCAGCCCATATTCTTAACTTACCCAGTTCCTCTCTCTGCCGGGGTGGGTTAGTGTGACTGCCTGCCTGATCAGCTCCCCACCTCCTTTCTTCCAGCAGCCACTTCAGCACCAGCTCATGTCTTTCCTTTTCCTTGTAACCAGCTGAGGTCCAGTCCACCTACCCTATCTTCTGTCCCTTCCTACTCCTCTCTCCCCTTGAGCCACTTGGGTGCTAGCCCCCTCATTTCTTTGCTCCACAGCTCTCCCCCATTAAGAGCCTTCTAGACACTGGGATACACCCCCGATTGCTCAGTAGCTTTCTTCACTCTCAGAGCTGGCTGAGCACTGGTCTTCTAGCCAGATCACTTCTGCTTCCTTCTCCCTCTCAATTGGCTGCATGCTGGCTTTCCTGCTCTATTTCCCACAGCTACCCTCTCCCCCAGCCAACTGGTCTCCCTTCTCTAGCTTCCCTCTCCATTTGCTTCTATGGTTCCATGGCTTCCTTTCTGCCAGGGAGGTTTCCTTTCTGTCAGGCAAGACTGCATACCTTCCCATAGTTTCTGGAAAAGGAGTGCAGCCTGCCATTTTCTACTCCACCTTGGAACGCCTTGATTAGTATTTTAAAAATCCAACTAATGTGAAATCCTCAGGATGGTTTTAAGGTTTTACCTGTGAGTGTATGGGTATTATTTGCTTACAGAGAGAGAAGACTATTTATCATTTGCCTCTGAAATAAAATCCACCAATACAAAAATATCATTCTCAAAACTAGACTGAGAGAGAGGCTCAAGATGGCAGAGTAGGGGGCTCTAGGATTCAGTTTGTTCTACAGGGCAGCTATTAAATATCCAGGAACTGTCTGAAACATCTGTTTGTGGTCCCCAGGAAGACACCATACTCCATCCAAGGAAGAGCAGATGGAAGGGACTGATGAAATGTTGGTGAAGACTTGTGCTCAAGCCCCACCAGCTCAGAAAGCTCCCTCAGGAGCCACTCCCTGACTGGAAATAGAAGCCCTTTTTTCCAAGAATGGGGGTGGGTTGGTAAGCATGGCTGGGCACAGTTTTCAGCTTTTGTTTAGCCTATTCAGATCACTGAGTTCCAACTCTGAGCACAGCTAAAGTTTCAAAGTTCCCAGGGCAGAGAGCAGCTGGAAGCATCTGTTTCAACCCTTCATCTGGTAGGAGAGGAGCCAGGGCTGACTTAGAGACACTAACTTCTCGGGGGAATTAGGGAGCAATTTGCTAAAGGGTGGATGTTTCCCAAAAAAAGAATGTGGTGGAAGAACCCTGTACAGTTTGTGGCTCTTGTTTAGAGAATTCAGATCACAGGGTCTGGGATCTGAGCAAAACTTTTAAACTACTCCAGTCAAATATGGTTTACCACCTCTGTTTCAACATGCCCTGGCCAGGGGCAGAGATGTTTGAGACATAAAAGCACAGTATCACCTTAAAGTTGGCATAAGAGTGCTATCTGCTAGGCAGACCAGGAAAGAACAGATTCAGTGAGATGTCAAAAAGAAGATTGATGCCCTTCCTAATCTCCTTCTTAGGACACTTGGAACTGAACTACACACCTTTCATGGGACCCTGGCCTTGTTTTGACTGGGAATAACTGACATTGGAAAGTCCACTCCAGGGGGACCATCCTCCCAGAATTAGCCCTCCTGGTAAGAGAAGTTACAGATAACAAAAAGAGTGTTAAAAATATACAGAGGCAAATAAAAAATAAAACAGGTCAATATTACCAGGTGAGGAACAAGGGAAAGTAAGATCTCTCCTGAGGGTGAAACATTTGCACAAATAGTGCAATCTCAAAAATTGTGCCACATGCCTAGGGCAAAACTCAGAAGAATAAGCACTGAAAAAATCTGATTAGTTAAATATGAGCTACTCTTAAGGTCTAAAATAAGTTGAACCAAGGTCAAAGAAGTGCTTTAGCACAAAGCCAATCAACAAGACAACCCTAGGCAAGAAAGAGAAACTGACATTCACAGTAACCTCATGATGAAAATCAAATGCCTAGACACCAGTAAAAAATTATCTGCCATACTAGGAAAAAGGAAGATACATCACAGTCAAAGGAATGAATTAAAACTTAGATGACACCCAGGATTTGAAACAATAAATCAATGATTTTTAAACAAATTTCCTCAATCAGTTGTAGGAGAGGATGGAAAATAGGGCAAAATAGAAAAATAATATTAAGAAGGCATGGAGTGAACATAAAGAAAAATTTGAAAACATTAAAAAAATAACTTGTGGGAATGAAAAGCACAATGGAAGAGATTATAAAAATTACTAGAGGCATACAACAGCAGATTTGAATAGGTGGAAAAAAGGTTCAGGGAACTAGAGGATAGGACATCCAAAGTCATACAGACAGAAGAATGGCAAAAAAATGAGCAAGGTCTCAGGGAATTGAATGACATCATGAAGTGCACAAATATACACATCATATGTTTTCATGAAGGAGACAAGAGGGGAAAGGGTGCAAAAATAATATTTGAGGAAACAATGGCCAAAAATGTCCAATTCTTATGAAAGACATAAATATACATGTCCAAGAAGCATGATGTACTCCAAACAGAATAAATCCTACTGGACCTACTCCAAGAAACGAATGTCAAATGCCAAAGACAAGAAGAGAATTCTGAAATAAGCAAAAGAAAAGTGATTAATGAACATAAAATGGGCACACAATATGACTGAGAGACAATTTCTCATCAGAAACCATGGAAATGAGAAGTCAGTGATATGATATATTTAAGTTACTGAAAGAAAAATTACAGGCCAAGAATTCTTTATCTGCAAACTATATTTCAAAAGTGAAAGACAGTTTAAAATATTCACAACTAAACAGAAACTGAGTTTGTCAGGGAATAATAAAGGGAATGCTACAAGCTGAAAGGAAAAGACAGGAGAGAGAGGCTTGGAGAGGAGTGAAGAAATGAATTTTATCAATAAGCATAAGTAAAGTGTTAGGAAAAGAGACAAAAATAAGTATGATTTATAAAAGCCAAAGGGTAAAATGGCTGAAGTAAGTACTGCTTTCACATGAATAACTTTGAATGTTAATGTATTAATCTCCCCCAATTAAAAGACACAGTTTGGCATGAAGAATAAATCAATTTGATACATCTGTATGCTGTACATGAGATACTCATTTTAGGCTCAAGGACACAAATAGGTTGAAACTGAAAGGTTGGAAACCACACAAACAGTAACCAGAAAAGAATAGGGATAGCTATATTAATATTGGACAAAATAGACTTAACTGCAAAACTGTTAAAAGAGATAAAGATATAAAAAGGGGCAATCCAACAAGAAGAAATAAAGATAATAAATATTTATTCACCTAACCATGTTGCCCCAAAATGCATGAGGCAAACACTGGCAAAATTGAAGGGAGAAATAGGAACTTCTACAATAATAGTGGAAGTTGTACAATAATCATGGGAGACTTCAAAATACCATTCTCTTCAATAGATAAAACATCTAGACAGAATCAGTAAAGAAACCAAGTACTTGAACAATATGATATGAATGAAGCCTAATAGACATATTTCTGTCAGGCTAGGCACTTTCCACCAAACTGACAGGGATATGTCAGACCAAAGAAAGACTTGTACAAGTCCAGCTTGGCAAGTAATGAGCATTAATTTACAGGGCTTATGGGGGTCTTCATCAACAGCAGTGGAAGGAGAGACAGCATTTACCAAGTTTGATAGTCTGCTCTTGCTACAAAAGGAGAGGGGTCTTTTATAATGTATGCCCATGTACAGATGGGGAAGTCATGTGAGAAGCAGCAGGACTTCTAAGCTATGCAGTGTTACAAGATTTACTGAGCAGTCACCAGTTCATAAACAGTTCTCAAGGTTTGCATTTTTTAACTACTCAGGAATTTGGAAGAGAGAAAATACTGTAAGGGTTGGGGGAGAAAAAGCAAAGTCACAAGCTACAACATATAAAGAGCATTGCAGCCCAAAACAGCAGGATATACCTTCTTCTCAAGTGCTCATGGATCATTCTCTAGGACAAACCACACGTTGCATCACAGAACAAGCCTAAATAAATTTTAAAAGGTTGAAATTATGCAAAGCACTTTCTCTGATAATTATGGAATGAAACTGGAAATCAATAACACAAAGACAACAGGAAAATTCACAGATATATGAAGGCTAAACAACACACTTAAATATTCAGTGCATCAAAGAACAAATTACAAGATAAATCAGTAACTATCTTCAGGCAGGTAAGTGAGAATACAACATATCAAAACTTATGGGATGCAACAAATGCAGTACTAAAAGGAAAATTTACAGCTCTAAACACTTACATTAAAAAGGTAAAAATAGCTAAAATTGGAGACCTAACTGTACACCTGAAGCAACTAGAAAAGAAAGATCAAAATAACCCCAAAACAAGTAGAAGGAAAGAAATAACAAAGAATAAAACAGCAATAAATGAAATTGAGATAACAAAAATAGAGGGAATCAACAAAACCAAAGCTTAAAAAAATCAATAAAAATTCAAACCCTTAGCTAAAGTGAAGAAAGAAAAAAGAAAGAAGATGTAAATAAATTAAATCAGAAATGAAGGGGGACATCACCACTGACAGCACAGAAATAAAAAGGCACACAAGAGGATTCTACAAACAACTGTATAACAACAAATTAGACAACTTAGATTAAATGGACAACTTCCTAGAAATACACAAACAATCTACACTAACTTTAGGAGTAATAGAAGACCTCAACAAACCTATCACAAGCAAAGAGATGGAACTGGTCCTCAAAAACCTCCCAATAAAGAAAAGTCCATGGCTAAATGGCTTCACAAGTGAATTCTAACAATCATCCTAAGAATAATTAATACCAATCTGGCTAAAACCCTTCTAAAAAACTGAAGAGGCAAGAACACTTCCTAATTCATACTACAAAGCCCACATCAATATAATACCAAAGCCAGTTAAAGACAATACAATAATGAAAAGTGCAGACCAATCTCTCTTATGAATATAGATGCAAAAATGCTCAACAAAATCCTTGAAAATTGAATTTAAAGCACATTGAGAATTATACACCATAATTAAGTGGGTTTTATCCTAGGTAGGCAAGTGATATTCAACACAAAAAGATCAATTAATATAATATACCATATTAACAAATAGAAGGGGGAAAACCACATGGTCATCTCAATTTAGTTAGAAATTGCATTTAACAAAATCCAGCATCTTGTTTTGATAAAAAAAAATCTTTGAAAGATAGGGATATAAGGACACTTCCTCAACATGATAAAGGGCATATGTGAAAAATCCACAGCTAACATCATACTCAATGGTGAAAAATTGAAAGCTTTCCATCTAAGATCTGAAACAAGAAAAGGATGCCCAATGTCACCATAGTTATTCAATATTGTGCTAGAAATTCTAGCCAGAGCAGTTAGGCAAGAAAAAGAAATAAAATGCATCCAAATTTGAATAGAAGTAAAATTTTCACTATTTGCAGATCACATGATCCTTATCCTGACCAGCTAACAGGGAGGTGAAGAAGGTCAACCACCACACCAGAGAGCCAAGAGTGCCTACAACTGCAAGCAGGAGAATTGCATCCAGCATCCATGTGGAATCTAAACCCCCTCTTGATATAGAGGTGGAGTGGACACAACCATCCCAGGGTTCACAGGATGGATGAATAGATTTTGGATTAGAGTGGATTTACCGATATGCTACTCTGGAACTATTGTGATTAGTAATGGAAGAAATTGTAGCATTGTTGTGGAGAATGTGGCCATGGTAGCTGCTGAGAATAGGAAGAGATATGATGTGGGAGCATTTTCAGAACTTGGAATTGTCCTGGGTGGTACTGCAGCCCACTGGGTGGACTGGGGGAGAGTGTAAACTACAATGTAAACCATTATCCATGTGGTGCAACAGTGCTCCAAAATGTATTCACTGATTGCAATGAATGAGCCATGATGATGAAAGAGGTTGTTGATGTGGGAGGAGTGGTGTGAGGGGGTGGGGGGTATATTGGTACCTCCTATATTTTTTAATGTAACATTTTAAAAAAAATAGGAAAAAATCTACAGTGAACCAGTAGAGCTGGCAAATGAGTACAGCAAAGTGTCAGGGTACAAGATCAACACGCAAAAATTATTAGTGCTTTTATGCACTAGTAATAATAAATCTGAGGAGAAAATCAAGAAAAAATCCATTTACAATAGCAACTAAAAGAATCCAATATCTAGAAATAAATTTAACCAAAGAGGTAAATGGGTTGTATGCAAAAAAGCTATAATACATTACTAAAAGGAATCTAAGAAGACCTAAAGAAATGGAAGGGCATTCTGTGTCCATGAATTTAGTGACTAAATATCATTAAGATGTTAATTCTACCCAACTGATTTAAAGATTCAATGTAATCCCAATAAAAATTCCAGCAGCCTACTTCGCTGAAATGGAAAAGCCAATAGTCAAATTTATTTGGCAGGGTAAGGGGCCCCGAATAGCCAAAAACATCTTGAGAAAGAAGAACAAAGTTAGAGGACTTACACTTCTTGATTTTAAAGCATATTACAAAGCCTCAGTGATCAAAAAAGCATGGTATTGGCATAAAGATAGATATACCAATCAATGAAATTGAACTGAGACTTCAGAAATACCCTTACACCTATGGTCAATTGGTTTTTTACAAGGTTGCCCAATCCACCCAAATGTGAGAGACCTGTCCCTTCACCTAATTGTGCTGGGAGAAATGGATAACTATACCCAAAAGAATGAAAGAAGACCAGTATCACATGCCATAGACAAAATTAACGTAAAATCAATCAAAGAACTAAATTTATAAGATTCAGGACCATAAAACTCCTAAAAGAAAGTGTAGGGAAGCGTCTTCAAGATTTTGGGGTAAGAAGTTGTTTCTTAGGCTTTACACTCAAAGCACAAGCCATGAAAGAAAAGATAAATAAATAGGATCTCCTCAAAATTAATACTTTTATGCATCAAAGGACTTTGTCAGTAAACTGAGAAAGCAGCCTACTCAATGGGATACAAGATTTGGAAACCATGTATCTGATAAGATATTAATATGCAGAAAATAAAGAGAAATCCTACAACTCAACAGTAAGAGACAACACAATTTTTAAAATGGGCAAAAAATTGAATAGACACTTTTCCAAGAAGGAAATACAAAGGGCTAAAAAGCACATGAAAAGAAGCTCAACATCACTTGCTGGTAGGGAAATGCATATAAAAACCACAATGAGATATCTAGATACTAGAACGGCCACTATGTAAAAAAAAAACACAGAAAAATACAAGTGCTGGAAAGGATGTGGAGAAATAAGGACATGTTCACTGCTGGTGGGAATGTAGAATGGTGTAGCGACTCTGGAAGACAGTTTGGTGGTTCCTCATGAAGCTAAGTATAGAATTACCAAATGATTTGCCTCCTGTTATTAGACGTATATCCAGAAGAAGTGAAAGCAGAGACATAAACAGATATCTGCACACCAATGTTCATGGCGGCATTATTCACAATTGACAAAAGAGAGAAACAATCAAGTGTCCGTTGGCCAATGAATGGATGAACAAAATGTGGTATATACATACAATGGAATATTATTCACCTATAAAAAGGAATTAAGTCCTAATGTATGTGACAACATGGATGAAACTTGAGGACATTATGTTGAGTGAAATAAGTCAGACATAAAAGGGCAAATATTGCATGGTCTCACTAATATGAACTAATTATAATAAGCAAACTCTTGGAGTTAAAGTCTCGAGTATAGGTTAAGAGGAGATAGAAAATTGTAGAGAATGGGGAGTTGATGCTTAATTTGTGCAGAATTTTTAATGAGGTTAATGGTATATATTTGCAGATAGAGGTGATGGCAGCACATTATTGGGTGTGTAATTAACAGTGCTGAATTACAAATGTGATTGTGTTCGAAGGGGAATTTTAAGGTCATGTATGTCTCTAGAAGGAAAGCTAGATGATAAAACATGGGACTATATAAAATAGTGAACCCTGTTGTGGTTAATATAAATATAAAAGTGTTTTTCCATGAACTAGAATAATACATTATATTACAAGGTATTAATATTTGGGCAGTATATTGGAAAAATACAACTAATGCAAACCATGGCTATAGTTAACAGTAATATTGTAATATTCTTTCATCATTTGTAACAGAGGCACCATTCCAATGCTAAATGTAAATAATAGGGAGGTATAACAGGGTAAGGGATTTTACTTTATGGAGCAATGAGAATGTTCTCAAACTGATAGTGGTGATGAATGCACAACTCTGTGATTATTCTGAAAGCCATTAATTGTACAATTTGAATGAATTTATGGTGTGTGAATAAATATGTTTAAAAAATTAGACCAAAAGCATACAAAGAACAGAATTTCCCGCTGAACGCTTTTTCTTGGAATTAAACTATTTTGAAATGCAATAAAAAATGAAGTACTGAAAGGCAATATATTTACTTATGGATAATGTAAATTCGGACCACACAAATTGAAAACAAAATAAAGTTCCTTCATTCCCATTTTCAATGGATGTTTGGTCAAAAATGCCTGTTCCACTATGAATACTTTGTATTAAATTCTCAAAACAAGTATGGCTGAACACAAAGCAATCTCTGTTCTCCCTTCAAGGCAATCTTTTTTCAGACACTGGGAAGATAAATTATTTGACAGAAAACATGAATACATTGTGTTAGTTTAAAATGCAGAGATGGATGACTATATGGAAGGGCAATTTGATTACCTTCTAGCACAGTGATGATTCAGTTTCCTCACCAGCCACTCAGATGTGCAAAATTACATATGACCTTTTTATCTGTATAATTGATCTACTCATCCACATTAACCCCATTTATACCTAGGTCTAGTCAAACACTCTGTTTCATAGAGTATTCTCATAGACTCTCAAATTTGTGTTGTCCTCCATGCAACCATTCTACATAATGAGGTTTTTTTGTACATGGGTACTTGTGGGGTGTGGTGGGGAGGCAGGGAGCAACAATGGCTTACTTGACTCTGTGGCACTGACTGTTACCTGCACGGTGACTGCTGAGGTGTGGTTGATCTTTGCTATGTCTTTTTTTGCCTTGTCCCCAGCTCTTTCAGCATGGTGTCTTCACAGATAGTCAGTAAATAGTATATTTGTTACAATATATGTGTATATAATGCTTTACATGTACATATTAATATAAGATAAAAATAAAGAAGGAAATGATTATTGCTAAGGAGCAAAAATTCGGCTTAACAAAATTTTAGAGAATGTAAGATAAACTATAGAATGTGTCTTGCACATACTAAGTGTATTCCTCAGCGAAAGGGGTGCTGATGCAAAGTACCAGAAGTTTGTTGGCTTTTATAAAGGATATTTATTTGGGGTAGGAGCTTACAGATACCAGGCCATAAAGCATAAGTTACTTCCTTCACCAAAGTCTATTTTCATGTGCTTGGAGCAAGATGGCTGCTGACGTTTGCCAGGGTTCAGGCTTCTGGGTTACTCTCTTCCTGGGTCTTGCTTATCTACAGGTTCAGGATTCCTCTCTTCCCAGGGCTTGCTTCTCTTTCCTCTGTGTACTTACTTCCTGGGGCTCCAGCTTAAGACTTCAGCATCAAACTCCAACAACAAATCTCCAACATTAAAACCCACCAACTCTGTCCTTTGCTACATCACATACTACTGAAGTGGACCAATCAAAGCCCTAATCATAATTTAATCCTTCCCAGGTACAGACCAGTTTACAAACATAATCCAATATCTATTTTTGGAATTCATAAGCATATCAAACTGCTACACTAGGTATTGAAATAAATGTTAGAAATGTTAGTCCAAGAGTCTTGTCTTCCATAAATAAGGACATTTTGATGTAAAAGAATTAGCACAGCTGTAATAAAGAATATTTGAAAATATATGTACAAGACAGGTAATGTGCACACATTTATGTAATTTATGAGCTTTAGTGCTATTTTGTCTTTGTTTTTATTTTTATTTAAGCATAGGTTTTCTGAGGGAACTGAGAAAAGGAAAGAATATTTATGTCATTTCTTTAATGAGTGACCCTCTCTAATTCTTTACTCTTCACTTTAACATCAGAGAAATACACACACTCCACATATGTAGAAGGAAATTGTGGTTGGTTTACTCCCAGTGAACATTTCATGTAGCAGGTTGGAATTGAGAGTCCGGAGATCAGAGAGAAGAGTGGAATGGACAAATGGACTCCAGCTGAGGGTGCTCCCCAAATGTATATTTAATAAAGATTGTGAGGAACTCAGTTTGGGGAATAATTATCAGCTTGGGGAATAATTATCAGTTTGGGGAATAATATTTATGTGCAGTTCCATGCAAGTGGAACTGCACATAAATATTCAGTCTTCCTCTGTATGAATTTTTCAAATATATGTAGGGGTTATTCTTTTGGAAAAATTGACGCCTTTCTGTTGCAGTAGATAAAATTGACATTATCGCCACCTGCTGGTGAGATCTAAAACTACAGCATTGCCTATCTCAGTGAGGCGGCAGTATGAGCAGAAGAAGAGGGAGGGGCACTGGGCCTCACCTGCGAAACAGCTTGCTGAAGGCTTGAATTGTACAGTCAGCCCTTCCTGCAGAATCAGATGCTAACTAGTTCTCTGAGCTCTGGCGCTCTGGCAGGAAGTTCCACCTCCGCCTCAGGTTAAGAGAAAGCTTCCAATGTGAGTATCTCTGAGGGAGTGTGTATCAATGTGTGTGTGTGTGTGTGTGTGTGTGTGGTCTACCTGGGCATGAATATTCTGGGTCATATCTTTTCAAACACAGTTGCTTTATACATAAACCTATACATACATATAGGTGCAATGTTAAATAAATAGGATAATATTGTGCATACATTGTGAAATCTGCTGTGTGTGTGTTTTTTAAGATTTATTTTTTACTTATTTCTCTCCCCTCCCCCCCCAGTTTGCTCTCTGTGTCCATTCACTACATGTTCTTCTGTGACCTCTTCTATCCTCATTAGCGGCACTGGGAATCTGTGTTTCTTTTTGTTATGTCATCTTGCTGTGTCAGCTCTCGCGGTGCCATTCTTGGGCAGGCTGCACTTTCTTTAGCACTGGGCAGCTCTCCTTACGGGGTGCACTCCTTGCACGTGGGGCTCCCTATGCCCTGCGTGTCATGGCACTCCTTGCACATATCAGCACTGCGCATGGGTCAGCTCCACGTGGGTCAAGGAGGCCCGGGGTTTGAACCGCAGAACTCCCATGTGGTAGGCGGACGCCCTATCCATTGGGCCAAGTCCTCTTTCCCTGGTATGTTTTAATTTAACAATTAACTGTGAATTCCTTTCCAGCTCAGTTGATTTATATAAAACCATTTTTTTCAAATCAGATTATAATAACTTTTTTCCTGTTTTCAAAATTTTTTTCTCAGTAAATTTTCTCAATTACTCAACTAAAGCTACAGAGTTTTCATTGGTATGTTTTTAAAGTTGGATATCTTTTCATAAGTTTAATTTTATTTCTATTTTTTATGAGACTTAATTTTTATTAACCATCTCTCTCCTGATTAAAGAGTTCCTTATATATAAAGTGTTTTCTGAAGTGTATGTGGACAATTTCCCCTTTGATTTGCATGTATCTTTTAATTTTTAAATCACGTTGATTTTCAAAATGAAGATATCAATGTAACTCACAGAGTTTTTTAAGGATACACAGGAGTGCAGGGATTGCACTTTATGGGAAGATTTGACACAGAGACCATTCAAAGCCCAGGAAGACACAAGACAACACGGTGGGAAAAGCTAGGGTCTTAGAGTCCCTGGCATGTGTTTTACAAGCTTGGGAACTAGGGGCAACTTGCATAGCTCCTGATCTTTAGGTTTTTTTTTTATTTCTAAGAAGGAATCCTTATTACCTATCCTGAAAGTCTGTTACCAGGATTAGAGGAGGTGAGTGTATATTTCCTCAGATATAATCCTGGGATATGTTTTGATAAATAAGGAGTTTCTTTCCACCAGATCACTTTCTTGTGTCCAAATCCCAAGCATTTGCCTGAATCACTCACTGAGGAACTGCCAATCCATGTGACCCCCACACAAATGCCTCTTAGCCCATGGGGTAGGGTTTCATTTCTACCATCACCTTCGTGACTAAAAGGAATTGTATGGTATATGGACATGACACAGCAAGGCACAGCTCAGGCACAGTAGCAGAAAAGTTCATAATGCTAGTTCTTAGCCCCTGAAAGTCCTCATCTACAAAGGAGGATACTTGATATAATATGGGGAGGTCCAGAAATTGAATCTCATTCTTGCCACTTAAGTGGAAATGTGGTTTATCCTTAGCGATCCTGGGGCTAGTCATCAGTAAAATGGGAATAATGAGGTTTTCTTCTCAGAGTTGTTTTGGGGAAATAAAAAATCTTGTGCCAATGGTGGCTAACCCATTGGAGGTTACAACGGCTGTTATCCAAGCCCCTCCCTCCTCCTTTCTCATACAGCAAAGACAATTGTGATAGAAGCTAAATGGCATAACTTTCAGAAAGGAAAATTGGGAAGCTAAGGGCATGGAGGAAAATGTGTACACACTTTCTTGATGTATTAGCCATGGTGACTGTACAGTGTCATAGGATGAATTACCTGAAGGGCTTTGGAATAGAACAGAAAATTTTTATACCATCCCCCCCTTTTTTTCTTTTTTTCTATCCACCCCCCTGCTGTTTTTGCTGTCTGTGTCCATTCATTGTGCGATCTTATATATCTATTTCTCTTTCTGTCTTCTCTTCTCATCTTTCTCCTCTAGGATTCACTGGGATTTGATCCTAGGGACCTCTGATGTGGAGAGAGGTTCCGTCAATTGTGCCATCTCAGTTCCTGGTCTCCGCTGTGCTTCACCTTGACTCTCCCCTCCAACTCTTTTCTTATGTCATCATCTTGCTGCATGACTCACTTGCATGGACACTGGCTCATTGTGTGGGCACCCAGCTTGCTGCATGGACACTCGGCTTACCATACAGGCACTGGTGCACTGCATGGTACTGGCCTGGTGTGCAGGCACTGGTTCACCACACAGATACCCAAGCATGCACTTGACTCATGATGTGGGCACTCACATAGGCACTTGGCTCCCCATGTGGGCAACCACATGGACATTCGACTTCCCGTGTGTGCACTTGGCTCACCATGTGGATCCTTGGCTCACCATGTGAGGACTTGTCTTGCTATGCAGGCACTGGCTCACCATGCAGGCATGCTTTCTCTTCTTCTTTTTCACCAGAAGGCTCCAGAGATCGAACCTCGGTCCTCCCATATGGTAGACAAAGGCCTTATCACTTGAGCCACATCCACTTCCACCATTCTTCTCATACCATGCATGTTCCTGTTGTTACTAATTTGCCTTTTAGGTTGAAAGAGAAGCAAGATTCTAAGAGAGGTAAGAGAAGGAGAATACCATTGAGTCCTGGAATGAGGAGATAGAACAAGTGAACCAATCTTAATAATGGATCTGCTGGACAGGAGGTTGCAGCCAGAGGACCTGGGTCCCAATAAAAGACCCATCACTTCCCTAGAAATGGAAGTGTCAATTTTGTGGGTGTATATAGAATAGGAAAAATAATGTAAAGAAATGCACCAAAATGTTACCTGTGTTACTATTTGGTTGTAGGAGTGCTGGTTAATTTTATTTCTTCTCTGTATTTAACACTGTTTTCCTCATGGTCCAAAATAAGTGTAGATTATTTTAACAATAATAAATATAGCCTAGACACTGTGTTTGTTTGAGAGATCGCATTCAGTTGGGAGATGCATTGGAAAGAAGTGCCATGGTTAGTAGTTGTATTTCAATATCTGTATATCATCTGCAGCAAATAAAACATCCACACGTAAAAAAGATCATTGCTGGGCAAGGGGGAAAAGTGTTTGATGTTGGGTATATGGGAACACCCTATATTGTACATGTGACTTTAATGTGATCTAAAACTTTTTAGAAGTCAAAATTAAAAATTAAATTAAAAGGGATGTAGACATTGAGGAAGGAATGGAAGAGATTGCCTTGCCACTGTACATGCAGGGTAACACTTACTATTGTAATGAAAGGCAAATATCAAAAACAAAGTTTTATGATATTTTTCATTTTTTAATACCCCAGTTTATTTTTTACTTTATTTTAGTTTTCTTAAGTTATTACGCATTCTAATTCTAATCTTTAAACCTATCGCTACTATTTCCTTTTCTTATTAACTGAATTTGGCAATATATTAGGCTTAATTTTTGAAGAAGTTTTGGATCACAGAGGGGCTCAACTATGGCAGGGGAGGAACACTGGTGTGGTGTGTCAATGATTGAGGATGTATGGGTGGGAGGGAGTTCTCCAGGGCATGCATTTAGGGTGTCTAGATATGTTGGGATGTTTGTTGGGAATTGTCATAGTGGATAGTGTTACTCATGACAACTGAGGGAGTGCTGGGTTCCCATCTTGGAGAGCTCTGTTACATTCCCCAATGGAACAGCAACAGTTCCCCAAGTGCAAGGGCAAAGACCAGTGAAGAAGGAAGGTCCAATGACAGGTCCTTGATAATAATGACTACGCTTATGAACCTGTGTGCCTGAAATTGCAACTAGACCTAGAGCTGTAGGTGCTTAAGAGTCACCTCCTGAGAGCCTCCATGTTGCTCAAATGTGGACACTCTCTAGGACAAACTCAGCATGTAAATGCATTACCTTCCCCCCAGCATGGGACATGAGTTCCAGGGATGAGCTTCCCTGGTGCCCAGGAATTACTACCATCACCAGCTGCTGATGTAACTAGAAAAAGACCTTGAATAAAAGGGGGAAATGGTAAAGGCAAATGAATTTATATGGCTGAGACCTCAAAATGAGTTGGGAGGTTATCAGAGGAGTTGCACTAATGCATGTCTCAGCAGGATCCCAGAAACAGCCAGAGTAGATACAACCCTAGATCCTGGTGCTCCTGAGGGCTACAGAGACACATAGATTCTATGGTCTTAAGAGATGTCTCTGGAGTTCATTGCTTTGCCAGTGGGTTCTAGTTTATAATTTGTGCTCCCGATGGTGATGGAGCTGGACTCAGATGTGACTTCTCTCTACCTGCCTCTTCTGTCCCTTTTACTGAACTTGTAATTGGTGCTGGAGTTTGTATAAGGAGACTTGAATCTCTGGACTGTCTGTGTGCCAGCTGGGCCAGAGCCTCAGAGAGTTGCAACACCTACTCTCTGGTTCATTGGACTTACCCAAGTCAACTGACAGGGAGGTGAGAATGATCAACCACTACACCAGTGAACCAAGAATGTCTACAACTGCAAGCAGGAGAATTGCATCCATCAGCCATGTGGGATCCTTCTCAATTTAGAGGTGGAGTGGACATTCCCATCCCAGGGTCCACAGTATGGAGAAATATAATATGTATTGGAGTGGATTTGCTGGTATTCAGCTATAGAACAGTTGTGACCCAGCAATGGAAAAAATTGTGTCATTGATGTGGAGACGGTGGCCACAGGAGTTGCTGAGGGCAGGGAGAGGGAGGAAGAAGTGTGATATGGGGCATTTTTGGAACTTGGAGTTGTCCTGAGTGATACTGTGGGGACAGATGCATGACATTGTATATCCTGCCATAACCCACTGGATGGAACAGCGGGAGAGTGTAAACTAAGAGGTAAACTATTGTTCATGTGGTGTGGCAGTGCTCCAGGTTATATTCACCAAATGAAATGAATGTGACTTACTAAAGAAAGGGAATGTTGATGTGGGAGAAGTGGGGATGGGGTGGGGAGTGGGGTATATGGGAACCTCTTATGTTTTTTAATGTAACATTTTATGTGATCTATTTATCTTTTAAAAAGGCCATAAAATTTTGTAATTAATTAATTGATCAATTAATTAAATTATGATGATGCCAACCTGGGTTGGATTTGATAGCAGATTGTGGGCTGGGCAGTTACTTTAGTTCCATGAGCCTCAGCCTCCCCATCTTGGAAGACCGAATTTAATTACTCAGGGCTTTTCAGAGTGGGAGACATGATGAAATCACCAGTGCCCATGCCAGGGGTCTTGGCTGTGCTATTGACTGGCAACTGCTCACCTCATACCTTGGGGAAATGACATAGTGGCAGTCACACTTGAGTCGATGGTTCCACTGCTCACTGTTACCACTTTGCTTTCATCCAGGCCATATATCTCAACCAAACATCTCAGCACAGCATGATTCTGTTTGTACTCAGTAAAGACCACGGAACTTTTGTTTTATTTTATTTCTGTGATCTACATTGGTGGTTCTCAAAGTTAGTCCCCAGGGCAGCAAACACCAACATCACTTGTTAGAAAGTGCAAAATCTTGGTCACCACCCCAGAACCTATTGAATCAGAAACTCTGTTGCTGCTTCCCAGCAATCTTTTAACAAGTTTCCCAGATGATTCGATGCAAACGAAAGTTTTAAAAGCATAATTTATGAAACTTAAAAGTAATGTAGTAAATGGAAAATGTATATTGTTTAATTAAGGAGTTGATTATGAATAATGTTTCTATTTCACATACTACTCCACAGACTATGTTCAAAGTAACTTTTAGAAGATTTTGTCAAATAAGTAAATACCTATAAAACTGATATTGGGAACTAGTGCCTTCCTGTGACCAAATTCAAAATTGCAGCATGGGAAATCCCTTTTTGTTAAGAGGTCTAGAAAGGAAGGCATGAAAGAAGGAGAAAAGGTTTGCCCTATGGATTCCCACTGAAAAGAACTTTCTGGAAGTTTGTTTGGCAAAGAAAGCATTAAGAGGTGATGCAGACAGAGCCCACAGACTTTTACTTACATGACAGAAAGTACCTTTCACTCCTCTCTCAAATTGAAGTTGAGCATTTGTGTGTGTGCATGTTTGAGGTGGGGGGGGGGTTGCTGGAGGATGGTGGTTTACACTAAATGATATGCATTATAGTCATACGCAGATGAATTTCATAGTTTCTGTACAAGGGGTGTGAACCCCCTTTTTATTTTACAACATATTTAACATATTTTGATATTTACAAATATCATTTTTTCAGAGTAAGTTTTGTAAATTAAACCACATATCTTAAATATATTGTTAATTAAAAATTAGTCTACATGTTCCCCCAAACCCCTGAAAACACCAGAGAAATTTACATTTATAAGTGGAATTAGGATGTATCTTCCCGCTTATCATGTGTCACTGCAAGATAACCACTCAATAAATATGTAAATATTCTCCAGATATGTTTGTGTGGGCTAGTTTATATTTAAAAACATGACATATGAATGTTCTTATAAAATTATATATTCTTTAAAAATAAGGCAATGTTATACTTATGTTATGGATCTTTATATATTTACATATCTCAATGCCTTTAATAGCATTTCTTTAATTTTGGGGTGCTTGATCAATATTTCCTGTGTTTGTCATTTAAAAAAATTATTTGTCAGCACATGTGAACATAAGTCTTCTAGTCATATTTCTTTATATGTCGGGCATATTAATTCTGTAAACTATGTTGCAAATATGTTATGTCCAGTGCAGTGCCTTCCCTCCATGCTTAATATGAGAAGGAACTTTATGGATGTTATCCTGGGAAGGAGTGGTCTGGGCTCTAAGCTGATTTATCAATCCTAAGCGGAGATTAGTTCCCTCTGCCTTCAGGGAAGTGATATATACTGGTGCCCTTTGCTTACTTCTGAAATCTAGGCCACTGCCCTGGGAACATTACACCTGTGCAGAATTTGGGTTCTTTAATCTGAGCTAGGCAATATTGCCCACCACCCCTTTCAGCACAGGATTGAGTCATTTAAATATGGTAGTACTTATATTTTCAAGTAAGAAAGAAAGAAAATGGTCATTTAAAGGGAGTGCCCACTATCACCCTTCCTATTTAACATAGATGTAGTAAGTACTTGCTCGTGCACTGAGGCAAGAACCAGACATAAAAGGCATCCAAATTGGAAAGGAAGAAGTCAAAATTTCGCTATTTGCAGATGATATGATCTTATACATAAAAACTATGAGAAGTCTACAACAAAGCTTCTAGAACTTATAAATAAGTTCAGTAAAATCGCATATTATAAGATCAATGCACTAAAATCAGTGGCATTTCTGTACACCAATCATGAGCAATCTGAGGAGGAAATAAGGAATCAAATACCATTCACAATAGTAAATAAAAAATCAAATACCTAGGAATAAATATAACTAAAGATGTAAACGACTTATAAACAGAGAACTAGACAACGCTGTTCAAGGAAATTAAAGAAGACCTAAATAAATGGAAGAATATTCCCTGTTCATGAATAGGAAGACTAAATATTATTAAAAAGTCTATCCTACAAAAACTGATCTACAGAGTCAATGCAATCCCAATGAAAAACAACACAACATTCTTTCATGAACTAGAGAAACTAACTATGAAATATATTTGGAAAGGAAAGAGGTCCCGAATAGCCAAAGACATATTGAAAAAGAAAAATGAAATTGGAGGAATCACACTACCTGACTTCAAAACATACTACAAAGCTACAGTACCGAAAACAGCATGGTATTGGCACAAGGATAGACACACTGATCAATGGAACCGAATTGAGAGCTCTGATATAGATCCTCATATATACAGCCACATGGTATTTGACAAGGACACCAAACCCTCTCAACTGGGAGAGAATGGCCTCTTCAACAACTGGTGCCTAGAGAAATGGGTATCCATATGTAAAAGAATGAAAGAGGATTACCAGCTCACACCTTATACAAAAATCAACTCAAGATGGATCAAAGACCTAAATATAAGAGCTACGTCCATAAAGACCTTGGAAAGCAATGTAGGGAAGTACCTACAGGACCTTGTAATAGGAAATGGTGTCATGAACTTCAAACCAAAAGCATGAGCAACAAAAGAACAAATAGATAAGTGGGACTTCCTCAAAGTTAAAGCCTTCTGCATCTCAAAGAGGTTTTTCAAGAAAATGCGAAGAGAACCTACACAATGGGAGAAAATATTTGGTAACTATATATCTCATAGGGGACTTATATCTTGCATATATAAAGAACTCCTATATCTTGAAAATAAAAAGAGAAACAGCCAGCCCATTTAAAAAATGGGAAAAAGATTTGAACAGACACTTCTCCAGAGAAGAAAGAAAAATAGCTAAAAAAGCACATTAAAAAAATGCTCAGAATCACTAGCTATTAGGGAAATGCAAATCAAAACAACAATGAGATACCATTTTACTCCCATAAGACTGGCCGCTATCAAAAAATCAGAAGACTACAATTGTTAGAGAGGATGTGGAGGAATGGGAACACTCATCCATCGCTGGTGGGAAAGCAGAAGGATCCAGCCATTCTGGAGGACAGTTTGTGTATGGGATGTTATTGGTGGGGGGTACATAGTTGGGAGGGAGTTCTCCAGGGCACGTATACAGGGTACATGGAAAGGTTTGGATATCTTCATAGTGGTTCCAGTTAGAAATGATAGCTGAGAAAGTGCTGAGTTCCCGGCCAGGGGCGCTCTATTACATTTCCCAATGGGACAGCAACAATCCCACAAGTGCAATGACAAAGACCAACAAAGATGGATGGTCCAAATATGAACCCTTGATACTGATGGCTCTGATTATGAGCCTGTGTGCCTGAAATATGAATTAGGCCTCGAGCTGCGGGGTGCCTAAGAGTTACCTCCTGAGAGCCTCCACATTGCTCAAATGTGGCCACTCTCTAAGCAAAACTCAGCATATAGATGCATTGCCTTCCCCCCAGCATGGGACATGACTCCCAGGGATTAGCCTTCCTGGTGCCTAGGTATTACTATCAAGCACCAGTTGATGATGTAACTAGAAAAAGACTTTGAGTAAAGGGGTCAACTCTGACTGGCAGAATATCTCAGCCTACATGTAATATCAGGTGCTAAAAACTGCTTTTTGACTTTGGGTAAAAGGGGGAAATGCATAGGACAAGTGAGTTTATATGGCTATGAGTTTCCAAAAAAGAGTCAGGAGGTCATCAGAGGGGTTGTGCTCATGCACGCCTCAGCAGGGTACCAGAGACAGCCAAGGGAAATGGAAACACAGGTGCTGGTTCTCCTGAGGGCTGCAGAGGCCCATTGGTTCTACAGTCATGTCAGATGACTCTGGAGTTCAGGGCCATGTCAGTTGGCCCTACTTTGGAGTTTGTGTTCCTGAGTGTGATGGAGTTGAACTCAGATATAACCTTTCTACACATGCCTCTTCAGTTACTTTTACTGGACCTGTGGTTGGCATTTGGGTTGGTGAATATTCAGGAGACCTGAATCTCTGGACTGTCCATGTGACAGCCAGGCCCTGAGCCTCAGTAGACTTGTGACTCCTACCCTCTGGTTTTTTGGACTTACCCTGGCCAGGTGACAGGGAGGTGAAGAAAGTCAACCATCACACCAGGGAGCCAAGAGTGTCTACACCTACAAGCAGGAGAATTGCATCCATCCTCCTTGTGGAATCTAAGGCCCCTCTTGATGTAGAGGGGGACTGGACATAACCATCCCAGGGTCCAAAGGATGGGGGAATAGAATGTGGTTTATACTGGACTTACTGGTGTTCTGCTGAGGAACTATTTGATTAGGAAGGGAAGACATTGTATTAGTGATGTAGAGAGGGTGGCCACAGTGGCTGCTGATGGTAGGGAGATGGAAGAAGAGATATGGTGTGGGGGCATTTTCAGGATTTGGAGTTGTCCTAGGTGGTGCTGCAGGGATGGGTGCTGGATGTTGTGTGTCCTGCTGTGGCCCACTGAGTGGACTGGGGGAGAGTGTGGACTACAATGTGGACCACTGTCCATGTGGTGCAGTGGTGCTCCAGAATATATTCACCAGGTGCAATGGATGTGTCATGATGATGGAAGAGGTTGTTGATGTGGGAGAGGTGGGGTGTGTGGGGTGGGGGGCATATGATGACCTCATGTTTTTTGCATGTAACATTTAAAATAAAAGAAAGTAAAAAACATAGAGTACAGAAAAAAATGGTATAAGACATAAAAGGCTAAATAGCAAATGGGCAGAAGAAATCCTGCATTATCAGTAGTGACTTTAAATATAAATGGATGAACTCTCCAGTCACAAAGGAGAGATTGGAGGAACAGAGAAAAAAAGTGTGACCTAACTATATGTCAGCAAGATAGTCACCTTCAATTCAAAGATACAATTAGGTTCAAAGTGAAAGGATGGAAATAATATACCATGCAAGTAGTAACCAAAAGAGAAGTGAAGTAGCTGTACTAATATCTGATAAATACATTTTAAGTGAAAAACAGTTATTGGTAACAGTTATTGGTCACTATATACTGCTAAAGTGGACAATTCAACAAAAAAATATAACAATAAGTATACACACACCTAACAGTATAGCCCCAAAATATAGGAGACAAATACTTACAGATTTGACAGGAGAAACGGGGTTCTACATTAATAATAAGAGGCTTTAAAACACCACTTCCAACAATAGACAGAATATCTAGTCAGAAGATGAAGAAGGAAATACAAGACTTCTATGATACTCTATCAAATTTCTAGGAGAAATCATAGGGAAGAATCTACAGGACCTTTCTTAGAGTTTACACCCAAAGCACAAGCAACAAAACAAAAAATAGATTAATGGGACCTCATCAAAATTTAATACTTTTGCACCTGAAAGGACTTTATTGTGAAAGATTAACAACAAACTACACAATGGGAGAAGATATTTTGAACCTGAATATCTGATAAAAGTTCAATATCCAGAATATACAAAGAAATCCTTTAACTTAACAACATAAAAGTAAATACCCCAATTAAAAAATGGGCACAGATCTGAATAGACATCTCTCCATAGAAGATATACTAATAGCCAGAAAGCACATTAAAAGATATTTAACATCATTAACCACCAGGGAAATGCAAATCAAAACCACAATGAGACACATTTCACACCATTTAGAATGGCTGCTGTCAAATAAATAAATAAAACAGAATATAACAAGTGCTGGAAAAGATGAGGAGAATTAGGAACATTCATTTATTGCTGGTGGAAATGTAATATAGTGCAGCCTCTGTGATTGCACTATCTTTCTGATGGTTCCTCTGAAAGATAATTATAGAACTACCATAAGACCCAGCAATTCAACTACTTGGCATATACCCCCAAATAATTGAAAGCAAGCTGTCAGTGATATTTGCATGCTGATATTCATAGCAGCATTATTCACTATAGGCAAAAGATGGAAGCAATATAAGTGCCCATCAGTTGATGAATGGATAAATAAAATGTGGTATATACAAACAAGGGAATATTATTACTCCATAAAAAGAACAAAGTCCTGATACATGTGACAACGTGGATGAAACTTGAAGAAATAATGTTGAGTGAAATAAGTCAGAATAAAAGGAAAACTATTGTATGATCTCACTGATTTGAAATCATTAAAATAAGCATTATCATAGAGTCAGAATATAGAATAGAGTATAGTATATCAGGGGATGGGGTGGGGCTAGGGAATGGGAAGTTAAGGCTTAAAATGGACAGGGTCCCTATTTGGAATAATTGAAATGTTTTGCTAATGCATGGTAGTGATGGTAGCACAATATTGTGAAGGTGGTTAACAGTAATGAAATATATATCTGAATGTGATTGAAAAGGGAAATGTTAGATTGGATATATGGTAACAATAATTAAAAAAAAAATCCTTGAAACCACACTAAATAAACAGTGAACCCTAAATTGATGCATGGTTATCATCAATTGTAACAAATCTCCCACACCAATGCAAGGTGTTAATTATAGGGTGTTATATGTGAATCCTGTATTTTATGCATTATTGTTCCATAAACAATACACCTTCTCTAATAAAGAAAAGGAAACTCTCTACAAATTAGAAATAGAAGAAAATTTCCTCAGTTTGTTGGAAATCCACTCTGAAAATCCTACAGTTAACTTGGTTCTTAATGGTAAAAGACTAAATGTCCTAATATCAGGACAGAGGATGTCTGCTCTCACCACTCTTGTTCAACATATTATTTGAGATTCTAGCCACTGGAAAATGGCAAGAAAAATAAATTGAAGATGTTCAGATTAGAGAAGAATGACTATAGTTGTTTCTATTTTCGGGTGACATGAACTTGTATGTAGAAAACCCTAAGGAATGTACAAAAGAAATATGAGTACTAATGAACATATTTTACATAGATGTAAGATTGAGATGCAAAAACCAAATGCATTCCTGTATACTAGGAATGAGCAATTGGAAAATGAAATTAAAAATACTATTCCATTTGCAATAGCATAAAATGGAATGAAATATTTAGAAACAAAAATTTAATAAAAGAACTGCAATCCCTGTACAATGAAAACTGTAAAAAATGGCTGAGACAAATTAAAGTCCTAAATAAATTGAAAGATACATCATGCTCAGGGATGCAATATTCTCTGTCCTTTCTTCCCATACTCCAATTAAACATTTAGTAGAGTTATTCACAGTGTCACCGTTAACTATTACCCCTTCTCTTTCAATACTCTCCAACTTTTTTTTCTGTGTTTATTTTATTTATCCCCCCCTTGTGGCTTGCTTGTTGTTTTTGTTCTCTGTGTCCATTTCCTGCACGCTCTTCTGTGTTTTTTACTTGTCTGCCTTTTTGTTGTGTCACCTTGCTAAGTTGGCTCTCTGCAGCACTTGCGGGCCGGCAGCTCTCCACAGCATGTGGGTGAGCGTGCCTTTGCAAGGAGGCCCTGGGACTAGAACCCAGGACCTCCCCTATGGTAGACAGGAGCCCAACTGATTGAGATACAGCCACTTTCCACTCTCCAACATTTTGTCTCTTCAGGTTTCATTCTGGATTGTTTCTTCAGACTTACCATTAATTTCCCTAATTCTTCCTTCAGGCAGAGAACTCCCCTTTAACCTTTGAACCAGGATACCAAACATTCAGGGTAGATTTTATTGTCTCCTTAGAGTAAATGAGGGAGGCGAAGGTTAGAGATGTTAATCATCTCCTAGGTAACCCAGCATGAAGAATGCAGAGCATGAACAAACCAGAAAGGATCGTTTACCTAATCCCTGACCACCGTGCTTGCTCTTTGCTGGGCTGTGATTGTTCCCCAACTTTCACTTCCTGGAAGGTGGAACCACAGTGAAGTCTTCAAACTTTTTTAGCACTCTGCTGTATTTCTTTTTAGATGATAAAAATTAATGATATTTAATTCCTTAACAGTGATAGTATCACATAATTTTGCTCTAATATTCAAACCATTGATGTGTTTGCTACCTTATTTTATTTGTTTGTTCATTTATTTGTTTTTCTCTGTTTCCAATTTCAGAGTATGATACCAATTTAGTGCCTTTCAAGGAAGAACAAGATGCTGGAATATTTTCCAGGGGAGATATCACAATTTGTCTGAAGGTAGAAATGTGGAAATGAATGAAACCCATAAGAACCCCAAGTAAGACAGTTAAGTACTGAGTGTAGATGGAGATAGGAGTGAACGGGGATGAGCCAGGGAGAAAATAATGGGACCTCACAAGTCATTTGTTTTGCTTTTTAATATCATTCATTATCACACTGAATGTCTTTCCCTCTCAGTACATGTTAAGTTTTCTTTGAACAGCTGTACATACTTTTCTGAATTCCATGGACCCTGTTCCATTATTGACTGACATTTGGGCTTTCAGTTTTTCCCCACTACATGCTGTGCCACAGAATTCCTTGTGTATACATCACAACAAACCTGGAGACATATTCTGTGGCATAGATTAAGAAATACAATTGCATAGTGAGTATCTCCACTTTGGTCTAAATGGATGTCACCAGTCTTTAATCCATCCCAGGTAACTTCATGACAGTGACTTAGACTAAAACAGAGCTGCACAGATTTTTGCTTTGCCCAATGTAAGGTCTAGGAATTCAGGCCAAGTGAGCTAAGGGAAGGGGGACCTGGATGAGACTCAGTGCTCACTGTATTTCTGATGTTCCAACTCCCTTCCTTCATTTCCCTCAAGCTGAGGGCAAGATCCCAGAGGAGGCCTGATACAAGATCCAGAGAAAGAAGCTCAAACAAGAATCCTTTGGGTGGCACCATTCTCATTATCTTTGTCATGTTTTCCCTTCAGTATATCCCTGTGATTAAGCCCAGCGATATGGCTGGGTCCAGGAAGCCAAAGTTTATCTCATAGGGTGACAATTGTACACCAAAAGGGCACATACACCATTTGTACTCTTTCTTTTTTAAAAAATGCTACATTAAAAAAAATGAGGTCCCCATATAACCCCCCTCACCACACTCCTCCCACAACAACAACCTCTTTCATCATCATGGCTCATTCATTGCATTTGGTGAATACATTTTGGAGCACTGCTGCCCCACATGGATTGCGGCGGCTTGCTCGGTCGGTAGAGGTGGGGTCTGGCTGCGGACGAGGGGTCGGTCCAGCTCTGGACGAGGGGTCGGTCCCGCTTGGGACGAGGGGTCGGTCCCACCTGGGACGAGGGGTCGGTCCGGCAGCAGACGAGGGATCGGTCTCACAAGGGGTTGCGCGGTTCGGCTGACGGGGTCGCCCGGCGAAGCCAGCGACGAAGGGGTCACCCGGAGAAGCCGGCGACGAAGGGGTCGCCCGGAGAAGCAGGCGACGAAGGGGTCGCCCGGAGAAGCAGGCGACGAACTGGGGACAAGGGAGGCCAGGCCCTTGTCGGGGGCTCTCAGGACTGGAGGGCGCACGGCAGAAGAACTACCGCGGAGACAAGGTAAACATGCAAGTCCACTTTACTGAGGGAGAGGCAACAGTTTTATAGGGGCTGGGGAAGGCTGATTGGTCGAAGCCACGCCCTGTTCTGATTGGTTGCCGGCGAAAGGTCAGTGGGCGGTACTGGACGGGGGAGGGGTGGTGGTTAGGGATTGGCTGTCGCTGTTGCTGGGGGAAGGGGCAGGGTTTAGGGATTGGTGGCTGCTGTTGCTGGGGTGGAGGGCAGACTTGAGTTTCCCGCCCACGCCTGCCTGTTGCTGCTGTCGGGGGAAGGGAAAAGGGCGGGCTGGATTTTTCCACCCACACCTGGCTGTTGCTGCTGTCGGGGGAGGGGAAAAGGGCAGACTGGAATTTTCTGCCCACGCCTGGCTGTTGCTGCTGTCGGGGGAGGGGAAAAGGGCAGACTGGAATTTTCTGCCCACGCCTGGCTGTTGCTGCTGTCGGGGGAGGGGAAAAGGGCAGACTGGAATTTTCTGCCCTTCACCTGCGCAGGGAGAAGGAAGAAGAAGGGTGCCGCCCCACAAGGCATTGGGTGGCGCCATCTGGGAGGAGGGGCGGCCGCGGAAGCATGGCTGCCGAGAAGGGGAGACCCGAGGGCACTCTGCGCCCATGCCGAGCTTCCTTCAGGGGTGGCAGTGGGCCCAACCAACCACCCTATTATGGGGGCAGCGGAATTAGGCCTACTGCGGCCGCTCCCCCACCAGGCCAGCAAACCACACTTCAGCCCGAGGGGTGACCGCAATGGATAACAGTTTACATTGTAGTTTACACTCTTCCCCATTATGTTCAGTGGGTTATGGCAGGATATATAATGTCCTGCATCTGTTGCTGCAATATCATTCAGGACAATTCCGAGTCCCCAAAATGCCCCCATATCACATCTCTTCTTGTCTCTCCCTGCACTCAGCAGCTACCATGGCCACTTTCTCATCAATGCTACATTTTCTTCTGATGTGGGCTATGGGTGGCAGGCTCTTTGTCTCTTCAGAGATAACCTAAACTGTGACTTGTGGGTGTGGGATGATGAAAGGTTGCAGTCCTGCCCTTGGTGAGCAGGAGACAGTTTAACAATGCAAGGTCTATAAACTTTAAGTATTCAGGGGAAATGCAAAGCAAATATGCTAAAAGCTTATCGAATGCCTGAGGTCCATGCTAAAAGCTTACTAAGATGTGGAAATATATGTTAATTCAAGCCTATTGAGAACTGAAACAAAAGGACCATTTGGCCTTTCCTCTCTGTATAAAAGGGACTAAAAAATCTTGTTCGGGGCTCTCAGGATTCAAACAGAAAGTTCCCGAGTCCGGCCGGCCGTCAATAAACCATTTTTCCTTCTCAAAATCATTCCTGAGTCCTGGCCTCTCTATACTCAAGTAATTGAACTTCTCTCAAATTCTACAACACTTCCATTACTAATCACAATAGTTCCATATTAGAATATCAGTAAGTCCGCTCTAATCCATACTCTATTCCTGCATCCTGTAGATCTTGGAATGGTTGTGTCTACTCCCCCTCTATGTCAAGAGGGAGCTTAGATTCCACAGGGATGATGGATGCAATTCTCTGCTTGCAGTTGTAGGCACTCTTGGCTCCCTGTTTGACCTTCTTCACCTCCCTGTTAGTTGACCAGGGTAAGTCCAATAAAACAGATGGTAGGAGTGCAAGTCTGCTGAGGTTCAGGGCCTGGCTGTCACATGGACAGTCCAGAGATTCAGGTCTCTTGAGCATACACCAACCCCAGCACCAACCACAGGTCTGGTAAAAGTAACAGAAGAGGCATGTGTAGAAAGGTCATATCTGAGTCCAACTCCATCACACTCAGGAACACAAACTCCAAAGTAGGGCCAACTGACATGGCCCTGAACTCCAGAGCCATCTGCAATGACTGTAGAGCCTGTGGGTCTCTATAACCCTCAGGAGAACCAGTACCTGGGCTTCTATCTACTTTGGCTGCCTCTGGGACTCTGCTGAGGTGTGCATAAGCATTACCCCTCTGATGACCTCATGACTCTTTTATGGAGACTTGTACCCATAAACTCACTTGTCCTTTCCATTTTCCCCTTTTATCCAAAGTCATAAAGCAGGTTTTAACTCCTAAAATTATATGTAGGCTGAGATATTCTGCTGGTCTCAGTTGACCCTTTTATTCAAGGTCCTTTTCTAGTTACATCATCAGCTGGTACTTGGTAGTAATCCCTTGGTACCAGGGAGGCTCATCTCTGGGAGTCACATCTCATGCTGGGGGTGGGGGGAGGTAATGAATTTACATGCTGAGTTTGGCTTAGAGAGTGGCCACATTTGAGCAACAGGAAGGCTCTCAGGAGGCAACTCTTAGGCACCCTGCAGCTCTAGGCCTAGTCCATATTTTAGGTACACAGGCTAATAATCAGAGCCATCAGTATCAAGGGCTCATTGTTGGACCATCCGTCTTTACTGGTCTTTGCCATTGCACTTGGGGGATTGTTGCTGTTCCACTGGGGAATGTGATAGAGCTCCCCTTGGCTAGGAACTCAGCACTCCCTCACTTGTCATTTTTAACTGAAACCACTATGAAAATATCCAAACATTTTTATGTACCCTGTATACATGCCCTGGAAAACTCCCTTCCAACCATATGCCCCCTATCAATAACACCCCACACCTGTGATCCTCCCCTCCCATAGCGGAACCTCTCTGTCATCCAAAACTTCTTTAAAAATGAAGCCTAATATATTGCCAGGTTCCATTAATAGTAAAGTGGAATATAGTGATGGGTTTAAAGGTTAGATATAGAATACATACTGATTTAGAAAAATCAAAGACTGGTGTTGCATATTACATCAAATCGCTGAAAAATCCATATAAAGCAGACATAATTTTCACTGTGTTACAGAGGAGCAAAGAGAAGGCCAGAGAGAGTAAACAATGTCAGGGAAGCTCGAGTAGAGTTTCCAATCCTGCACCCACCCTGAAGTGCAAGCTGTGCTCCATAGGTTCTCATGGTTTCTGAGGTGTGGGATGCTCTTTAACAGTGATAAACTTTGGGGCTGGTGGTCTGTGTTCCCAAAATATTAATCATTTTTATATACAGGGAAAAATATATTGCATTCACAGCCATACAAATCTTTTCAAATTTAAAAACAACCACTCCTTTGGGGGTGAAACAGCATTAAAGAACAAGTGAAAATCCTGGTAGAAAAAAATTGTTCACATGTATAACTGTGGATTAATATACTTGATATATTAAAAAATCAGTAGTGAGATGGGAAAATGATGTTAACCAAGAACTCTTATCAAAGCAATAGTATGGAGTGGATTTGGCTCAAGCAATTGAGTCCACTTCCCACATGTGAGATCCCAAGTTTTGTTTCTGGTGCTTCCTAAAGAAGACAAACAAACAAGGAGCAAAAACAAGGAGCAGAAAATAAGCAAACAATGAGCTAAAAACAAAAAGCAAGATAATGGAAGGAATGGTAAGTCAGCCCTTGACCAAAAGCCTTGCACATGTCTGTGTGGGTTCTGAGAGGTCGTCTTGGCCTGCACCATTGTCTCTACCCTGGCAGGCTACTATATCTCTTTCCAGAGCATGGTCTCCAGGGTCTCCAGACAAGGACAGGTCACAGCCTTCCTTGGAGACAACCAAGATATCCAAGATTTAAACCAAAACAGATGACAAAATATTTTCTAGCACCTTCACTGGAGAAAGGAGACCCAAGATGATCAAGTGTTTGAAACTGTGGTAATTACAGATGAATTTAGTTCAGTTATTGGGTTTTCTGTGGAACTAACTACAGGAAAAGGGCACATATTTGTTGAAGTGCTCCAGAAAAGTCAATGCACTCTGCAGGATATGGGTGCCACCTTCACCACAACAAGATCCTTGGCCAGGGAGACCCAATTAAAGTGCACCAACTTCGAGAAGGGGCCCATCCCAGAGCTGGAAGCCAATTGACAGATACTCCAGCCAGCTCTCTCCTTTCAGGACTTTTATTCTGCCTTCACGAGGCAAGAGCTTCTCTGCAGTACATTTGTTTCTGGATGTGTGCCACCGAGCCGAGAGACTGCATAGGCTAAGAGATGCGTGGTGACTCTTTATATTTTACACTTTTTAAATTAAAGTTAATAGATGATAAAGAATGTTACATTTAAAAAGACATGAGGTTCCCATATAATCTACTCCCCAATCTCCACCCTCACCCCAACATTTTTGTAAGTTGTATTTTTTTGAAGATATATACCTCACAAAAAAGTTACATTAAAAAACATAACAGGTTCCCATATACCCCCACCTCACCACCCCACTCCTACCACACCAGCAACCTCCCCCACCATTGTGGCACACTCAGTGCCCTCAGTGAACACATTTTGGAGCACTGCTGCATCACATGGATAATAGTTTACCCTGTAGTTCACACTCTCCTCCAGTACATTCAGTTGGTTATGGCAGGATATATAAAGTCCAGCATCTGACACTGCAATATCATTTAGGACAACTCAAAGTCCCAGAAACACCCCCACATCACATTTCTTCTTCTGTCTCTCTGCCCTCAGCAAATGCTATTGCCATTTTCTTAACCTCAGTGCTACAATTTCTTCTATTACTAGCCACAATAGTTGCATAGTAGAATATCAGTAAGTCCACTCTAAACTATATTTTTTGGAAGATTTTTTTCTCTTTATTTATCCCTTTTAATGTTACATTAAAAAAATGAGGTCCCTGTACACCCACCCCTCCTCACCTCAACCCTCCCACAACAACCACCTCCTATATTATCATGGGACATTCACTGCACCTGGTGAATACATCTCTGAGCACTGCTGCACCACATGGTCAACGATCCACATTATAGTTTACACTCATCCCCAGTCCACCCAGTGGGCCATGGGAGGACATACAATGTCCAGTAACTGTCCCTGCAGTACCACCAAGGACAAATCCAAGTCCTTAAAAGGCCCACCATCATATCTCTACTTCCCACTCCCTACCCTCAGCAGCTACCATGGCCACTTTCTCCATGTCAGTGCTACATTTTCTTTGATTACTAATCACAATAGTTCATGAATAGAATATCAGTAAGTCCACTCTAATCCATACTCTATTCCTCCAACATGTGGACCCTAGAATGGTTATGTCCACTCCACATCTATATTGAGAGGGGGCTTAGATTCCACATGGATGATGGATGCAATTCTCCTGCTTTCAGTTGCAGGCATTCTTGGCTCCCTGGTGTGGTGGTTGAACTTATTCAGCTCCCTGATAGCAGGCTGGGGTAAGTCCAATAAGCCAGAGGATAGGAGTTGCAAGTCTGTTGAGGTTTAGGATCTGGCTATCACATGGACAGTCCAGAGATTCAGGACCCCTGAGTATACACTAAACCCCAGTGCCAACCACAGGTCCGGTAAAAGTAACAGGAGGGGCTTGTGAACAAAGATCACATCTGAGTCCATCTCCATCACACTAAGGAACACAAACTCCAAAGTAAGGTCAAATGACATGGCACTGAATTCCATCTGCCATGACCATAGAACCTGTGGGTCTCTGTAGCCCTCAGAAAAACCATTACCTGGGGTTGTATCTACTTCAGCTGTCTCTGGGACTCTGCTGAGGTGTGCATAAGGCCGACCCTTCTGATGATGACCTCCTGGCTCTTTTTTGTAGACTCATAGCAATATAAACTCATTTTTCCTTTCCATTTCCCCCTTTTAATCAAGGTCAAAAAACATTTTTAACTCCTGATATTACATGTAGGCTGAGATGTTCGGTTGGTCTGAGTTGAGCCTTTTATTCAAGGTCATTTTCTAGTTACATCATCAGCTGGTACTTGGTAGTAATTCCTTGGTGCCAGGGAGGCTCATCCCCAGGAGTCATGTCCCACACTGGGGGGAAGGCAATGCATTTACATGCTTAGTTTAGCATCAAGACTGGCCACATTTGAGCAACATGTAGGCTCTCAGGACGTAACTCTTAGACACCTTGCAGCTCTAGGTCTAGTTCTAAATTCAGGTGCACAGGCTCACAAGCATAGTCATTAATATCAAATGCTCATTGTTGGACCATCCTTCTTTTTTGTTCTTTGCCATTGCATTTGGTGGATTGCTGCTGTTCCATTAGGGAATGTGAAAGATCTTCCCTGGCTAGGAACTCAGCACTCCCTCAGTTGTTGTTTTTAATTGTAACCACTATGAAAATATCCAAACATTTTTATGTATCCTGCATATATGCCCTGGAGAACTCCCTCCCAACAAAGTGCCCCCTATCAATAACATCCCACACCAGTATTCTTTCTCTGCCATTGTTGGAACTCTCTGTGATACAAAATTCTTCTAAAATGAAGCCTAATATATTGCCAGGTTTCATTAACAGTAAAATGGAATATAGTAATGGATTTAAAGGTTAGGTATAGAATACATACTAATTTAGAAAAATTAAAGTAAAAGTAAATTGAGATATCAAAAATTAAAAAATGAAAAAGCTTTATTTTTTATGTTTTGTCTTCCAACACTGCAATATGGTTTGCCCTGTATGCACATTGGCAAGGCAACTTCTTCCATATCTTCCTCAGTATCTACATCCTTTATTTTTCTTTTTTTACTAATTATTAAGCTTGTCTTCACAAAAGTCTTAGATCACAGTAATTCATCTATATAATATACAGTACTTTCATATATCCAACATCAGACACTTTGTTTCTTCCCCACCAATAATCTTTTTACATGTTCATACTATATTTACTGCACCTGATGTATATATATTGAGACAATAGCTTTCAAACAAGGTTACACTTGGGTTTACATTTATATTTCAGACTCTACAATTTTCTAAATTTTTAGTTATCTTATGTTTTACATTATGATTTACATTTTAGCCTATAGGTCCCTGTACATTTTTGGTGTAATTTAACAAGCCCTATATCCATCCTTGCATAATCATGTGGAACATTTCCATTGCCCCACAGTTACACTGATACCATCTATTCAATACCTCTTTCCCCTCTCCTCAAGGTGCACAGTGACAGTCAGTCTTCACTGCTTGAAGGGCCATGTTCAGAGATACTTGCAACAATGCTGAGGGCTTGACATGCTTGACTGCCCTAACGCATTGGGAGCCACCATTTCTCCCACGAGATACGATTCTATTTGAGAACATCAGTCCTCCCCAGGATGTGGGTATAACTTCACTCTCATTGTATGGGTCTCCGTCCAATGATATAACCCACTATGACAAAATGAGCACTCATTCACTCCCTAAAACCCTGCCCTGTGTCAGATTCTCCCCGTTAAGCATTTTAGTAAGTAACCTTCCTTATTATATTTTTTTTGTTTTACTTATTTTAAAAAAAAGTATTTATTTATTATTTATTACATTCAGAAAATATGAGGTCCCCATATACCCTCCACCCCCTTCACCACACTCCTCCCCCATAGCAACAATCTCCTCCATCATTATGAGACATTCATTGTATTTGGTGAATACATCTCTGAGCACTGCTGCACGTCATGGTCAATGGCCAACATCATAGCCCACACTCTCCAACGTTCCATCCAGTGGGCCATGGGAGGACACACAATGTCTGGTAATTGTCCCTGCAGCACCACCCAGGACAACTCCAAGTCCCGAAAACGTCTCCACATCTCATCTCTTCCTCCCATTCCCCACACACAGCAGCCACCATGGCCACTTTCTCCACACCAATGCCACACTTTCTTCGATTACTAATCACAATAGTTCATGAATAGAATATCAGTAAGTCCACTCTAATCCATATTCTATTCCTCCATTCTGTGGACCTTGGATTAGTTGTGTCCAGTCCACATCTATATGAAGAGGGAGCTTAGATTCCATATGGATGTTGGATGCAATCCTCCTGCTCTCATTTGTAGCCACTCTTGGCTCCATGGTGTGGTGGTTGACTTTCTTCAACTCCATGTTGGCTGAGTGGGGTAAGTCCAATAAACCAGAGTGTAGGAGCTGAAGTCTGTTGAGGCTCAGGGCCTAGCTATCATATGGTCAGTCCAGAGATTCAGATCCTCTGGGTATATATTAAACCCCAGCACCAATTACAGTTCTGGTAAACGTAACAAGAGAGGCTTGTGAAAAAAGATCACATCTGAGTCCAGCTCCATCACACAGAAACACAAATTCCAGAGAAGGGCCAACTGACATGGCATTGAACTCCATCTGCCATGACCATAGAACCTGTGGGTCTCTGTAGCCCTCAGAAGAACCAATACCTGGGGTTGTATCTACTTTATCTTTCCCTGGGACTCTGCTGAGGTATGCATAAAGGTGACCCCTCTGATAATCTCCCAGCTCTTTTTTGGAGACTCATAGCCATATAAACTCATTTGTCCTTCCCATTTCCCCCGAGATTCAGGTCAAAGAGCATTTTTAACTCCTGGTATTATATGTAGACTGAGATATTCTGGTGAGCCAAGTTGACCTTTGTATTCAAGGTCTTTTTCTAGTTACATCATCAGCTGGTACTTGGTAGTAATCCCTCGGCTAAAGGGAGACTCATCCCCGGGAGTCATGTCCCACACTGAGGGGAAGGCAATGCATTTACATGCTGAGATTGGCTTCGAGACTGGCCACATTTGAGCAACACAGAGGCTCTCAGGAGGTAACTCTTAGGCACCCTGCAGCTCTAGGCCTTGTTCTTATTTCAGGTGCACAGACTCACAAGCATAGTCATTAGTATCAAGGGCTCATTGTTGGACCTTCATTCTTTTTTGGTCTTTGCCATTGCACTTGGGGGATTGTTGCTGTTCCTTTAGGGACTGTGATAGAGCTCCCCTGCCTAGGAACTCAGCACTCCCTCAGGTGTTGTTTTTAATTGTATCCACTATGAAATATGCAAACATTTTTATGTACCCTGGATATATGCCCTGGAGAACTCTCTGACAATCATGTGTCCCCTGTCAATAACATCCCACACCAGTATTCCTCCCCTGCCATTGTTGAACCTCTCTGTGATCCAAAACTTCTTCAAAAGTGAAGCCCAATATATTGCCAGGTTCCATTAATAGTAAAATGGAATAGAGTAATGAGTTAAAGGTTAGATATAGAATACATATTAATTTAGAAAAATCCAGGTAAAAATAAATTGGGGTATCAAAAAATTTTAAAATGCAAAAGCTTTTTTTTTGCTTTGCCTTCTATCACTGCAATAAGTGTTGCCCTGTTTGCAAATTGGCAAGGCAACGACTTCCGTCTTTTCCTCAGTGTCTACGTCCTATCTTATTCTTTTCTTTTTTCTAATTATTAAGCTTATCTTCACAAAAGTTTTAGATCACAGTAATTCATATATACATCATACAGTACTCCCACATATCCAACATAAAACCTGTTCCCTTCCACAGCAATAATCTTTTCACATATTCATACTATATTTACTGAAATTGATGTACAGATATTCAGACAATAGGTTTGAAACAAGGTAACATTTGTGTTTACATTGTGGTTTATATTTTAGACTATGTAATTTTCTAAATTTTTAGTTATCTTATGTTTTACATTATGATTTACATTTTAGCCTATCAGCCCCTGTATATTTTTGGTGTAATTTTACAAGTCCTATATCCATCCTTGTGTAATCTCTTGGAATAATTCTATTGCCCACACATTTACATTGGTTCCATCTATTCAATACCTCTTTCCCCCTCCCCTTAGGGCCCACAGTGACTGTCAATCTTCATTTCTTGAGGAGCCATGTTCAGAGATACTTGCAACAGTGCTGAGGGCTTGACATGCTCAACTGCCCTAATGCACTGGGAGGCACCATTTCTCTTGAGAGATACAATTCCCTCTATTTGAGGGCATCAGTCCTCCCCAGGATGCGGGTATACCTTCACTCTCATTATATGGGTCTCTATCCAATGATATAACCCATTATGGCAAAATGATCATTCACCTATTCCCTAGGAGCCTCTCCTGTGTCAGATTATCCCCTTTAAGCATCTTAAACAGGTAACCTTCCTTATTATATTTTTGAAAATGTTTTCTCAGCATTATATTCTCAACCAAATACCTGACAATCTCCTATATTCGCATGTTGCCCCATCCTCCCCCCAATTTCTTGGACAATATTACCCATCCTCCCATCCCTGGCACCTCTCAAGCCTCCAAAGTCCCACCCAAAAGTAACCCTATGCCCCAATTTTATCCCTTCCTTGTACAAATACTTACCTCCAGCTTATCATAGATTTCAACCATGTAGGTGTCAGCTTACATCCTTCCTCTACCCCTCAATTTCCTTTAAGCCTATCATCCAATCTCTAGCTCTCTGAGGCAGCTTGGTTTACTTATTTCATATCATTGAGGTCATGTAGTATTTGTCCTTCAATGCTTGGGTTGGTTCACTCAACATAAGGTTCTCAAGATTCATCCACGTTATCACATGTGTTTGTAGTGCATTCGTTTTTAAAGCTGAGTAGTATTCCATTGTATGTATATACCACATTTTATTTATCCATTCATCTGTTGATGGGCATTTGGGTTGATTCCAACTTTTGGTGGTAGTGGACAATGCTGCTATGAACATTGGTGTGCATATATCGGTTTGTGTCGTTGTTTTCAGTTCTACTGGGTATATACCCAGCAGTGGAATTGCTGGGTCATATGGCAAATCTATGGCTAGTTTTGAGAAACCACCAAACTGTCCTCTGGAATGGCTGGATCCTTTTGCATTTCCACCAGCAGTGGATGAGGATTCTCATTCCTTCACATCCAGGATTTGTTGTCTTCTGTTTTTTTTTTTTTTCATAGCTGCCAATCTTATGGGAGTAAGATGGTATCTCATTGTAGTTTTGATTTACATTTCCTTGATAGCTAGAGATTTGGAGCATTTGTTCATGTGCGTTTTAGCCATTTGTATTTCTTCTTTGTAGAAGTGTCTGTTTAAATCTTTTTCCCATTTTTAAAATGGGTTGTTTGTCTTTTTATTTTCAAGATATAGGAGTTCATATTATATGCAAGATATAGGTCCCTGTGAGATATATGGTTACCAAATATTTTCTCCCATTGTGTAGGCTTTCTTTTCACTTTCTTGACAAATCCCTTTGAGGTGCAGCAGGCTTTAATTTTGAGGATGTCCCATTTATCTATTTGTTCATTTGCTGCTCATGCTTTTCATGTTAAGTTCATGAAGGCATTTCCTATTACAAGGTCCTGTAGATGGTTCCCTATATTGCTTTCCTAAGTCTTTATGGTCGTGGCTCTTATATTTAGGTGTTTGATCCAATTTGAGTTGATTTTTGTATAAGGTGTGAGTTGGTAATCATCTTTCATTCTTTTAAATATGGATATCCAGGTCTGTAGCCACCATTTGTTGAAGACACCATTCTCTCCCAGTTGAGAGGGTTTGGTGGCCTTATTGATTATTATATGACTGTATATATGAGGATCTATATCATACCTCTCAATTCAGTTCCTTTGGTCAGTGTGTCTATCCTTGTGCCAATACCATGAGTTTTTCACTACTGTACCTTTGTAGTATGTTTTGAAGTCGGGTAGTGTGATTCCTCAAGCCTCATTTTTCTTTTTCAATATGTCGTAGGCTATTTGTGGCCTCTTTCCTTTCCTAATAAATTTCCTAGCTAGTTTTTCTAGTTCATTAAACAATGTTGTGTTGATTTTTATTGGGATTGCATTGAATGTGTAGATCAGTTTTGGTAGGATAGACATCTTAATACTATTTAGTCTTCCTATCCATGAACAGGGAATACTCTTTCATTTATTTAGGTTTTCTTTGATTTCCTTGAACAATGTTGTGTACTTCTCTGTGTATAAGTTTTTTACATCTTTAGATAAATTTATTCCTAGGTATTTGATTTTTAATTTACTACTGTAAATGGTATTTCTTTCTTGTTTTCCTCCTTAGATTGCTCATTATTGATGTACAAAAATGCTACTGATTTTTGCACATTGATCTTATAACCTGAGACTTAACTGAACACATTTATGTGTTCTAGAAGCTTTGTTGTAGACAATTCAGTGTTTTTATGTATAGGATCACGTCATCTGTAAATAATGAAATTTTGACTTCTTCCTTTCCAATTTGGATGCCTTTTATATCTGGTTCTCGCCTCAGCTTCAGTGCTGGAGCAAGTACTTCTAAGACAATGTTAAATAGGAAGAGTGATAGTGGACATTCTTTTCTTGCTCCTGATCTTATAGGGAAAGATTTTAGGATTTCACCATTGTAAATGATGTTAGCTGTGTGTTTTCCATATATCACCTTTATCATGTTCAGAAAATTTCTTGTATTCCGATCTTTTGCAGTGTTTTTAATCAAGAAAGTGTGCTGTATTTTTTCAATTTTTTTCAAATTTCTTATGTTGAAACATCGTTGCATACCCAGAATGAATCCTACTTGGTCGTGGTGTATAATTCATTTAATGTGTTGTTGAATATGATTAGGAAGTATTTTGTTGAGGATTTTTGTGTCGAGGTTCATTAGAGAAATTGGTCTGCGGTTTTCCTTTCCTGTGGTGTCTTTGTTTGGCTTTGGTACTAGGGTAATGTTGGCATCATGGAATGAGGTAGGCAATGTTCCTTCTGTTTTGAGTTTTTGGAAGAGTTTCAACAAGATGGGTGTTAGTTCTTTCCAGAATGTTTTGTAGAATTCACCTGTAAATCTGTCCAACCTACAGTTAAAGGCTTTTAATGACTGATTCTATCTCTTTACCTGTGATTGGTTTGTTGAGATCATCAATTTCTTCTTTTGCCTTATAGGCTGCTATGTGTTGCCATGAATTTGTCCATTTTCTCTAAATTGTCCTTCTTGTTGGAATATAAATTTTCAAAGGATCCTCTTATGATAGTCTTTATTTTTGTGGGGTCAGTGGTGATCTGTCCTTTCTCATTTCTTATTTTGTGTATTTGCATCTTCTCTATTTTTTTCTTTGTTAGTCTAGATAAGGGTTTGTAAATTTAAATAATCTTCTCAAAGAACCAGCTCTTGGTTTTGTTTATCTTTTCAAGTGCTTTCTTATTTTCTATTTCATTTAGTTCTGCTCTGATCTTTGTTATTTCTTTCTTCTTCCTTTGGGTTAGTTTGTTGTTTTTTAAATATTTCTTCAAATTGTGCATTTATTTCTTCTATTTCAGCTCTTCCTTCTTTTTTGATGTATGAATTTATGGCTATAAATTTCCCTTTCAGTACTGCTTTTGCTGCATCCCATAAGTTTTGGAAGGTTGTGCTATCATTTTCATTAGTTTCAGGGAGGTTATTAATTTCTTTTGAGATTTACTTGAGCCACTGTTTTTCTAAGAGTGTGCTGTTTAATTTTCATATCTTGATGCAAAATCTGGGCCCCTGGCCCTTGCAGATTTCCAGCTTTACTCCACTATGGTCAGGGAAATTATTTTGTATGATTTCAATCCTTCTGAATTCATTGAGACTTTCTTTGTGCCTTGGAATATGGTCTATTTTGGACAATGATCCATGTGAACATGAGAAAAATGCATATCCTGCTGTATTTGGGTGTAATGTTCTGTGTACGTCTATTAGGTCTAGCTCCAGTAATATACTGTCCAAAGTTTTTGTTTCTTAATTGATTCTCTTTTGGGATGTTCTGTCCAATGTTGATAGTGGTGTATTAAAGTCCCCCACTATAATTGTAGAGGTATCTATTCTTTCACTTAGTTTTCCAATATTTCCCTAATGAATTTGGAGGTGCCCGTGTTAGGAGCATAAATGTTTATGATTGTTCTTTCTTCTTGAAAGATTATCCCTTTCACTAATATGTAGTGTCCATCTTTGACTCTCACAATTTTTTTGCACTTAAAGTCTATTTTGATTGATATTAATATAGCTCCTTCTGCCCTTTTTTGGTTACTGTTTGCCTGTAAGATTGTTTTCCAGCCATTCACTTTCAACCTCCTTGAATCCCTGGGTCTAAGATGTGTTTCTTGCAGACAGCATATAGATGGGTCATATTTCCTTATTCAATCTCCCAGTCTGAGTCTCTTGACAGGTGAGTTTAATCCATTGATATTCAGTGTTATTACTTTCAAAGAATTATTTATATTAGCCATATTTTCATTGGATTTGTTTCTCATATTCTGTTTGATTTTCTTTTCTATTTATTTTATTTATTTATTTTTAATGTTACATTAAAAAATATGAGGTCCCCATATACCCTCCACCCCCTCACCCCACTCCTCCCCCCATAACAACAACCTCCTCCATCATCATGAGACATTCATTGCATTTGGTGAATACATCTTTGAGCACCACTGTACATCACGGTTGATGGTCCGCACCATAGCCCACACTCTCCCACGGTCCACCCAGTGGGCCATGGTTGGACATACAATGTCCGGTAACTGTCCCTGCAGCACCACCCAGGACAACTCCACCCCCCGAAAATTCCCCCACATCACAACGCTTCCTCCCAGTCGCTACACCCAGCAGCAACCATGGCCACTTTCTCCACACCAATGACACATTTTCTTCGATTACTAACCACAATAGCTCATGAATAGAATATCAGTAAGTCCACTCTAATCCATATTCTATTCCTCCATCCTGTGGACCCTAGAATGGCCATGTCCACTCCACATCTATATCAAGAGGGGGGTTAGATTCCATGTGAATGCTGGATGCAATTATCCTGCTTTTAGTTGTAGGCGCTCTTGGCTCCCTGGTGTGGTGGTTGACATTCTACACCTCCATGTTAGCAGAGTGGAGTAGGTCCAATAAACTAGAGTGTAGGAGCTGCAAGTCTGTTGAGGCCCAGGGTCTGGCTATCACATGCTAAGTCCAGAGTCAGGTCCCCTGGGTATACATTAAACCCCAGTACTAACTACAGTTCTGGTAAAAGTAACAGGAGAGGCTTGTGAACAAAGATTACATCTGAGTCCATTTCCATCACACAGAAACACAAACTCCAAAGTAGGGTCAATTGACATGGCACTGAACTCCATCTGCCATGACCATAGAATCTGTGTTCTCTGATGCCCTTAAAAGAACCAATACCTGGGGTTGCATCTACTTTTATCTGTCTCTGGGAATCTGCTGAGGTGTGCATAAGGGCAACCCCTCTGATAACCTGCCAGCTCTTTTTGGAGACTCATAGCCATATAAAATTTTTGTCCTTTCCATTTCCCCCTTTTATTCAGGTCAAAAAGCATTTTTAACTCCTTGTATTATATGTAGGCTGAGATATTCTGCTGGTCCGAGTTGACCCTTTTATTCAAGGTCATTTTCTAGTTACATCATCAGGTGGGACTTGGTAGTAATCCCTCAGTGTCAGGGAGGCTCATCCCCGGGAATCATGTCCCATGCTGGTGGGAAGGCAACACATTTACTTGCTGAGTTTGGCTTCGAGACTGGCCACATTTGAGCAACACGGAGGTTCTCAGGAGGTAACTCTTAGGCACCTTGCAGCTCTAGGCCTTGTTTCAGTCACACAGGCTGACAAGGATAGTCATTAGTATCAAGGGCTCATTGTTGGGCCTTCCTTCTTTTTTTGTCTTTGCCGAGGCTCTTGGGGGATTGTTGCTGTTCCTTTAGGGACTGTGATAGAGCTCCCCTGGCTAGGAACTTGGCACTCCCTAAGTTACTGTTTTTCATTGTATCCACTATGAAAATATCCAAACATTTTTATGTACCCTGGATATATGTCCTGTAGAAATCCCTGCCAACCATGTGTCCCCTGTCAAAAACATCCCACACCAGTATTCCTCCCCTGCCATTGTTGAACCTCTCTGTGATCCAAAACTTCTTCAAAAATGAAACACAATGTATTGCCAGGTTCCATTAATAGTAAAATGGAATATAGTGATGAGTTTAAAGTTTAGATATGGAATATATATTAATTTATAAAAATTAAGTTAAAAATAAATTGTGAAAAAAATTGTGAAAAAAAAATTAAAAAGTGAAAAAGCTTTGTTTTTGATGTTGTGCCTTCCATCACTGCAATAAGTGTTGCCCTGTATGCAAATTGGCAAGTCAACTTTCCATTTTTTCCTCAGTGTCTATGTCCTTTCTTTTTCTTTTTCCTAAGTATTAAGCATGTTTTCAAAGAAGTTTTAGATTACAGTCATTTATATATACAATATACAGTACTCCGACCTATCCAACATAAAACCCTTTTCCCTTCCACAGCAATAATCTTATTACATGTTCATACTATATTTACTGAAACTGATGTACTGATATTGAGACAATAGCTTTAAAACAAGGTAACATTTTGGTTTATATTGTACACTGTACAGTTTTCTAAAGTTTTAGTTATCTTATGTTTTACATTATGATTTACATTTTAGCCTATCAGCCCCTATACATTTTTGGTGTAATTTACCATGTCTTATACCCATCCTTGCATAATCTTGTGAACACTTCTATTGCCCACACAGTTACACTGATTCCATCTATTCAATACCTCTTTCCCTCTCCCCTCAGGGCCCACAGTGACAGTCAATCTTCATTGCTTGAAGGGCCATGTTCAGAGATATTTGCAACAGTGTTGAGGGCTTGAAATGCTCAACTGCCTTAATGCATTGGGAACCACCATTTCTCTTGATAGATACAATTCCCTCTATTTGAGAACATCAGTCCTCCCCAGGATGTGGGTATACTTTCATTCTCATTATATGGATCTCTTTCCAATGATATAATCCACTATGGGAAAATAAGCCCTCACACACTCCAAAGAAGCCTGTCTTGTGTGAGATTATCCCCGTTAAGTGTCTTAAACAGTTAACCTTCCTTATTATATTTTTGAAAAAGTTTTCTCCGCATTGTACTTTCAACCAAATAAATACCTGACAATCTCCTATGATCGATAATATTGCCCCAAGTTCTTGGGCAACATTACCCTTCCTCCCATCCCTAGCCCCCCTCAAGCCTGCAAATCCCCACCCAAAGGTAACCCTAAGCCCCCATTTTATCCCTTCCTTGTACAAATACTTACTTCCAGCTTTTCATAGATTTCAACCATGTAGGTCTCAGCTTGCATCCTTCCTCTACCCCCCAATTTCCTTTAATGCTATCATCCAGTCTCTAGCTCTCTGAGGCGGCTTGGTTTACTGATTTCATATCATCGAGGTTATGTAGTATTTGTCCTTCAATGCCTGGGTTGGTTCACTCATCATAAGGTTTTCAAGATTCATCCATGTTATCAAGTGTGTTGGCAGTGTATTCATTCTTAAAGTTGAGTAGTATTCCATTTTATGTATATACCACATTTTATATATCTATTCTGTCCCTGTCTCCTTCCCGCCCAGTATTGGCAGCCGGCACTGCCCCTCCTTCTCCCCCTCTCTGTCTTCCGCCTAGCCGTTATCTAGACAGCCCACACTTTCCCCTTCCCCTCCCTTGCTCCTAACCTCTTAGCCAGCTTACTCTCCAGTAACCGCCTACGCAAGCAACAGCACCCGCCGGCACCGATCAAGTCCCTTTACGTATCCCTAGACCCTATAAAACCATGTCCCCTTCAACAATAAAGTAGACTTGTGCCTAGACCTTGTCTCCGTGGTGTTCTTGCTTGCACCGCGCATCCCCCGTGCCTGAGCGGAGAAAGCGAGGGCCCAATGGCTTCGTGCCGAACCCCCTCCTCTCCTTTGACCGCGAGGCAGCCCCCGTCCAGAGAGCCCGCCCGGCCAACTGCGCCGACCCTCCTGGAGGCCCGCCGCTGCCTGCACATTCATCTGTTGATGAGCATTTGGGTTGATTCCAAGTTTTAGCAATAGTAAACAATGCTGCTATGAACATTGCTGTGCATATATCAGTTTGTGTCCTTGTTTTCAGTTCTACTGTGTATATACCCAGCAGTGGAATTGCTGGGTCATATGGCAAATCTATAGCAAGTTTTTTGACAAACCACCAAACTGTCCTCCGGAATGGCTGGATCCTTCTGCATTCTCACCAGCAGTGGATGAGGGTTCCCATTCCTTCACATCCTCTTCAACATTTGTTGTCTTCTATTTTTTTCATAGCTGCCAATCTTATGGAAGTAAGATGGTATCTCATTGTAGTTTTGATTTGCATTTCCTTGATAGCTAGAGATTCGGAGCATTTTTTCATGTGCATTTTAGCCATTTGTATTTCTTCTTTGTAGAAGTGTCTGTTTAAATCTTTTTCCAATTTTTTAAACGGGTTGTTTGTCTTTTTATTTTCGAGATATAGGAGTTCTTTATATGTGCAGGTTATAAGTCTCTTATCAGATATATGGTTACCAAATATTTTCTCCCATTGTGTAGGCTCTCTTTTCACTTTCTTGACAAACTCCTTTGAGGTGCAGAAGCTTTAATTTTGAGAAATTCACATTTATCTATTTGTTCTTTTGCTGCTCGTGCTTTTGCTGTGACGTTCATGAAACCATTTCCTATTACAAGGTCCTGTCGATGCTTCCCTACACTGCTATCCAAAGTCTTTATGGTCTTGGCTCTTATATTTAGGTCTTTCATCCATCTTGATTTGATTTGTGTATAAGGTATGAGTTGGTAATCCTCTTTCATTCTTTTAAATATGGATATCCAGTTTTCCAGGCACCATTTGTTGAATAGGTCATTCTCTCCCAGTTGAGAGGGTTTGGTGGCTTTACTGAATATTTAATGACAAAATATATGAGGATCTATATCAGAACTCTCACTTCGGTTCTATTGGTTAGTGTGTCTCTCCTTGTGCCAATACCATGCTGTTTTCACTACTGTAGCTTTGTAGTATGTTTTGAAATCAGGTAGTGTGATTCCTCCAACTTTGTTTTTCCTTTTCAATATGTCTTTGGCTATTCAGGGCTTCTTTCTTTTCCAAATAAATTTCATAGTTTTTCTAGTTCCTTAAAGAATGCTGTGTTGATTTTTATTGGGATTACATTGAATGTGTAATTCAGTTTTGGTAGGATAGACATTTTAATAATATTTAGTGTTCCTATCCATGAACAGTGAATATTCTTCTATTTATTTAGGTCTTCTTTGGTTTCCTTGAACATTGTTGTGTAGTTCTCTGTGTATAAGTACTTTACATCTTTAGTTAAATTTTTTCCTAGGTATTTGATTTTTTTATTGACTATTGTAAATGGTATTTGTTTCTTTATTTCCTCCTGAGCTTGTTCATTATTGGTGTACAGAAATGCTACTCATTTTTGCGTGTTGATCTTATAACCTGCAACTTTACTAAGCTCATTTATGAGTTCTAGAAGCTTTGTTGTAGAGCTCTCAGGGTTTTCTATGTAAAGGATCATGTCATCTGCAAATAATGAAATTTTGGCTTCTTCCTCTCCAATTTGAATGCCTTTTATATCTGTTTTTTGCCTCAGTGCTTGAGCAAGTACTTCTAAGACAATGTTAAATAGAAGAGGTTATAGTGGCCATTGTTGTCTTGTTCCTGATCTTAGAGGGAAAGATTTTAGGATTTCACCATTGTAAACCATGTTGGCTGTGGGTTTTTCATATATACTCTTTATCATGTTCAGAAAATTTCCTTGTATTCCAATCTTTTGCAGTGTATTTATCAAGAAAGTGTGCTGTATTTTGTCAAATGCTTTTTCTGCATCTATATATATAATCTTGTGATTTTTTCCTTCAATCTATTTATATAGTGTATTACATTGATTGATTTTATTATGTTGAACTATCCTCGCATACCCAGAATGAATCCCACTTGGTCATGGTATATAATTCATTTAATGTGTTGTTCAATATGGTTAGCAAGTATTTTTTTGAGGTTAATTAGAGAAATTGATCTGCGGTTTTGCTTTCCTGTGGTGTCTTTGTTTGGCTTTTGTACTAGGGTAAAGTTGGCATCATAGAATGAGTTAGGTAATGTTCCTTCTGTTTCAAATTTTTGGAAGAGTTTCAGCAAGATTGACATTAGTTCTTTCCACAATGTTTTGTAGAATTCACCTGTGAAGCCATCTGGCCCAGGGCTGTTATTACTTAGGAGGTTTTTAATGACTGAATCTATCTCTTGTGATTAGTTTGTTGAGATCATCAGTTTCTTCTTTTGTCAATAGAGGCTGCTTATTTGTTTCTAGGAATTTGTCCATTTCCTCTGAATTGTCATTTTTGTTGGAATATAGTTTTTCAAAATATCCTCTTATCATATTCTTTATTTCTGTGGGGTTAGTGGTGATATCTCCTTTCTTGTCTCTTATTTTGTGTATTTGTATCTTTTCTCTTTTTTTCTTTTTTAGACTAGCTAAGGGTTTTTCAGTTTTATTGATCTTCTCAAAGAACCAGCTCTTGGTTTTGTTTATCTTTTCAAGTACTTTCTTATTTTCTATTTCATTTAATTCTGCTCTGATCTTTGTTATTTCTTTTTTTCTTCTTCCTGTGGGGTTACTTTGTTGTTGTTTTTTTTCTTAATTCCTCCAAATGTGCAGTTAGTTCTTCAATTGTTGCTCTTTCTTCTTTTTTGATGTATGAATTTATGGCTGTAATTTGCTGCATCCCATAAGTTTTGTTATGTTGTATTATCATTGTCATTAGTTTCAAGGTATTTATTTCTTTCTTTTGAGATTTCCTCTTTGACCCACTGTTTTTCTAAGAGTTTACTGTTTAATTTCCATATCTTGGTGTGAAATCTAAGGCTCTGGCCCTTGCAGATTTCCAGCTTTACTTCACTGTGGTCAGAAAAATTATTTTGTATAATTTTGAACTTTCTGAATTCATTGAGTTTTTCTTTGTGGCCTATCATATGGTCTATCTTGTAGAATCATCCATGTGCACTTGAGAAAAAGGCATATCCTGCTGTATTCAGGTGTAATGATCTGTATATGTCTATTAGGTACAGCTCCTCTAATATACTGTTCAAAGTTTTTGTTTCTTTATTGATTCTCTTTTGAGATGTTCTGTTCAAAGTTGATAGTGATGTATTAAGGACTCCCACTACAATTGTAGGGGCATCTATTCTTTAACTTTGTTTTTCCAGTGTTTGCCTCACGTATTTGGAGGTGACCTTTTTAGGAGCATAAATATTTATGATTGTTCATTCTTCTTGAAAGATTATCCCTTTCACTGTTATGTAGTATCCATCTTTGTCTCTCACAATTGTTTTACATTTAAAGTTTATTTTGTCTGATATTAACATAGCTACTCCTGCTCTCTTTTGGTTATTGTTTGTTTGTAAGATTGTTTTCCAGCCATTCACTTTTAACCTCCTTGAATCCCTGCATCTAAGTTGTGTTTCTTGTAGACAGCATATAAATGGGTCATATTTTCTTAACCAGTCTTCCAGTTTAAATCTTTTGACAGGTGAGTTCAATCCATTGACATTTCGTGTTACTAATTTCAAGGAATTATTGATGTTAGCCATATTTTCTTTGGACTTGTGTTTGTCATATTTTGTTTGAGTTTTTCCTTCTCTTTTTGTATTTTTTGTTGCTCTTACACTCTCTTCCAATTCTGTCTCTCCTGTTTTTTTCTTTCTTTCTGCAAAACTCCCTTTAGTACTTGTTGTACAGCAGGGTTCTTGCTAGCATACTCTTTTAATTTCTGTTTATCAGTGAATATTTTGAACTCTCCATTATTTTTGAATGCTAGATTAGGTAGGTAGAATATCCTTGGTTGGAAAGTTTTTTCTTTTAGTACCTTGACTATATAATACCACTGCCTTCTTGCCTCCATGGTTCTCTTTTCTCTCACTGCTTTTAGAATTTTCTTTGTCTTGAGCATTGGATAATTTGACAAGTATATGTCTTGGGGTAGGCCTGTTGGGATTTATGGTTTATGGGGTGTGTTGTACTTCTTGGACATGTATATCCATCTCTCTCAGTAGATTTGGGAGGTTTTCAGGCCATTATTTCCTCCAACACCCCTTCTGTCCCCTTTCCCTTCTCTTTTCCTTCTGGGATGCCTATAATACATATGTTTGTGCATTTTGCCTTTTCATTCATGTCCCTATGTCCCAGTTGGGTTTTTTCTATCTTTTTATCTATCAGTTCTAACTATCTCTTTGATTTCAGATGTACTGTGTTCCATGTCGCTAATTCTCTCCTTTGCCTCTTCTAATCTGCTGCAATTTGCTGAGGGTGTATTTTTGATTTCTTGAACTGTGGTATTCATCACCATCATATCTGTTATCTTTTTGTGTATGTCTGCAATTTCATTTCCCAGTGTTTTCTTCATATTGTTAATCTCTTTCTTTACTTCATTAAGTTGGTCTCTAAAATATGTTTTGAGATCTTTAATTACTTGTCTGAAGTTCTGCTCCCCTTCCTGGTTTTCAGTTTGTTCATTGGATTCATCCATGTTTTCTTGGTTATTGGTTTGGTTTGTAGTTTTTTTTGCTGTCTGGTCATCATTTTATCTTGACAGGTTTAATCATTTCCTTAGCTTCTTGGTCTAGTCTTGGGGATTAATTAGTTGTTGTTCATGCATATGTGTTATGTCTTCTCTTTGTCATTTTGTTTTTCTTACTCTATTTTCTTGTCGCTGGCTAAGTTCACTTTGAAGGAGAATATTAGGACCAGGGAAAGCAAAATGAGTAAGAATAGAAAATGTATAAAGTACTATTGGTAATAACTGTTAACAGTGCCACAATGTGAGATCTGGGAGAATGGATATTAGACTCATGTAAGTTGTGTAGAGTTATAGCAGTAAGTAGAGTACCTATAATGAGACAGTCAACTGAATATCAGGATGATTGTAGTATGAATTAAAAGGCCAATGTTTTCATGAGAGGGGGAAAGAGAAAAGAAAGATAATATCAAGAGTGGATAAAGACAGAAAACAGAAGAAAGGTATTAGAAATAAAAAGTCAGAAAATTTGGTGGCCAAAGAAAGGAAGGTGGAATGTAATAGAAACAGTAGATGATGGAGGATAGAAAGATGTAGGGGAAAGGGGATAGTGTAGGTGGCCAAAATCAATACACACAGAAAAGAAGAAATGGAGGGTGAGGAAACACAGTAAATGTGAAGCGTTCCCTGTAGCACATATTATATAAAGAAAATAAAATTAAAAAGAGGAAAAAGAGAGAAAAGAAAAATGAAAAGAGAAAAGGGGTGGGAAAAGAAAAGGGGTGGGTGAGGCAAGCAAGAAAAAGAGGAAAAAACTAAATACATGAAAAAGAACCTTGGGGGATAAAACATGAGAAAAGTCCAGGAGACAATGCAACATTAGCAACCACGACAAAAACAAACAAAAAAACCCCAACTTTTCAAGCTAGGAATATTCTTTGCAGTTAAATAATATACTTATTTAACTGGATCTGACCTTCCCCCTTTCTCCCTTCCTCACTTCTCTCTCTCCCAGGGCAGCAGGAAAGCTGCCTGAGAGGTCCAGTAGGAGATTCAAGTAGGCCCTTATTAAACCAACTCAACACAAAAGACTATGACACTTTATTTCCAGCGTGAGAGCACCTACACCTCACCAGAAACCCCAAATATGCTATTGGAAGCTTAGATAGAACCTCCTACAGTCCCTCCCCCTTAGGTGTGCTAAGGGAGGTCTAATTGATTTTCTGACTCCACCTTCTCCCAGACCAAGTTTTCTTTCCCAGGATGTTTAGGTAAATTGGGCTTTCTCAGAAGATCCGCCTCTCCTTTTTTCCCAGACTCTCCCCAAATCAGCTGGTACACTTCTCCAAGCCCCAGGAGAGAGAGGGAGAGAAAAAAAAAAACAAAACACTAAATGCGGAGGGCTAGAGTAATCAAGGACCTCAGACAGACCTCAGGACGTGGTGGATTCGAGGATGGGAAGTCCATGATATTGCAGACTCAAAGTATGTGAGTCTCTGGAGCATGGGCCACCAGGGTTTAGGGAACACAGACCTGGGAAACACGGACCTGGGAACACTGCAGCACAACAAAGCCTTCAGGGATTGCCACGGTCAGGCCACCAGCCCTAATGGGAGGGGCTCCACCCACAACTTCTGACCTCCATGTCAGAAACCCAAAATTCCACCTCTAGCAAGAATCTTTTCTGTCACTGTCTCACCAAATCGACATCCAGACACCTCCTGCCCTGCAAGCCCCTGAAACAGCCCACTCAGGGCTTGGGAACACCCCAGCCAACAAAAACTTCAGGAATCACCACTGGTGGGTGGCCAGCCACAGGGGGAAGGGTCCCACCCACAACCTCCAACCTCCATGCAAGAGACCCAAAATTCTACCTCTTGTAAGAATCTCCTCTATCACCATCCCACCAAATCGACGTCCAGACACCTCCTGCCCTGCAAACACCTGAAACAGACCAGTCCAGCAGGACTCTGACCCTACTCAGCCACTTCTTTGCAGGAGAGATTATGAGGTGCACTCATTCAGATGCCATCTTGTCCCGCCTCCTTCTTTTTCTATTTTTGTCTTTTTAGTTGCCCTTACACTCTCCTCCAACTCTGTCTCTCTTGTTTTTTTCTTTCTTCCTGCAGACCTCCCTTTAGCATTTCTTGAAGGGCAGGATTCTTATTGGCATGCTCTCTTAGTTTCTGTTTATCTGTGAATATTTTGAACTCTCCATCATTTTTGAATGTTAACTTTGCTGGATAGAGTATTCTCAGTTGGAAATTTTTTTCTTTTAGTACCTTGACTATATCATACCACTGCCTTCTTGCTGCCATGGTTTCAGCTGAGAAATCAGCACTTAATCTTATGGGGCCTCCTTTGTATGTGATGACTCTCTTTTCTCTTGCTGCTTTTAGTGTTTTCTCTTTATCTTGAGCATTGGATAACTTGTCAAGTATATGTCTTGGGGTAGGGCTGTTGGGATTTATGCTGTTTGGGGTGTGTTGTGCTTCCTGGACATGTACATCTATCTCTCTCAATAGGTTTGGGAAATTTTCAACCATTATTTCCTCCAATACCCCTTCTGTCCCCTTTCCCTTCTCCTCTCCTTCTGGTATGCCTATAATACATATGTTTGCGTGTTTTGCATTGTCATTCATGTCCTTAAGCCCCTGCTGGTTTTTTTTTTCTATCTTTTTTCTACCAGTTCTACTATCTGTTTGATTTCAGGTGTACTGTCTTCCACATCACTTAATCTCTTTTCTGCCTCTTTGAGTCTGCTGTTATTTGGTGAGAGTGTATTTTTGATTTCTTGAATTGTGCTGCTCATCACCATCATATTCATTATATTTTTTGTATAATTGCAACTTCTTCTGTATTCTTTCCAATTGTTTTCTTCATATTCTTAATCTCTTCCTTCACCTCATAAAATTGGTCCCTAATATATGTTTTGAGATCTTTAGTTACTTGTTGAAAGTTCTGGTCCTCTTCCTGTTTGTTTGTTCTTTGGATTGGGGCATGTTTTCCTGATTATTGGTTTCATTTGTAGTTTTTTGTTGCTGTCTGGTCATCCTTTTACCTTGACAGGTTTAGTCAGTTGCTTAGCTTCTTTGTCTAGTTTGGAGGTTAATTAGTTGTTTTTGTGTGCATGTTAAGTCTTCTCTTTGTAATTTTGTTCTTATTCTATTTCCTTGTTGTTGGCTAAGTTCAGTTGAAGGAAAATATTAGGGCCAGAGAAAGCAAAAGGAGTAAGAAAAGAAAATGAATAATAGTAGTACTGATAGTAAATATTAACAGAGGAACCCTGTGAGATATAGGAGAATGGATATTAGAATCATGAAAGGTATGTAGACTTATAGCAGTAAGAAAAGTAGAGAACATAAAAATCTGAATATGGGAAGGAATACAGTGTGAATTAAAAGGCCTGTGTGTTCAGGAGAGAGGGAAATAGAAAAGAGAGGACAATAATATAAAGAGTGAATATAAGGCAGAAAACAGAACAAAGGTATCAGTAATAAAAAGTCAACAAAATATGGCAGCAAACAAAGAGAGATGTAATGTAAGAGAAACAATCAATGATGGAGGATAGAAAGATGTAGAGGAAAGGAAATTGTGTTGGTGGCCAAAATCAATGCACACAGAAAAGAGTAAATGGAGGATGAGGAAATACAACAAATGTGAAACTCTCCCTGTAGCACCTAATGTAAGAATAAGAAAGCAGAGAAAGAAAGAGAGAGAGAGAGAGAGAGAGAGAGAGAGAGAGAGAGAGAGAGAGAGAGAGAGAGAGAGAGAGAGAGAGAGAGAGAGAGAGAGAGAGAGAGAGAGAGAGAGAGAGAGAGAGAAGGGCAAAAGGGAGTGGGGAAGTAAGCAGGAAAAAAAAGAAAAGAAAGAAAAAAGGGCCTTGGGGGGATAAAGAGGAAGGAAAATAAGGAAAAACCAACCAAATACTGAAGAAAGTTTCAAGCAAGGAATCCTGTTTGTAGTTATATAAAACGCTTAGGGGATATGACGTTCCCCCTTTTCTCCTTTCCTCACTTCCCTCTCTCCCAGGCAGCAGGAAAGCTGTCTGAGAGGTCCAGTAGGAGATTCAAGTGGGTCATTGTTGAATCAGCTCCACACAGAAAACAATAACTCTTAATTTCCAGAGAGAGAGCACCCACACCTCACTAGGAACCCCAAGTATGCTATTGGAGGCTTGGAAAGCACCTCCTACAGTCCCTCTCCTTTAGGTTTGCTATGAGAAGGCTTTTGATTTTCTGACTCCACCTGCTCCCAGGCCAAGTTTCCTATCCCAGGGTATTTAGATGAATTGGGCTTTCTTAGCAGATTCACCACTCCTCCCTTCCCAGACTGTCCCCAAGCCAGCCAGTATGCTCCTCCAAGAGCAAAAGAAGAAAAAAATAAAAGAAAAAAATGGGGGTGGGGACACCAGAAAATCGAACCCACACTTGTCATGCCCCCCGTACTGCACCTCCACTGAATCCCTCCCACCCATGGAGTCAGTCCAAAACCAGAGGGCTAAGGCAATATCAGAACTCTGGGAGCAGCTAGCCTTTGGAAAGGGAAGTCCCAGACTCTGCAGACCCAGGGCATGTAGGTCCATGGAACACAGGCTATGTTGGCTCAGGGGACACTGACCTGCGGACCACACATCTGAGGGCCACGGGGCCCAGGAATGCCACCGCACAACCAACAGTTCTCAGGAAACACTGTGGCTGCCAGTTCCAGGGGGAAGGGTCCCACCAGCCCACAGCTTCTGACCTCTGCACTTGTAAGCCACAATTCTACCTTTAGCAAGCACCACCTCTGCCACTCTCTCTCCAAATCGATGTTCACACACCCTCCACCCTGCAAGCCCCCAAGACACACCGCTCCAGCAAGACTCCAACTCCACTCGGCTGCCTCTTCACAGGAGAGACCGTAAGGTGCAGTCACTCAGACTCCATCTTGCCCCACCTCTCTTTTCATATTCTTAATCTCTTCCTTTACTTCATTAAACTGGTCGCAAATATATGTTTTGAGAGCTTTAATTTTTTGTTTGATGTTCTGCTCCTCTTTCTGGTTTTTAGTTTTTTCATTGGATTGGGCCATGTTTTCCTAATTATTGGTTTGGTTTCTGTTTTTTTGTTGCTGTCTGGCCATCATTTTATCTTGATGGGTTTAATGAGTACCTTAGCTTCTTTGTCTAGTCTTGGGGTTTAATTAGTTGTTTTTGTGTAAGTGTTATGTCTTCTCTTTGTTACTTTGTTCTTCTTAATCTATTTTTTTTTTTGTTCCTGGCTAAGTTCACTTTAAAGGAAAATATTAAGGCCAGGGAAAGCAAAATGAGTAAGAAAAGAAAATGTATAAAGTAGTATTGATAATAAATGTTAACAGAGGAAGCATGTGAGATCTAGGAGGATGGCTATTAGACTCACGTAAGCTGTGTAGATTTATAGCAGTAAGTAGAGTACCTATAATGAAACATTCAACTGAATATGGGGAGGAATATAGTATGAATTAAAAGGCCAGTGTTTTCATGAGAGAGGGAAAGGGATAAGAAAGAGAATAATATAAAGAGTGAATAAAAGACAGAAAACAGAATAAAGGTATTAGAAATAAAATGTCAGACAATTTGGGTGCCAAACAAAGGGAGGTGGAATGTAAGAGAAACAACAGATGATGGAGTATAGAAAGATGTAGAGGAAAGGGGATAGTGTTGGTGGCCAAAATCAATGCACACAGAAAAGAGGAAATGGAGGAAGAGGGAACACAGCAAATGTGAAGCACTCCCTGCAGCACCTATTATATATATATATGAAGAGAAAGGAGGAAAAAGAAAGAAAAAAGGGGAGGACAAAAATGGGGGGAAGCAAGCAAGAAAATGAAAAAGAGAAAAAAAAAAACTAAAGAAAAGATAAGGGGCCTTGAGGGGAAGAAAAAAACCAGGAAACAATGCAGTAATAACCACCACCACAACAGAAAAAAAGACCAAAAAGTTTCAAGCTAAGAATCCTCTTTGCAGTTAAATAAAATGCTTAGGGATCTGACATTCCCCCTTTCTCCCTTCCTCACTTCTGTCTTTCCCAGAGCAGCAGGAAAGCTGCATGAGGTTTCCAGTAGGAGATTCAAGTGGGACCTTGGTGAGCCAACTCAACACAGAAGACAATGACTCTTTATTTCCAGCGAGAGAGCACCTACACCAAACAAGAAACTCCAAATTTGCTATTGGAAGCTTGGAAAGAACATCCTACAGTCCCTTCCCCTTAGCTTTGGTAGCGGAGGGCTAATTGATTTTCTGATTCCACCTTCTCCCAGACCAAGTTTCCTATCCCAAGGCGTTTAGGTAACTTGGGCTTTCTCAGCAGATTCACCTCTCCCTTCTTCCCAGGCTCTCCATAAGCCAGCTGGTATGCTCCTCCAAGCTCAAAAAATAATAAAATATAAATAAAATAAAATAAAATAATAAAATAAAATAAAATAAAAGCAGAGGTCTAGAGTAACCATGGACCTAAGAGGGACCTCCAGGCACTGGATTCAGGAATGGGAAGTCTGGGATATTTTGGACTCATGGTATGAGTCTGTGGAGCGTGGACTATGGGAGTTTGGGGATATGGACCTGGGAACTACGTGTCCAGTAACACGGGGTTTGGGAATGGTGCAGCACCACCAACAGTTTTCAGGGATTGATGTAGCAGCCAACCCTAGAGGGAAGGGTCCCGCCAACAACTTCTGACCTCCATGTCAGAAACCCAAAATTCGACCTCTTGCAAGAACCTCTTCTGTCACTGTCTCACCAAATTGACATCCAGACACCTCCTGCCCTGTAAGCCACCAAAACAGCCCACTGCAACAGGCCTCCAACCCTGCTCAACCACTTCTTTGCAGGAAAGATTATGAGGTGCACTCATTCAGACACCATCTTGCCCTGCCTTCTAATCCATATTTTATTCCTCCAATCTCTGGACCCTGGGATGGTGATGTCCACTTAACCTCTGGATCTAGATGGCATTTAGATTCCACATGGATTGTGGGTGCAATTCCCCTGCTTGCAGTTGTTGGCACTCTTGATTCCCTGGTGTGGTGGTTGATCATCTTCACCTCCTTGTTAGCTGACCTGGGTAAGTCCAAGGAATAAGAGAATAGGAGTTGCAACTCTGCTGAGGCTCCAGGCCCAGCTGGCACATGGGCAGTCCAAAGAATCAAGTCCCCTGAGTATGCACCATCCCTAGTGCCTACCACAGGTTTATTAAAAGTGACAGAAGAGGCATGTGTAGGAAGGTCACCTCTGAGTCCAGCCCCATCACACTCAGGAGCACAAATTCCAAAGTAGGTCCCTTTGACATGGCACAGAACTTCAAATGCATCTGCCATGACCATATACACTGTGGATCTCCATAGCCTTCAGGAGAACCCGCACCTGGGATTGTATCTACTTTGTCTCTCTCTGGGGTCCTGCTGAGGTGTGTGTAAGTGTGATCCCTCTGAAGAGCTCCCAACTATTTTTGGAAGACTCTTAACCATATAAACTCATTTGTCTTTGCCATTTCCCCCTATTATTCATGGTCAAAAAGCAATTTTTAATACTTGATCCAAAATGTTGGCTGAGATATTCTGCTGGTCTGAGTCGACCCTTTTATTCAAGGTCTCTTTCTAGTTGCATCGTCAGTGATTGGTAGTAATCCCTTGGCACTAGGGAGTTTCATCCCCAGGAGTTGTGTCCCATGCTAGGGGGAAGGTAATGCATTTACATGCTGAGTTTGGCTTAGATAGTGGCCACATGTGAGCAACATGGAGTCTCTCAGGACATAACCCTTGGGCACCCTGCAGCTCTAGGCCTAGTTTATATTTCAGGCACACAGGCTCATAAGCATAGTCATCAGTATCAAGGGCTCATTACTGAACCATCCTTATTGGTTTTTGCCATTGCACTTAGAGGATTGTTGTTCCATTAAAAAATGTGACAAAGCTCCACTGGGTAGGATCTCACCACTGCCTCAGTTGAGGTTTGTATCTGTAACTACTATAAAAATACCCAAAATATATCAGAACATTTTTATGTCCCCTCCCCTATATACATGCCCTGGAGAACTCACCCCCAAACATGTGCCCCACACCAGTGTTCCTCCCCTGGCATAGTTGTACCTCTCTCTGGTCCAAAACTTTTTCAACAATGAAGCCTAATATATTGCCAAATTCAATTAATAGGAAATTGAAATATAGTGATGGGTTTAAAGTTTAGAAATAGAATACATAATAATTTAGAAATACTAAAATAAAGTAAAAATAAATTGGTGAATTAATAAAATGAAAAATATTATAAAGCTTTGTTTCAAACATTTTGCCTTTCATCACTGTAATAGGTGTTGCCCTGTATTTAATTTCTTTCAGTTCTTCATCAGTGTCTACATCCTTTTTTACTCCTAATTTTTAAATCTTGTCTTCAAAAATGTTTTGGATCAGAGTAATTCACATACGTAATATAGGGGACTCCCATATATCCAACATCAAACCTTTTTCTCCTTTCCCCAGCAATGATCTTTTTACATGTTCATGTTATATTTGCTGCAGCTGATGTACAGATTTTGAAACATAGCTATCAAACATGGTTCCATTTTGGTTTACATTGTGGTTTATATTTTAGACTACACAAATTTCTCAATTTTTAGTTTCCTTATGTTTTACATTATGGTTTACATTTATCTTATAGAATTTATACACTTTTGGTATAAGTTAACATGTCCTATGTCCATCATTGCATGATCTAGCAGAACACTTCCATTGCCCCTCAGTTGCCCTCCTTCCATCTATCCTATACCTTTCTCCCCCTCCCCTCAGGTCCCACAGTGACAATCAATCTTCACTTCTTCAGCGACCAGATTTACAGATACTGTAACAATGTTGAGGGATTGATATACTAGACTGCCATAACTAATTAGGAGATACTGATTCTCTTGATAGACACAATTCCCTATATTTGGAAATGTCAGGTCTCCCCAGGATGTGGGTACACCTTCACACTCATTGTATGGGACTCCAACCAATGATATAACACACTATGACAAAATGAGCACTCACACACTCCCTAGAAGCTTGTCCCTGTACCAGATGTCCCCTCCCTTAAGGACCTTAAACATGTATTACTTCTTTATTTTATTTTCTAAAGAATTTTCTCAACATTATTTCTTCAAATATATTCCTGACATTGTCCCAATATTCAACAGTTCCCTCCAGCCCTCCCCCCAATTCCTTGAGACATTTGATTCATTCTCTAGCCCCCCTCAAGCCCAAAAAGCCCCATCCAAATGTGTGCCTATGCCCCCAATTTATCCCGTCCCTGTCCAAATACTTACTTCCAGGTTATCATAGATTTCACCCATGTAGGCCTCAGCATGCAACCTTCCTCTAACCTCCAATTTCCTTTAAGTTTATCATCCAGTCCCTAGCTCTCTGAGACAGCTTGGTTTATTTATTCATATCAGAGAGATCATGTGGTATTTGTCTTTCAATGCCTGGGGTGCTTCACTCAACAAAAGGTTCTCAAGATTCATTTATGTTATCACATGTGTTTGTAGTGTATTCCTTCTTATAGCTGAGTAGTACTCCATTGTATGTATATACCACATTTTATTTATCCATTCATCTGTTGTTGGGCATTTGGGTTGATTCCAACTTTTGGCGATAGTGAATAGTTCTGCTATGAACATTGGTGTGCATATATCAGTTTGTGTCCTTGTTTTCAGGTCTCCTGGGTACATACTCAGCTGTGGAATTGCTGGGTCATATGGAAAATCTACAGCTAGTTTTTTGAGGAAACCGCCAAACTGTCCTCCAGAATGCTGGATAATTCTGCATTCCCACCAGCACTGGATGAGTGTTCCCATTCCTCAACATCCTCTTCGGCACTTGTAGTCTTCTGTGTTTTTTAAATTTCTCCCCCCTTCTTCCCCTCTTCTTCCCCTCCCCCCCATTGTCTGTTCTCTGTGTCCATTCACTGTGTGTTCTTCTGTGACCTCTCCTATCCTTATCAGCAGCACCAGGAATCTGTGTTTCTTTTTTATGTGCATCATCTTGCTGTGTCAGCTCATTGCATGTGCGGCACCATTCCTGGGCAGGCTGCACTTTCTTTTGTGCTGGGTGGCTCTGTTACAGGGCACCCTCCTTGCCTGTGGGGCTCCCCTATGCTGGGGACACCCTGCATGGCAGGGCACTCCTTGTGTGCATTAGCACTGCACATGGGCCAGCTCCACAGGGGTCAAAGAGGCCCGGGGTTTGAACTGCAGACTTCCCATGTGGTAGGTGGTTGCCCTAACATTGGGTCAAGTCTGCTTCCATCTTCTGTATTTTTTTTCGTTTTTTTTTTTTTTTGATAGTTTCCAGTCTTATGGGAGATGGTATCTCATTGTTCTTTTGATTTGCATTTCCCTAATACCTAGTGATTTTGAGCATTTTTTCATGTGCTTTTTAGCCATTTGTATTTCTTCTTTGGAGAAATATCTTTTCAAATCCTTTTTCCATTTTTTAAAATGAGTTGTTTGCCTTTTTATTTTGAGATATAGTTCTTTATATATGCAGGATATAAGCCTCCTATCAGATAAATGGTTGCCAAAAATTTTCTCCCATTCTGTAGGCGCTTTTATCACCTTCTTGACAAACTCCTTTTAGGTGCAGAAGGTTTCAATTTTGAGGAAGTCCCATTTATCTATTTCTTTTTTTGCTGCTTGTGCTTTGGTTATGAGGTTCAAGAAGCCATTTCCTATTTCAAGTTTCTGTAGATGCTTCCCTACATTGTTTTCCAAGGTCGTTATGGTCCTTGCTCTTACATTTAGGTCTTTGATTTATCTTGAGTTGATTTTTGTATAAGGTGTGTGATGGTAATCCTCTTTCATTCTTTTGCATATGGCTATCCAATTCTCTAGGCACCATTTTTTGAAGAGTCCATTCTCTCTCAGTTGAGAGGGTTTGGTGATCTTGTCAAATACCATATGGCTGTATATATGAGGATCTATATCAGAACTCTCAATTCAGTTCCTTTGGTCAGTGCATCTATCCTTGTGCCAATACCATGCCATTTTCCCTACTGTAGGTTTGTAGTATGTTTTGAAGTCAGGTATTGTGATTCCTCCAATTTCATTTTCTTTTTCAATATGTCTTTTAGTTATCTGGGCCCTCTTTTTCTTCCAAATAAATTCCATAGTTTTTCTACTTCATTAAAAAATGCTCTGTTGATTTTCATTGGGATTGCATTGAATCCGTAGAACAGTTTTGATAGGGTAGCCATCTTAATGATAGTTAGTCTTCCTATCCTTGAACAGGGAATATTCTTCCATTTATTTAGGTCTTCTTTGATTTCCTTGAACACTGTTGTGTAGTTTTCTGTGTATAAGTCTTTTACATCTTTAGTTAAATTTATTCCTAGGTATTTGATTTTATTTGCTATTGTAAATGGTATTTGTTTCTTGATTTCCTCCTCAGATTGCTCATGATTGGTGTATTGAAATGCTACCGATTTTTGTGCATTGATCTTATAACCTGCAACTTTACTGAACTCATTTATAAGTTCTAGAAGCTTTGTTGTAGACGTCTCAGGGTTTTCTATGTATAGAATCAAGTCAACTGCAAAGAGGCCATTTTTTACTTCTTTCTTTCTTATTTAGATCCCTTTATGTCTGCTTCTTGCCTCAGAGCTCAAGCAAGTGCTTCTAACACAATGTAAAATAGAAGGGGTGATAGTGGACATCCTTGTCTTGTTCTTGATATTAGAGGGAAAGATTTTAGGATTTCACCATTGTAAGTTATGTTAGCTATGAGTTTGTCATATATACCCTTTATCATGTTCAAAAAGATTCCTTCTATTCCTGTCTTTTGTAATGTTTTTATCAAGAAAGTGTGCTGTATTTTGTCAAATGCTTTTCCTGCATCTATAGATATGATCATGTGATTTTTTCCCCTTCAATCTATGTGGTGTATTACATTCATTGATTTTCTTATGTTGAATGTTCCTTGCATATGAGGAGTAAAACCCACTTGGTCATGATGTATAATTCATTTAATGTGTTGTTGAACATGATTACCAAGTATTTTATTGAGGATTTTCACATCTAGATTCATTAGAGAGATTGGTCTGTAATTATCCTTTCTTGTGGTGTCTTTGTTTGGCATTGGTATTAGAGTAATATTGGGATCATAGAATGAGTTAAACAATGTTCCTTCTGTTTCAATTCTTTGGAAGAGTTTAAACAAGATTCGTGTTAGTTCTTTCCAGAATTTTGGTAGAATTCATCTGTGAAACCATTCGTCCCAGGGCTCTTCTTATTTGGGAGGTTTGTAATGACTGATTCTGTCTCTTTACTTGTGATTGGTTTGTTGAAATCATTGATTTCTTCTTTTGTCAATGTAGACTGCTTATGTGTTTCTAGGAATTTGTCCATTTCCTCTAAATTGTCTTTCTTGTTGGAATATAGTTTTTCAAAATATCTTCTTATGATAGCCTTTATTTCTGTGGTGTCAGTGGTGATATTCCCTTTCTTATTTCTTATTTTGTGTATTTGCATCTTCACTCTTTTTTTCCTTTGTTACTCTAGCTCACGGTCTGTCGATTTTATTTATCTTCTCAAAGAACCAGCTCTTTGTTTTTTTTCCCTAGTGCTTTCTTATTTTCTATTTCATTTATTCCTGCTCTGATCTTTGTTATTTCTTTCTTTCTTTTTTCTTTTGGATTAGTTTGTTGTTTTTTATTAATTCCTTCAGTTGTGCAGTTAGTTCTTCAATTTTAGCTCTTTCTTCTTTTTTGATATATGAATTTATGGCTATGAATTTCCCCTCTTTCTACAGCTTTTGCTGCTTCCTATAAGTTTGGATATATTGTGTTATCATTTTCATTAATTTCAAGGTAGTTATTGATTTTTCTTGAGATTTTCACCTTGACTCACTGTTTATCTAAGAATGTGTTGTTTAACCTCCAAATCTTTGTTCCAGATCTGGGTCTCTGGCTCTTGCAGATTTCCAGCTTCATTCCACTGTGGTCAGATAATTTATTTGGTATAATTTCCATCTTTCTGAATTCATTGAAACTTTCTTTGTGGCCTAGCATTTGGTCTGTCTTGGATAATGATCCATGTGCACTTGAGAAAAATGTATATCCTGCTCTATTTGGGTGTAATGCTCTGTATATGTCTATTAGGTCCAGATCCTCTAATATATTGTTCAAAGTCTTTGTTTCTTTATTGATTCTGTTTTGAGATGTTTTGTCCAATGATGATAGTGGTGTGTTAAAGGCCCCCACTAAAATTGTAGAGGCCTCTATTCCTTCCCTTAGTTTCTCTAGTGTTTGCCTCATGTATTCAGAGGTGCCCTTGTTAGGGGCATAAATGTTTATGATTGTTCTTTCTTCTTGAAAGAATATAACTTTCACTAATATGTAGTGTCCATCTTTGTCTCTCACAATTGTTTTGCATTTAAAGTCTATTTTGTCCAATATTACTATAGCTACTCCTGCCCTTTTTTGGTTATTGTTTGTCTGTAAGATTGTTTTCCAGCCATTCACTTTCAATCTCCTTGAACCACTGGGTCTAAGATGTGTTTCTTGTAGACAGCATATAGATGGGTCATATTTCCTTATCCAATCTTCCAATCTGAGTCTCTTAAGAGGTGATTTTAATCCATTGACCTTCAGTGTTATTACTTTCAAGGCATTATTTATATTAACCATATTTTCTTTGGATTTGTTTTTGTCATATATTGTTTGATTTTTTTCTCTTTTTGTCAATTTATTTCTTACACTCTCCTCCAACTCTGTCTCTCCTGTTTTTTTCTTTCCTCTTGCAGAACTCCCTTTAGTATTTCTTGAAGGGTAGGTTTCTTATTGATATACTCTCTTAGTTTCCATTTATCTGTGAATAATTTGAACTTTCCATCATTTTTTAATGCTAGCTTTGCTGGATAGTGTATTCTTGGTTGGAAATTATTTTCTTTTAGTACCTTGACTATGTCATAACCCTGACTTCTTGCCTCCATGATCAGATGAGAAATCCACACTTAATCTTATGGAGCCTTCCTTGTATGTGATGGTTCTTTTTTCTCTTGCTGCTTTCAGTATCTTCTCTTTTTCTTGTGCATTGGATAATTTGACATATATATGTGTTGGATTAGGTCTGTTGGGATTTATACTGTTTGGAGCGCATTGTGCTTCCTGGACATGTACATTCATCTCCCTCAATATGCTTGGGAACTTTTCAGTCATTATTTCTTCCAACACCTCTTCTGTCCCCTTTCTCTTCTCTTCTTCTTCTGGGATGCCTATAATGTGTATGTTTGTGCATTTTGAATTGTCATTCAGTTCCCTAAGTCCTTGCTGGTTCTTTTCTATATTTTTATCTACCAATTCTACTATCTGTTTGATTTCAGATGTACTGTCTTCCAAATCACTAATTCTTTCCTCTGCCTTTTCAAATCTGCTGTTATTTGCTGAGAGTGTATTTTTGATTTTTTGGATTGTGCTATTGATTGCCATCATATCCGTTATATTTTTGCATGTGGTTACAATTTCTTCTGTATGCTCTCCAAGTGTTTTCTTAATATGCTTAATCTCTTCCTTCACTTCATTAAATTGGTACATGATACATGTTTTGAGAGCCTTAATTCATCATTTGTTGTTCCACTCCTTTTCCTGGTTTTTAGTTTGTTCATTGGATTGGGCCAATGGTATGATTATGTGTTTGATCTGTAGTTTTTCGTTGCTGTTTGGTCATCTTTTATCTTGTTGGGTTTATTCAGTTGATTAGCTTCTTCGTTTTGTGGTTTAATTAGTTGTTGTTTTTGTGTGTGTGTTAAGTCTTCCTTTGCTACTTTGTTCTTCTTATTCTATTCCCTTGCTGTTGGCTAAGTTCCCTTGATCAAGCATTAATTTTGTCGTAGTCTCTCCAGATAGACTTCCAGACACCTTCTCCTTTGTAGGTTCCTGAAACAGCCCACTTCGGCTGGATTCCGTCACTCAGCCAATCCAAAGTGGAATGTATTGAATTCCTGAAAGTTTCTTCGCCAAGGCCACATATTTCATGAACTCTGGAGACCTGGACATGGTGTGAAGTCAGGCTGAATGAGCCCATTATCTTCCTGGCTGTTCACTAGAATCACCTTAATTTATCAGCGTCTTTCACCTGCTATTCTCTGGATGATGTTCAGTCTTCGATTCTGCTTGTCTTCTCTTTAGGTGGCCAGTGGTGACTCTTGTCCAGACAAGAGTGAGAGTTCCAAATGTGCCCAATTTCTTAAAGAGGCTCAGCAACTGTTTCTATTAGTCAGATATTAGCCCTGAGGAAGGGGAAAGATGGCTGCAGATTTATAGGCAAAGCCTCAGAAATACTAGACTCGGATTGCGTGTGGTTGGGCTGGAGTTGGAGGGAGGTGGATTCACCTTGAATAATCCTTTCTGAAAAAGCTCCCTCATTCAAGGGAAGGAAACCCTGGGAAGAGACACCACTGCCCCCTGAGAGATTCCATTTCCTACCCAGTCAAGATGGAGTTGAGCTCTGAGGTAGAGAATGTTAAGCTTAAGAAAACGAGGTCTTCAGTTTCCAATAAGGCTAGCAATGATGTCCTGAGGTTGCACTTGGGTGCCTCATGCCTCTGAAATCCATGCCATGGCTGATTTTTATTTCAGTTGTAACCTTTGGTCCCTCATGCTATGAAAGGGACTGACAGCACCAGCTATGTCCTTGGGAAGGAGGATACTTATAAAAGACTAAGATGCAGCCCTGAGAACCTAAACATTCCATCCTGCTAACTGCACAAAATGACTTTTCAGAAGAGCAGATTCTTGCTAACTGCTGAGCTGAAAATGCCTGGTGAACTCAAGCTAGCATTAATTGAGTGCTCGCCTCCTACAAGGCACGGTGTTAGGTTCTGGAAGGGCAGTCACTCCTTGCTCTTCCTTACTTGCAAGTCAGCAAACAATAAAATATCAGTCATGTGCATTTTTTGCCATCATTCTTACCACCTCTCCTGCTGATTTTGTGGGAGGAAAAGTCACATTTTTGTCTCCGAAGTGTCCTTTAGTTCCTGGCTGGCTGCTGTGGGACGAACAGGCGGGATTTTTTCTTCTACAGCTCCTTTGGTTCCTGGTTGGCTGCTGTGGTTGTTTTACTCCGAGACAGGGCAGCTCAGGTATAGATTACTTGCGAGTGAACTATTCCTCAGAAAGTTGTTATGCCCAACATCCTGTCCCACCCCACTTATCCGTCTGTCCCTCCCACCAGGTCTGATACATAGTAGGTGCCCAGTGTTTGTAAATAGAACTGGGAGCATTGCAAGTAAAGTACAAGTGATTCCGGAAAGGCTAATGGTGGTAAACTCTTCCATTCAAACGTCCAAAGTCTCACGCAGGGAGGACTGTGTTCCAAGAGCTTGGAATGTATCACTCAATTCTACTCGCTCCTCAAAATCTCCCAGGAAGGGACAGGCTGTGTACAATAAAGCCACAGTCTCACACTTCTAGTATAGTAAAACATCACACACAAAAAGAGGGAAGCTCTGAGTAAATACAACATCCTGTACAGGAACAGGCTGTCACAAAACAGATGTTAAATCTTGGCTTCCCATGCTTGGGCTCCGGTCTTCCCTCTTCCCTTTCACCTAGAAACATTGTACTGAGAAACAGCCAAGATGCAGAACAGACTTGGCATTACTGGAAGAGCTTCTGTCTGTGCCTCCCACCTTGGAAAAAAAGAAGAAAGCCTCATTTTGGGGTCCAGAGAATGAGTTAGTTTAAAACATTTGCTCTGGTCTAGTGCCACCCTAAGCCCTGCTATAGCCTGATGCAAAAATATAAAATATCACTTATCAGAATATTTTCCCATATTACAAACCAAGTAGGAAAACTTAATAAAAGCTATATAATAATAAAAAATTCATGATGATACATAAAACTTCATGTTGCCCAATATGTTCCCTCAAATGATTTTCCATTGTACAGTAACACGGGGTTGCAAAAGAAATAACCTGTCTTTATTTAAACCTGTGATATCCTGTACATCATGGAATTTTTTGCACTGTTTTGAGTTTTTAAAAATATTGTATTGAAATACTATTTATTTGACTAATGAGATTTTTGGTGCTCCCTTTGAAACGAGTGCTTCAATCGCCTCTCTCTAGTTTGGGTCCTGCTCTTTGGATCACTGTCATGAGGCTGATGTCAAATTCTCCATTTTAGATAATTCCACAATAATAATACCACCAGCCAGCATTTGGTAAGTGCTTGCTATGTGCCAGATACCAAGCAAGTGCTCCACACACATTTATCTCATTTCAACCCAACAGCAATCATGGAAGGAGGTACCCTTGAAACATCTGGCTTTGCAATTGAGGAAACTGAGGCCCAGACATGAGAACCACCTTGTCTCAGCAACTCAGCACAGGGCCTCCTACCCAAAGATGACCTAATACTTCTCTGCCTACTTCACCCCTATTTTCTATCTTCACTCACTCCATGCTCCACCCTTGGGAAGGAGATAGTCAGATGTTTATCTTCTAGTTATCCAATAGAGTTGAAGTTGGGTGCATTCCTAACTAAGGGCTCTGGTGGCAGTGAACACCCTGGAGCATGTAAAAACCAGGAGCCTGTTGAAAAGACCTCGATTAATGATTTAGGGCCCTTATTACCACGTATTTTTCATGCAGGTACCCCTCATCTCTGGTTCACATAATGCCTTACACCTCCATTGTAATCCCTGTCTTTTCCTGTCCACAGAAACACTCACCCATCCAATCAAAATTGTGCAGGCTTGAGGTCACAGGAATGGACCCAGAAGGTGGGAAAAGTCAAGGCAGCTGCTAGGGTCCACTCTGGTGTCTGTCATCACTAGCTCCAACGCCTTTTGGTTTAGAGAAGGATATAGTCAGATGTTTATCCTCTAGTTATCCAACAGAATTATAGTTGAAGACCAAAATCACAACCTCATTTCCTCTTGTTTCTTGTGATTTCTGGACCCCTATTTTTACCTTTTGTTATCCATTCCCTTTAAACTAACAAAAATCTCTTGATTCAAGGGATACCAGCTGCCCTCCTAGGTTACCTTTGGCATATCTTCTCTCAAGTCACAATGATTTCAAAAGCATGAAGAGTAAAGTTGTACATGTGCATGAGGTGAAAAAAAATTCATGCCTAATCTTACCACCTAATTGTAACTATAACCTCACTTTTAAATAGTAGGATAAAAATTATTGTACCAATTGATTAATGAAGGTGTTATGCTTAAAGTGTTTTGAAAACAAAATTTTTTGAAAATGCAAATTTGTTCCAGCATGATTGAGTTCATTTCAAGAAACTCTAAGGGAAAGAAGGAAACTGTACCCAGCTGAACTGAGACACATAAGAACACACAAAACAGACAAAGGAATACACCTCAAACACATACTAGCTACCTAAGCTTGCCACATGTGTTGTGCACTATGCCTATGCACATCTGGGGCTAGAACTTTTTGTTCTATTCAGATATCCTTCCTTCCACCACTTTACAGAAACTCACAAGCAAATTTAGTGCCTTTGTCAGTGTACTATTGTAGTATTTATGTATTTCATAATTAAACAGGTCTAAAAGAGTTTCATCATTTTTTATTACGTTACTATATATATTTTAATAAATTAGTAATAAACAATCTCCCAATAGAGAAAAGCCTTAGACCAGATGACTACACTGGTGAACTTTTCCAAAAAATAGAAGAGGAGGGAACATTATTTAATTCATTCCATGAGGTTATTATTAACCTGGTACCAGAGGTCAGATAATGATGTCACAAGAAAACTACAGATTATTATCCTTTATGAATATAAAATATCATCAACAGTGTATCAGCAAAAAACCAACAACAGTAGCACCTTAAGAAGAGTATGCCTCAAAGGGCATTTATGCCTGGAATGCAAGGGTGGGTCAAAATAAGAAAATTAATCAATGTAATACACCGTATTAATGCAATTAGGGAAAAACACATGATCATCTCAAGTAATGCAGAAAAAATATTTAACAAAATCCAACACTCTTGCATGATTCAACAAATACTTAACAAACTAAGAATATAAGGGAACTTTCTCAACCTGATAAAGGGTATATGTGAAAACCATACAGTTAACATCATACTTCATAATGAAAGATTGAAAGCTTTACCCCTAAGATCAGGAACAAGAAAAGGATGCCCACTTTTGCCACAGTTCTATTCAACATTATACTGGAAGTTCTAGTCAGAGCAATAAGGCAAGGAAATGAAACAAAATGACTCCAAACTTGAAAGGAAGAAATAGGCATGTCTTTATTCACAGATGATATGATCTTATATATAAGAAATCCTAAAGAATCCACAAAATATAACAACTAATAAATGAATTCAGCAAAGTTGTAGAATACAAGATCTACAAAAATTGCTCATTTATTGTCTATAAACAAACAATAAACAATCTGAAAAACTCAGATTAAGAAAACAATTCATTATTTACAGTAGCATCAACAGGATAAAATATTTAGAAATAAATTTGACCAAGGGGTGCAAGACTTGTATGCTAAAAAGAACAAAACTTTGCTGAAAGAAATTAATGAAGTCACAAAAAGGTACACCCTTTGTAGCAATTTGATATAGTTATGAATTTCAAAAAAAAATACTGGATTATGTTTGTAATCTGGTCTTTACCTGGGCATGATTAAGTTATGATTAGGGCTTTGATTTGGACACGTCATCAGGGTGTTGAGTCCCCACCCCTTAGTGGGTAGGGATTCACAGATAAAAGGCATGGCAAAGGACAGAGTTGAAGCTTTTTGATGCTGGGGGTTTTCTGATGTTGGAGTTTGATGCTGAAACCTTAAGCTGGAGCCCACAGAAGTAAGATCACAGAAGAAAGAGAATCAAGCCCCAAGAAAAGAGGAAACCTGAACCCAGGAGGAAGCAATCCCTGGGAAGAGAGGAACCCTGAACTCAGAGAGAAGCAGGACCCTGGAAAGAAAGAGCCCAGGAAGCCTGAACCCTCGCAACTGTCATCATCCATCTTGCTCCAACATGTTAAAATAGACTTTTGTGAGGGAAGCAACTTATGATTTATGGCCTGGTATCTGTGAGCTCCTACCCCAAAATAAATACACTTTATTAAAACCAACAATTTCTGGTATTTTGCATCAGCACTCCTTTGGCTGACTAATACACCCTGTGTTCAAATATTGGAAAATTAATATTGTTAAAACAGCAATTTTACCAAAATTAATATACAGATTTAAGGTAGTCCTTCTTAAAACTTCAATAGAAATAAGAAAGCTGAAATTCACAGGGAGATGCAAAGGACTCAGAATAATAACTAAAAAAAAGAATTTTGAAGAAGAAGAACAATGTAGGAAGATTCACATTTCCCAATTTCAACTTACTACAAAGCTATGGTAATCAATACAGTGTGGTACTGACATATTACCAAAGGAATAGAATTGAGAGGTCAAAAATAAACTAAGGTTAATTGATTTTTAATCAATTAGGTGCCTAGGCCATTCAATAGGGAAATAAGAGTCTTTTCGAGAAATGATATTGGGACAGCTGGATATTTACTTGCAAAAAAATAAAGTTGAACCTTTATCTCACACCATATGCAAGAGTTATTCAAAACAGATCAATGACCTAAATGTAACAGCTAATATAAGAGCTAAAACTATAAAACTCTTATAAGAAAAATTAGAGATAAATCTTCATGACCTTGTAATTGGAAATGGTTTCTTAAATATGACATCAAAAACACAGGCAAAAAGTGTAATATAGATAAATTCAACATCAAAATTTAAAATTTGTGTACATCAAAGGACACTACCAAGAAAGTAAAAGGACAACCCATAGAATGGGGAAAAATAATACATTTGATATGTCAAAGAACTATTCTCTCGAATATATAAACAACTCTTGCAGCTTAAAAAAAAAAAGACAAATTAGTTAAAAAATGAGCAAGACTGAGATGTATTCACCAAATCCAATGAATGTCTCATGATGATGGAAGAGATTGTTGTTATGGGGGGAGGAGTGGGGTGAAGGGGGTGGGGGGTATATGGGGACCTAATATTTTTTTAATGTAATATTAAAAAAATAAAGACAAAAAAATGAGCAAGAGATTTCAACAGCTATTTCTCCAAAGAAGATATGCAAATGTTCAATATGCACATACAAAAATGGTCAATATCAGTAGTCATTGTTGAAATGCAAATCAAAACCACAATGAAATGCCTCTCCACACCCAACAGGATGGCTAAAATGAAAAAAAGGGAAATAACAAGCTTTGTCGAGGATGTGGAACAATTGGAAACATTGTAAATTACTAGTGGGAATGTAAATTGGTGCAGGTGTTGTGGAAGATAGTTTGACATTTCCTCAATAAGTAATTGAAAACATAGAATTACCATATAACCCAGCAATTCCACATCTAGGCATATATCTAAAAGAACTGAAAATCAGGTTCAAGCAAAAACTTGTACATGAATATTCATAGCAGCATTGTTTACAATAGAAAAATGGTGGAAACAACCCAAATGTCTATCAAAGGATGAATTAACAAAATGGTTTATCCATACAAAGGAATATATTCAACCAAGAATAAGAATAAAGTTATTATTACACTAAGTTAAAGAAGCCAGTCTCAAAAGGCTGCATATTATATCATTAAATTTATATGAAATGTCCAGAATAAGCAAATCTACAGAGACAGAAAGTAAATTAGTGGTTGCTTGGGGCTGGGAAAATGGACAGATAAAGGGGTGGTGATAGCTAAAGAACATGTCCTAAATTTGACAGTGGTGATGGGTGCACACATCTGTGAACATACTAAAAACCTTTGAATTATCACTTTAAATGGTTGATCTTTATGGAATGTGAATTATATCTCAATAAATCTGTTAAAATAATTTGGGCATATTTGTGTGAGTTTGTTTCTGGGTTATCTGTTCTGTCCCACTGATCTATGAGACTATCCTTCTGGCAATAAATAACACACAGTCTTGATTATTGTAGCTATATAATCAGTCTTAAAATCAGGTCGAAATCTTCCCACTTTATACTTTTTTCCTAAAATTGTTTTACCAATTCTAGTACCTTTGCCTCCCCATATACATTTTAGAATAATCTTGTCTATATCTACAAAACATCTTACTGGGATTTTGATAAGAATTGCATTAAACCTTTACTATGTTGAGTCTTCTAATCCATGAACATGGAGTAACTCTCCATTTATTTACATCTTCTTTGATTTCTTACATCAGTATTTTTTGTTTTGTTTTTTTTAATTTAGATTTCTTGGGATTGTCTACATAGAAAATTACACCATCTGCAAATAGGGGCAGTTTTACTTCATTCTTTTTAAGGCGTGTGTCTTTGTTCCTATTCTTGCCTTATTTTACTAGCTAGAACTTTCAGAACTATGTTGAATAAGATTGGTGAGAGTGGAAATCCTTGTCCTGCTCCCAGTTTGAGAGAGGAGCACACTGTCTTTCACCATTAAGTATAATTTTTAGCTCTAGGTTTTTTGTAGTTGTGCTTTACTAAGTTGAGGCATTTCCCTTCTATCCCTATTTGTCTGAGAGTTTTAAAAATCATGAATGTTTAATTTGGAGTGTTAATATGGTGGCTTGCATTGATTGATTTTTGAACATTGAACCACCCTTGTATTCCCTGAATAAATGACACATGGTCACTGTGTATAATTCTTTTTTACATATTGCTGGATTCTATTTGCTGATTTTTAAAAAAATCTCCAAGGTATTTCTTCCTCTTTGATCCATTGGTTATATAAGAGTGTGTTGCTTAGTCTCCAAATGTTTTCTTTCCATTGTTGATTTCTAGTTTGATTCCATTATGATCAGAGAACATTCTGTATGATTTCAATTATTTTAAAATTGTTGAGATTTTCCTTATGGCCAGAATATAGTCCATGAGCAGTTGAAAAGAATATGCATTTTGATTTTGTTGGGTGGAGTATCCTACAAATGTCAATTAAATCCTGTTAATTGTTGGTGTTGTGGAGTTCTTTTATAACTCTGCTGATTTTCTGTCTAGTTGTTCTATCAATTGCTGAGAGAAAGAGGTGTTGAAGTCTCCAACTATATTTTCAGATTTGTCTATTTCTCCTTTCATTTCTGTCAGCTTTAGCTTCACATATTTTGCAAGTTTGTTGTTTGATGTAAAAATATTTAGGATTGCTATGTTCTTTGATGGACCGAGCCTTTTATTATATAAGATCATCCTATGTTTCTTGGAATTGTCTATGAATTTGACATTACTTGATATTAATATATCCAATCCTATTTTCCTTTGATTTTGTGATTTATAATCTTTTTCCAGGCTTTACTTCCAACCTGTCTGTATCATTATATTGGAAGTGAATTTTTTGTAGGCAGCATATAATTGTGCTATGGTTTTTTTTCAAAGATTTATTTATTTCTCTCCCCCTCTTCTCCCCACCCCCAGTTGTCTGGTCTCTGTGTCTATTTGCTGCATGTTCTTTGTCCGCTTCTGTTGTTGTCAGTGGCATGGGAATCTGTGTTTCTTTTTCTTGCGTCATCTTGTTGTGTCAGCTCTCCGTGTTTGTGGCGCCATTCCTGGGCAGGCTGAACTTATGGGGCACACTCCTTGCCCATGGGGTTCCCCTGCACGGGACACCCCTGCGTGGCATGGCACTCCTTGTGCACATCAGCATTGCACGTGGGCCAGCTCCACACGGGTCAAGGAGGCCTGAGGTTTGAACTGCGGACCTCCCATGTGGTAGACAGATGCCCTAACCACTGGGCCAAGTCCACTTCCCATGTGCTGTGTTGTTTAATCCACTCTGCTAATCTTTGTCTTCTAATTTTGTCTTTAGTCCATTTACATTTACATTAAGATTATATTAAAGGGCGTCCGTCTACTACATGGGAGGTCCATGGTTCAAACCCTGGGCCTTCTTGACCCATGTGGGGCTGGCCCACGTGCAGTGCTGATGCGCGCAAGGAGTGCTGTGCCACGCAAGGTTGTCCCCTGCGCAAGGAGTGCGCCCCGTAAGGAAAGCTACCCAACATGAAACAAAGTGCAGCCTTCCCAGGTATGGAGCCACACACATGGAGAGCTGACACAACAAGATGATGCAACAAAAAGAATCACAAATTTCCGTGCCACTGACAAAAACAGAAGCGGACAAAGAAGATGAGCAAAATAGACACAGAGAACAGACAACCGGGTGGCGGGGGAACGGGAGAAAAATAAATAAATAAATCTTTTTAAAAAAAGATTACATTAAATGTAATTACTGACATGTTAGGGCTTACACCTGCCATTTTATTATTTGTTTTCTGTCAGTTCTCTATGGTTTTTGTTTCTCTATTTTATTTTTCCTGGGGGACTTGAACATTTTTTAGAATTCCATTTTGATTTTTCTATAGTGTTTTTAGTGTATCTCCTTGTATATCTTTTTCGTGGCTGCTTTATGTAGTATACCATATACATAATTTACCACAGTCTACCGGAGTCATCATTTTATCAGTTCAAGTGAAGTATACAATTCTTCCTTCCTTTTATGCCCCTTTGCCCTCCCCATTTATAATTGAATTAAATATTTCATCTATATACATTTAGAAATATATCAGACAGTATTGTTTCAACCATTGTATTAGCCAGAACCAACAGGAGATATCTGAAATACTAAGAGATTTAAAAAATTTTCTCATGTGACTGTAGGGATGCACAAGTCCAAGTTCCATAGGACAGGCTTCAAACCAGGGACTCTGATGGAGTTATTTGTTGAGTTCTACAGGAGACACTGGTAATCTGAAGTAGAGATGGGAATTCTCTCCCTGGATACTGCAATCATTTCTCCTTTTAAGGCCTTCAACTGATTGGATGAGATGTCACTCATTGCTCATGGCAACCTCCTCACTTGATTGTAGATGTAAATAGCAATCTATGCAAATCAACTCAAGATTATGAAAGTCTGTGAAATGCCTTTCTATTACGATTATCACAGTGCTTGCTTGAACAAATAACTGGGCACCATTATCAGGCCTAGTTAACACATTATCCTAGTGATCACAACCATCAAACATGATTTACAAAACTCCAGAAGAAAAGCAAATCTTATTGCTTTTACCCATGTTTTGGATACCATTCTCTATCTTCTGGGTGTCCCAAGATTTTTTTTCTTTTATTTTTTCCTTTCTGTTTAGAGAATGTCTTCTGGTGACAAATACTCTTTATTTTCCTTCATTAGAGGATATCTTGATTTCTCCTTCATTCCCGAATGATAGGATTCTGGGATGCCAATGCTTTTCTTTCAGCACTTGAAAAATATTATGCTACTTTCTGGCCTCCATGATGCCTTATGAGAATTTGCCATCATAAGATTGGTAATACGCTTTAAGTAATGGATCTTTTCCCTCTGACTGCTTTCAAGATTTCTTTGTCTTTAGTTTGCAGAAGTTATACTACATGTTCTGGCATATATTTGTTTGGTTTTATTCTATTTGTTTCATTCAGCTTCTTGAATCTGTAGGTTTATATCTCTTGACAAATTTTGGAAGATTTCGGCAATTATTCCTTCAAGTACTTTTTCATCCTTGCCTCATTTTCTTCTCCTTCCTAGCTCTGATAATATGAATGTTAGGCCTTTTGTTATAGTCTCACTTCTTCCTGAAAGTGTTATTTGCTTTCAGTCTATTTTATCTCTGTTCAGATTGGGTAATTTCTATTGTTCTACCAGTTCACTGGTGTTTTCCTATCCCTATTCCATTATGCTATTGAGCCCACCCACTAAGTCTTTTATTTTTGTTAATGTATTTTTAAATTCTAAAACATCTATTTGGTTCATCATTATATTTTATATTTCTGAGACTTTCTATTTATTTGCTGAGCCACTCTATGTGTTTGTTTCAAGCATGTTCATAATTGCTTGATGAAGGCTTTTTATGATGTTTGCTTTAAAATCTTTGCCAGATAATTCTATAATTTGTCATTTTGGTATTGGTCTCTCTCTTAGTTTGTCAAAGGGCTGCTGATGCAAAGTACCAGGAATGGGTTGGCTTTTATGATGGGAATTTTATTTAAGGTAAAAGTTCACAGGACCAAGGTGATGAAATGTCTAAATCAAGGCAATAGCAGGCACACTTTCTCATCAAAGTCAGCTGCTGGTGATCCTGGGGTCCTGCCATGTGGTGAAGCAAGATGGCAGCCTATCTCTGTTGAGGTCCCTGCTTTCCCTTCTGAGCTCACCTTCTCCTGGAGTCCAGCTATGGGTGACCAGGCATATAGCTTGTCTCTTTTTGGGCCTCCTGTCTCAGTCTTGGCTGCTCTATTTTCTTCTGAGTTCAGCTGTGGTCTATAACTCAGTTTGTCTCCTTAGCCTTGACATGCTCCATGAGCCCATCCCCTTGGGCTCCTCTTTCCATACATCTGTGGGCTGCTGAATGCAGACTTGGGGACTGCTGTCAGCCTCTCAGGTCTTCTCTGTTTTCCTTCAGTCCTTTCTCTCGACATGGCATGACCTATATGGCAACTTCATTTTTCTGTGTCTCTCTCTGTGTCTCCATTTATGTAAGACCTAGCAAGAGGGCAGAGACTCAGCCTAGTCATGCCTCACTGATATAGTCTAATCAAAAGAGTCTCCCACCCACCGGAATGGATTATATCAAGAATATAATCATTTTCTTCTTGGGATTCATAAAATAACTTCAACCCGTCACAGCATCTATTTTCTTTTTTCATTAGTTTGAGATATTCCTGTTCTAGATATAATGAGTGATTTTCCATTATAAACTGGACCTTTTCATATTATTTTATGAGACTATGGATTATATATAAACCTTCTGTTTTAGCTGGTTTTCAATGATATGGCTCTGCTATGGGGAGAGGGGAAACTACCTTAATACTGCCAGAAATCCAAGTTTCATACTTAACATCTATTGGCATTGGTGGAGAGCTTCCTCATTACTTCCAGGCATGAGGAAGTTCCAGTCTCCTACCTGGTCTCCAATGACACTGTGATGGAAGTAGCCCTGTTACCACTGGCAATGGTGAAAATCTTGACACTTCACTAGATATCCTCTGATACCACCTCGTCAGGGAGGGGGAGGGTCATTGCCAGGTGGAGGCAAAAGTCAAGGTTCCAAATGTGACCTCAACTGACAATTTGAGGAAGAGCTAGTGGGGGCGAAAGTCCAAGCTCCATTCTTGGCCTTCTCGGACACCACTCTAGAAGGCCTGTTGAGGTACCTAGTTATGTTGTAGAATTTGAGAGAATTTCAATTATTTGAGTATAGAGAGGCCAGGACTCAGGAATGATTTTGAGAAGGAAAAATGGTTTATTGATGGCCGGCCAGACTCGGGAGCTTTCTGTTTGAATCCCGAGCCCTGAACAAGATTTTCAAATGTCTTTTATACCGCGAGGAAAGGCCAAATGGTCGCTTTGTTTCAGTTCTCAATAGGCTTCAATTAGCATATATATCTTCCACATCTTAGGTAAGCTTTTAGCATGGACTCCAGACATTCTAGATAAGCCTTTAGCATATTTGGTTTGCATTTCCCCTGAATACTTAAAGTTTATAGACCTTGCATTGTTAAACTGTTTCCTGCTCCCCAAGGGCAGGACTGCAGCCTTTCATCATCCCACACCCACAAGTCACAGATAATTTAGATTATCTCTGAAGAGACAAAGAGCCTGCCACCCATAGCCCACATCATTTCCCCCCTTTGCCAAAGTTTAACTTGCCAAGCTTTGGCATAATTATTGTTGGAGCTATGAGGTGGATGACTGTTTGTTGTTTTGATTGATTATTTATCAATCTTTAGTGTACCATCCAGGACTGTTTTTAAGAGTTTAGAAGATTTCATTCTGGACAGCAGAATCCTGGGGCAGGAGCCTCCTGAAGTCATCCTGCGGCCACCGGCGCTCACATGGATTTCCAGTCAGGTTCCAGATCCATCTATTAATTTTATTTTACCCTTGAAGAGTTTACACCTTTAATTTAAAAGGGGTGCTGAAGGGAGATGGATCTCTTTTCTATAACTGCTTCCTGCTGGCCATGGGCTGTAGTCATTGCCTAATAAGGTGTAAAACTCTTAATTTATTCTAACTGGAGGAAGATGGATCTGGCATTCTGTACAAAGTTGGATGAAGTTTTCATATGGTTAATAAGATGTTCACTCTGAAAGAAACAAACTTAATTAAAAATTTGGAATACCCGTTTTTAAAAGAGGACACATTGGATTACAGAGGTAGACAAGGTTAGGTGCCTATAAAGATGGCACTCCTTCAAAGCTGGTGGGAACAGCATATATATTCTTTTTTAAGTTATCCATCTTTAGAGAGAAATTGCAACAGACACTTAGCTTTGTCTGAAGACACATTCCAAGCTGTTCAGTGATTGACACTCATTCGCTGTGTCAGATGCTCCTGGTGAACTGGCACTCCTTGGGCAACTGGCTTCACTCAGGATTAGAACACTAATTTGGAAATACTCTTAGTTTTCACCTGTGGGAATGATCAGAACTACAGAATAAAGATTTTTACACCTTGGTTTTCATTGTACAATTTCTAGCAATTTTGACTTGTTCAATAGGTGACTCACCATCAGCAAGCAAGCCTCACTTTTGCGACACAGCAGAGTACAGCAGAATATAGAAGTTGACTGAGACTGGCTGAGACTGCCACCTTATTCTATAGACATGTTTATTAACTGTTTAGAAAATGATTTTACCAGGAATTTAACATGTCTAATATACTTCTGCACTTGATCCAAAATAGAAAAGACAACGTTATAATTATTAGGCATATATTTAGTACAGGATAAAAGTATAGCACTTAATATTAACTAATGTATTACTTAATGCATAAGGATTCGGAGTTGCAATTATTAGTTTTGAGTTTCAGGTTTGTAATACTTTACATGTTATCTCTCCATGAGAGCAGGCCATAATGCCAATTGTCTTTAGGTTTCACTTACAGTATCCTGTATCATGGCTCCACTTAGCATGTTCTTCAACGCAGTGAGCAAGTCACAGCATCCTTGATCTTAGAGAGATTTCCCACTATTCTGCTAGCCTGGTGCATAGTGCTCTCTGGCACTATGGAACAGTGCCAGTCTGGAGGTGATATCCATTGTACACTTGGCTGTACTGAGTCATCATTGGCTGCTGCAGGAGCTTGAAACTGCAACGTAGTTTCCATCGACTTCAGGAGCAGAACCAAAGGCTGATATAGCAAATATTTTTAATTGAGGGGTCAGTGACCAGCCTAGCCAATAACTCACATGAAGAGGCCACCTGTAATGTATACAAGGCCTGGTTCGAATGCACAAGAGTTTGATAATGTTAACATTTATTCCTTGTTTATATATATATATATTTTAAACGATTTAATGCAACACATCGTATATTAAATGACTGTTTACTTACACAATTTTATTATGAAGATAACAGTAGGTACTTTACTTTAGTAATAGAGGAAAAATATTATTTTTCATTGTTAGAATGAAAACAGAATATTTCCAATAGAATCAAGACAACTTTTTATTACCATTTACTTAAATGTGTACTTTGCAGTGGCTTTCAGACAGGTTTATTATCATGAAGTTATTTCTGCTACCAATACCAATCTAAGTTTTTTTAGTTAACAATGACTTCTACAACTAGAACTATTTAAACATTTTCAGTTTGGAAGATGTTTTACAAACTCTTTATAATTGACTATAACCACATTGACTAGCCACCTCATGTTTAAATAAACTTACTAAATTACAATTACCAATGAAAGAAATTTACTCTTTATTTAAGAGAGCATATCTACAATCTTTTTCCTTTAGCCTAATTTCACCAATGTGAACTTACAATTTTCATTACTGTAAAGATTTTGTACATATAATGTTAATTTAGTTTATAAATTAACTATGGGAGATTACACTAAAGTTAAATAAAATTGAAACCATAATAGTTTATGCAAGGAATGTTCTCTTTTTCCCTTACAGGAAGCTAAAAACTTCTTTTCTTTGTTTAAGTTATGAAAATTAATAATTTAAAAGCATACTGACTACCAGGTTTTAAAACACATTACACAATTATTTAAATTTTTTTTAATCATAACCCAGGAAAGATCTCTCCATAGTTTTTATGGACTTTCCTTTACTTACTGAAATTTGTTAATAGAGCCACTAATTACTTTTATTTTGTTGGAAAGAAATCTTCTGAAAGAAAATAAGGCTCACCAGATTGTGGAGAAGAATTTATTCTCAATCTTGCAAGAAGGTGCCCCGAACAAAGAAAAATGACACAATTTATACCCCTAAGCCTAGAATGCAAGCTCTTCCTCTGTTTTTCCATAGATTGGATACTTCAGAAGTTACAGCTTATCTGAGATCTGACCTTCCCACGCAAAAGTTTGTGATTTAACTGCTTCCTCTATCACATTCCAACCATTTTAGTTTTTTACCTGCTCCCCTTTGTCAAATAAGGAATAGAATTTAGTGCTGAAATGGCATCAACTTAGTCCTTCTTGGGCATCCTTCCACTGCCCATAGGACTGGCCTAAACTGGTCTCCTCCACTGCTGTCCAAGCCGGGAGTGGGAGACTGAGGCAGCAGGCCGCCAGGTTACACCAATCAACAATTTTTTCCTTACGTGAAAATTAACCTAATCTTTGTTTTTTTGCATTTTATGGCTGACAAAAGGTTTAAACTGGGAAATTACCAGGCAAACTGATTCTTAATTCCCTAGCCTAGTAGATAGGTTTAATCTGCTACACCTAGTCTTGCCTTTAAAGCTCTTGCAAAGAGAAGGCCCTTTCCCAATTGTTTCTATAATCAGATTTCTATGACTTTTTCATCCTGCTTAGTTTAATTTGGGCTTTAAGAATATTTATTTACATATATAACTGCATATTTAATTAACAATTTGAATAGAGCTCTTTTAAGAATTTTTATTTGTTAATTTGATATTATCCTGATGTATGAAGACATACACTGAGCATTTTTTTAAAAATGGGCAGACACAAAGAGTTAGACACAAACACAACTCATTGATATTACTTATAATTTGCATTATTTTATATACTGTTTAGCTTAATTAATTAGCGGTCCAGAAATACATATTACTTACATAACTGCATATTTAACCTCAACAATTTGAGCAAATAGGCAGATATAAATAGTTTGAGACAAAAACATAACTTTAATTACTTTAAACTTCTAATCTTTACAAAACAAGAGTGACTGCAAACATTTCAAAGACTCCTGAAACTTTCCTTAATTTGCACTATGACCATGCAGTTTACCACAAGAATTTTCCTTCTTACTTAATGGATTGTAATAACCAAAATGTTCTCAATGCTTTAGCACCATTTTGTTTTAGAACTTTATATTTTACTTTGAAATTAGTAGAATTTTGGATAAACAACAAGATTAATCTTATATATTTACTGAGGCTATTTGAAGACTCAGGGAGACAGACGTTTCTCTTATGAATTGCCACTCTTAGGGACACTGACCGTCCAGGCAGGAGACTTCTCCCCCTCCACCCCTCTTTTGATTTTGGAGATAATAAAATTCCAGTGGTCATTTAACCTTATTCCATCAGGCAGCAATTTATTTAGTTTACACTTGAATTCATGAGAGAAAGGGTTACTAATACCAGGACAGGAGACAGTGATGTCCCAGCTCTTTTCTGGCCTATAGGGGCAGAAGCTATTATGAAATAACCATAGGCAAAGGCAAGGGGTGAGGTTAGCCTTGAAGTAACCATAAACTAAGGAAAGGTAAAGTTTAGAGTTTACACTTAATAATTTCAAGCTAAATTCACCCAGCTATAATTTCAGTTATTACCTTTCCACTGTTTTATAATATAAATGCATTTATAAATGATTTTAATGACAAAGTCATCTTCTGTTTCCTTAACAATAAAAACACATTCCATATATCCCACATACTAAGTTACCAGGCAAACTTCTTACAACATATAATTGCCATTAATACTAAACAAGCTTGTTAAAATAATGAACTTTTCTTCACTTTAAATACTTAGTAGCATGTAATACCAGAAACAGTTTCTTTGGAAGCAAGTTGGCAGGGGAGGCTGGCTGCCAAATAAATTTGTTATAAAATTACCTTTTATTATTATTATTATCAATTCAGTTTTTGTTTAATAATGACAATTTGCCATTTAAATACCTTAATTTAAACAATGGTTTGTAAAACCTTTATAATTATTTATACCTTTAAGACAAATTTTACCTTCACAGAACACATTCTCTTACTTAAAGTTAGTACAATACCTTCTAAGAACCTGGGCAGAATGCAAAGGTATTTTGGCTTTGACACCCTAGGGAGGGAACTTTACTGCATTTTATTCTGATTCTGTTTTTTACCCCCTTCACGGCAGTCGGGTGCACAGCAATCAAACAGGAATGCAGCTTATGAATAGAAGGTGTGGACTCACTGGAAAGGGGCAAGCCGCTCCCCCCTTCCCAGCTTTCAGGCCAAAATGGGCAGACAGAACCTACTCAAATTCATCAACTCTCCAGGGGACCCAGCCACCCTGACTGGGGCAGCCCCAACAAACTTGGGTGCATGGCGCGGACACAGATGGCCTCCAAGCCCCGGCAAAGGGCCAGACCAGAGACAAGACAGCAGAGCATGCACAAACATCTAGACTCCGCAAACATCCAAACTCCTCAGCTTTTGCCCCAGAATCATTTCACCCCCTTGCCAATGGCAAGGGAGGGCTCCAGCTCAGCTGTAATTCTACTTTACATAAGGACACAACTCCAACACTAGCACTGAGCTGACACAGACAGAAGCACAAAGGTCACTAATCTGACCCACAGGTTTATATATTTTCACCATGGCTGCCCCCACAGCCATCACAAACCTCAGAACACTTAACATTTGGTATAAAGCGAATTCATTCACAATTTAGCACCATAACAAAAGATTTCAGCTAGACTTTTTCCACTGTTTAAACTTTACACCCAGACCAAGCTCCACCAGAAAAGCCGATCCATTTTCCTGTAACCAAGTTTTGTTTTCCTTAATCTATACCAATTTCCAGGACATTAGGACTTGAACCTATAAATAGCTCTTCCTATTAAAATCAAGACTCCACTCCTTTAGTGGATATAAGACCAGTACCAGATTCTAACATGCAGTCAGACAAACCCAAAACACCAGGGCTTTTCCCCGGTTTTTCTCCTTTTCCCAAGCCTAGAGAGAATGGCTTCCCCCCAACCTTCTGGGGCTACTAGGGTTCTCTCGGGAGGTGATCAGCCTCCCCTTCCTAGTAATTAAAGCTAGGGCCTTCCAGACTGTGCTCACCCGGGGAGTCTTACCTTCTTCCATGTTCGGAGTTCTTTTTCGTTCCCAGAATCTTTCTCTTCAGACCTTCCATTGCCCTCGATTTTTGTCGGGAAGATTCTGGTGGAGCCCACATCTTTTCTGGATTAAATTTAATCCAGGGGCGCCCAGATTTGGGGTTTACCCGAGTCCTCCCGGCTTCCTTGGGGATTTGGAAGGGGCAGCAAAATGCTACTGTCTCTGGCCTTCGTTTGTTGTCCCTTCATGGTCGCCAAAATTGTTGTAGAATTTGAGAGAAGTTCAATTATTTGAGTACAGAGAGGCCAGGACTCAGGAATGATTTTGAGAAGGAAAAATGGTTTATTGACGGCCAGCCGGATTCGGGAGCTTTCTGTTTGAATCCCGAGCCCTGAACAAGATTTTCAAATGTCTTTTATACCGCGAGGAAAGGCCAAATGGTCGCTTTGTTTCAGTTCTCAATAGGCTTCAATTAGCATATATATCTTCTACATCTTAGGTAAGCTTTTAGCATGGACTCCAGACATTCTATATAAGCCTTTAGCATATTTGGTTTGCATTTCCCCTGAATACTTAAAGTTTATAGACCTTGCATTGTTAAACTGTTTCCTGCTCCCCAAGGGCAGGACTGCAGCCTTTCATCATCCCACACCCACAAGTCACAGATAGTTTAGATTATCTCTGAAGAGACAAAGAGCCTGCCACCCATAGCCCACATCAGTTACAGCCTCACAAGGGTGGAAGTCTAAACTTTTTGGTGACCCTTTGCTGGTATGGGTGTGGGTAGGGCCAGTTTTGTTGTGGTATTTGGCTGGAGTAGAGAGAATAATATCTGTAAGTTTTCTGTCTTTCTATACTGCCTCTTTTTTAATCCTTTGGCTAGAGAGCACAGGGTTTTTCTGGGGCTTTTTTTTCCTCTGTGCCAACTGGCTTTTCTGGGTTGTAAGCTTCCTCAGCTCCAAGTCTAACATATATTATGTTAAAAACTAAAGACTAAGGAATGCCCTATCATGTCCTTTCTTGGGTCCCAATGGCCCTTGCTGGTTTTCCTTCTTTCCAACTTTCAGAATCTTATGTTTGTTTATATATAAGGTCAAGAATTTTCAGTTGTACTAAGTGGGAGGAATTGAGAGAAGGCTTTTTTTACTATATTCTGGAAATGGAAGTCATCACAAAACATTGCTCAACTGCTGAATGATAAAGAGTGTGTGGTAGGATGAATTATGCACCACAGGAAAAAAGAAACATGTTCTTAATATTAATCCTTCCCTGTGAGTGTAAACACATTGTAAATAGGATGTATTGAAGATGTTATTTCTTGTAAGGTGTGGCCAACTGAATCAAGGTGTGTTTTAATCCTATTGCTGGAGGCCCTTTAGAGAACATTACAAGGAAAAATCTTCTATGAAGTAGTAGAAGTTAGAAGTCAATGGAACCCAAAAGAGAAAGATGTCATAGTCTTTGGGGCAAAAACATCACCTTGCTGATGCCTTGAATTTGGACTTCTCCTGGGCTCAAAACCATGAGTAATAAATTCCCATTGTTTAAGCCAATGGGTTTGAGCAGCAGGGAAACCAAGACACTTTTGGTACAAAAAAGTGGGTGCTGCTATTACAAAAATCTAAAATGTGGAAATGGTTTTGGAATTTAATAATAAGTAGAAACTGGAAGAATTGTAAGGTGCTTGATAGAAAGTCTAGATTGCTTTGAACAGACTGTTAGCAGAAATATGGACTGACACAGAACTCTTTTTCACTCTCACATTACCAGTGATCAGAAAGATTGACTATCAACTTCACTAGATTTGTAGGTTTGCCTCCCACCTGGGGATGTTTCTTCACCTGCATTTACCCTTCACAACTTCCCAAGTAAGTGGATACTCTAATCTCCATTTTCAGTGGAAGAATTTGAGTCACAGACAGGTTATATAACTTGACCACTTCACATACTCACTAGATTATTTATGAATCCCAAAAGTAGAGAGTAAGCTTGTACATTAATATATTCCTCTGTGTGTGATACCCTTTGAATGCTTTAGATTTAGCTGACATGTCTTGCTTAAATTAAATTACCTGGTAAGATGATGGATTTATCCCCTCTTGATTTAGAGGTAGAGTGGGCATTGCTATCCCAGGGTCCACAGGATGGAGGAATATAGTATGGATTGGAGTGGGCTTGCTGGTGTTGTACTATAGAGCTATTGTGACTCAACAAAGGAAGAAATTTTATCATTGATGTGGAGATGGTGGCCACGGGTTACTGAGGGCTGGGAGAGGGAGGAAGAGGTGTGATATGGGGGATTTTTGGGACTTGGAGTTGTTCTGAATGATATTGCAGGGACAGATGCAGGGCATTGTGTATCCTGCCATAACCCACTGGATGGCCTGGGGGCTAGTGTGAACTACAATGTAAGCTATGGTCCATGCAAAGTGGCAGTGCTCCAGGGTGTATTCACGAAATGCAATGAATGTGCCTTACTGATGAAAGGATGCTGATGTGGGAGGAGAGGGGGTGGGAGTGAGGAGTGGGGTATATGAGAACCTCTTTTGTTTTTTTAACATAATGATTTGTGTGATCTATTTATCTTTTTTGTAAAAAGATGAGGGCTTTAATTTGACCACATCAGTAGGGCAAGACTCAGGTTGAGTCCCCACCCCTTGGTGGACTGATATAAACAGACACACTAAAGAAGACACACAGAAGAGGAGAGAACTTGGTCATTTCATTCCTGCCATGTGATAGAAAGGAGAAGTCTCAAATAGCTAAGGCCCTAGGGAGAGATATGCCATATGCCTTAATAGTTAGCAGCAGAAGGGAACAGAGCAGCTGAGCAGCTGAGAAGGCCTGGAAAGAAATGAGCCTTATGTCAGCCTACAGATGAGACTGGAAGAAGCTGGGACCATGGAGCTTTAAGAGAAAGAAGGAAGGAGAGACCAGGCAGAGATTGCCTGCCATCTTTCTTCAACACATGGAAGCTGACTGGTGAGAAAGTACCTCTTCTGGTACCTTAAGTTGGATTCTTTAGGGCCTTGTAACTGTAAACTTTTATCCCAAATAAATACCCTTTATAAAAGCCAACATATTTGTGGTACTTTGCATCAGCACCCTTTCAGCTGCCAAATACAGAATTTGATACCAGAAGTGGGGGTACAAACCAAGGAATTTGGGAGGCAGGCAAAATAAGGGTATGAGAAAATTCTTGATGTAGAGAGGAAGTGGGAGTTGGATAAATGTTGGGAGAGTGGGGTTTTCTGTCTGTTTAACTGTCAGAATGACTATTTTTCTTTCAGTCTGTGCAGTATGAAAAAGAATCTGTTAGTGAGGAACACCAGCCCCAAAAAGACCCAGAGTGTCTTCTCCACCCCAATATCAGTACTCTCCCAAGAACAGCAAGAAATGGTTCAGGCTTTCTCCATTCAGTCAGGGATAATTCTTGAGTGGTGTCAGAAGCAAGCACTGGATGTGGGTAAGAATGGGAGTGACATGGAAAGAGCTGGACAGTGAATATTTAAGCACAGCAGTCAAGGTAATCCTGTTAAAACTTAAGTGAGGTCATGTCATTCCTTTGTTCAAAAATGTTTGCTATTTCCCATTTAACTCAGAAAATAAGTCAAAGTCCTCAATAATAGCCCACTGGGATCTATACACCAACACCCTGCCCTAAGATGCTGCATCCATTTATACCAAATCTCTGACCTCACATCACACTCCTCTGTTATCTCTTTACTCTTATGCCAACCTCTCAGTGGGTTCTACTCTTGAAATCCTTAGCCATACTTTCTATTCTCCTTTCCAGATTGATATTATCCTTAGCGTGTATTGCTACACAATACAAACTTTTATATATTTATTGGTTTTCTCTCATCCTCACAATTCAATTATAAGCTCATGAAGACAGGCATTTTTTCTTCATCTGCTTTTAATTAATTAACTTTTATTTTTAAAGTAATTTTAGATTAAAGAAAAGTTACATAAAAATATAGGTGTTTCCCATATATTCCACTCTTCCCCCCTTTCACTCCCCTATTAGTAACATCTTTAATTAGTGTGGTACATTTGTTACAATCGATGAACAAATATTGAACTGTTGCCACTAACCATGGTCTATATTTTACATTATGGTTTACACTTTGCACCATCAATTTTTATTTTTTTAAATTTTTCTTTTTTTAAATTATTTTTGCACTATACCATTTTATAGGTTTTGCCTAAATGTATAATGGCCTGAATCCATTATTACAATATCATGCAGAACAATCCAATGTCCCCCAAATGCCCCATGTTACACCTATGTTTACCCCCTTCTCCCCTAGAACCTCTGGTGACCACTATTTTTATATCAATGCTACAAGTTCTTCCATTACTAGAATAAGTCTACTTTGGTCCATATTTGCATTCCCTCCTTATGTTTGTTCATCATCAGTCTTGAAGATTTTGGATGGTGATGCATTCTCTGCTTCTGATTAAGAGATGGTTGGATCCCATGGGGCAGATGGATGGAAATGTCTTGCTTGCAGTTGCAGATACTCTCTGTTTTTTGAGTTGGGCTTTGTCCATCATCATAATTTTCTTAGAAAGACAGTTATATTTGCCTGTTTTTATTGACTGCTCCAGTTCTTGTGCCTAGACCATTTTCTGCAATGTAGTATGCACTCAATATTTGTTTAATGAATAGATGAATGACTGTCCAAACAAATAAGGGGTGATGATTTTTTTTGCCAAGAGGAAAGTTGAAAGAAGGAATTAGGCTCGTCAGATATTTTCTTCATATCATTCTCTTGCCAACACTCATCCCTGTTCCTCTATTTTTCATGTCTATTCTTCCTTCCCCCATACCACCCACATTTCATAGTCCATGGCTTCAACCACTCTCCAACCAACTCCCACCCATACATTTCTGGGCCAATCACCCAGCAAAACTCAAATTTTTAAGGCACATTGGGTAAATACCTTTGTTTCAAGACTTGATCTTGCATATCCTCGGAGTTTAGAGTTCCTGTGCTTATCCAGACGCTCTTGTGGTCTCTGTATATATTTACTCTTGTCAACTCCTTTTCTGTAGCTCACTCTATACAGAAAGAGATGAAGTCGGAAAAGATGAATCAGCTAAAGATAATGCAGATTCAAGACATGTTGTGTGTCAACAGAGACCCACTTTTCCTTCCCCCACTGATTGCCTCCTCTACCACCCCAATCCCAGGTCTACTTACCCCAATTTCTATTTTTTCTGCCAACCATTAAAAACCCTTTTGATGTCTGTCTTCAGGTTCTTGACCTCCAGAGACTCTACTGGCATGTTGTATGATTCACAGCCTTAATTTCAGAACAGGGGAGGGCAAAGGTATCTGCCAACGAAGAAGACTCAGGGAGGGTTATTTTGTTGTTTTTATTCTTAAGCCATATGCAGATATAATTCACGTTCCATAAAATTACCCATTTAAAATATACAATGTCATTTAAATATGTACATATATTCACAGTTGTGCAACCATCACCATAATCTAATGTGTTTGTTTCTCCTTTTGTTTTGTAAGGTTTCTCTGTGTATTGTTAATATGATTCCTTTGCCTGTAAAATATATTGACTGGGTTTGTCCCACTCTCTCACTTGTCTTTTCATTTTATTTATGGCATCTTCTAATACAGAAACTTTTAGTTTGAATGTATGTACTCTCTTTAACAACCTTATGCTAATACCCCAATTTTCAGATAAGGAAATAAAGGTTCAGACAAGTGCTGTGATTAACCCTAAGATTATAACCTTGGATCTCAGCCCTGGGTTAAGAAAAATGTCTAAGTGGGGGCAGGGTGGGTGGGACAGATTGTTGCTACCCTGGACAATGGAGAGTATTAGAGAATGAGAACATGTTAAGTAAAACTCCAATACTGCCTTGAAGAGAGGACTTCTTTGGACTATCACCCTCTGATAACAAATATCAGTTTGGTTTTTTTTAATATTTTATTTTTATATTATTATCTTTTTTAAAAAGAAACATAGATCACACAAAATGTTACATTAAAAAATATGAGGTTCCCATATACCCCATTCCCCACACCCCCCACTCCTCCCACATTAACAACTTCTTTCATCAGTGTGCTACATTCATTGCAACTGATGAATACATTTTGGAGCACTGCTACACTGCATGGATTATAGTTTACATTGTAGTTTACACTCTCTTCCAGTCCATTCAGTGGGTTATGGCAGGATATATAATGTCTCTCATCTGTCTCTGCAATATTATTCAGGACAACTCCAAGTGCCAAACATTCCTCCATATCACACCTATTTTCCCCTCTCCCTGCCTTGAGCAACTCCCGTGGCCACTGTCTCCACATTAATGATTTAATTTTTTTCCATTGCTATAGTTACAATAGTTCTATAGTAGAATTCCAGTAAGTCTACTCTAATCCATATTTTATTCCTCCACCCTGAGGACCCAGGAATGGCAATACCCACTCTTAGAGCAGTACCTATCAGACTGTGAGAAGGTCCTCAGTGAATTCTGTTGAAATGCTCTTCCTGATGACCAGCTTCTCAGGCAGAATTTCCGCTCCCCAATATGCCTCTGGAGACTCACCCAGCTTCTCAGATGTAGGGAATGGGAGTCCTGGAACCAGCGCCCTCAGTGGAATCACAGAAAAACATACTTCCACGTTATATTTGGTGAAGGGTAAATGAACTGACCTCTTGTAGAAGTATGTTCTCAAGCATCTGCTCACCCATTTGAAGAATGACAGAAGGAAACCACTTATACTGCAAAGCTGAGAGCCCACTGTGGAAACTCCAGTGAGGTGAAACCTGAAGAATACAATGATGTGATGATGGAGGAGGTTGTTGTTATGGGAGGAGTGGGGTGAGGGGGCTGGGAGGTATATGGGGACCTCAAATTTTTTTAATGTAACATTAAAAAAATAAAGATTAAAAAATTTTGAAAAAAAAAAAAAGAATACAATGATGATGCTGTCCCCACATCCATCCATTTAGGTCTTAAATATGTACTATTAGACTCACTCCCTTGGTTGTTTTTTAAAAATTAATTTATTTTTAAAGTGGCTTTAGACTACATAAATGTTACATAAAAAATATAGGAGATTCCCATATGCCCTACTCTCTCCCCTCCCACACTTTCCCAAATTAACAACATCCTTCATTAGTGTGTACATTTGTTACAATTCATGAGCACATATTGAAGCTTTGCTACCAACTATGGTCTATAATTAAGTAAATTTGTTTCCCTTGGTTCTAATTGGTGGTTTTTCAAACTATAGTCCTTAGTCCTGAGGCTATAAGTGTCTGAGGGAAAGATGGGTTGTGTTGAAGGTTTGACCGCTTATGTAGTTCTAGGTCTTCCAATTATGATGGGTTTTTGTGACTTTATTTGAATTAACTATTCCACGGCAATGGTTTGGTATGACACAAAGGATGGAAGAAACTTCTCCAGTTTCTTATTTTTATTGAGTGTAGGTGTGGAAGATCAGTCTTATTAGCTATAAGATACGGAAGATCAGGATCTCACAGTTTCCTGGTGGGGGCACTAGCTCTGAAGTATGGTGCCGTGGTGAGAAGTGGGAAACCTTTTCCTTAAGATGGATCTGGGTGTGAATTCTAGATCTGTCCCTTGGCAGCAAGGTAAACTCAGAATAAACACGAAACCATCAGCATAGCTGGGACATTGGGAAATTAAATGAGCATGTGGAATTCCTATAACACAGAAGAAGTCAAACATTTGGCAGAACTGATGCAAATGGTACCAGTTTCTTGGTAGAACTTAGAACTTGCTGGAATCCATCACAATAGAAAATGAGACAGAGCTCTTGGGGAAAGGAATTGCTCACATTTTTGCTCTGCATAGAATGGCTTTGTGGTTTGTTCTCCTGGAAGGTTGGAATATCCAACATGTGCTTTCTTCCTCCTTCATCTTTTCCTGAGGTACTACTGTACACTCTACTCACCTATTTGAGTCATACCAGAGGCAAGGATAAAGGGGCATGTTGGAAATAAATGATGAGGAATGGATCACTCATACAAACCTGATGATTTTTCAGCCACAGATGACCTCTTCATACAAGTGTTTTCTTTTTGAATTCTGGAAGTTTAGGGTTCAAGGGGTATGGGGTCATTTCTGGAGAAGCACAAAGTCCAGGAAGTTTAGAGGCTCACACAGCTAGGAAAACATGACTTAGTGCTAACCAAGGAAAACGCCACTTGAGAAAGCCAGATCAAAGTCTATTCCGCATTCTAGCACATCAGAATTTGTGTGTGGACCTGATGGTTACTTGTGTCCACCCCAGGAAGGATGAGAAGATGACTGGGTATATAAACCAGATAGACTCTCCCAGGTCTACCTATAGCCTAATTAAGCCCTGACCAGGTAACCATAAACATGAATTAAGACTGCAGTTTTCACCATTTTTTGCTTATATTCTCCATAAATAACTATTATTACAACATTATTAGTACACAAATGAAAAAACAACATGAGCATGTTTCAAATTTTGCTAAACATAACATGCAAATTTTCTTGGCATTTCCTTGACATTCTGAACAATTTTATTATTAGGCATGAATTATTTGTCATCAGATATTTGTCTTTAAGTATTTTGATACTCTGCCCTTCATAATTATTTTATATTCAGATTTGTTGGAAAATTATTTTACATTTAAGTTCAGAGATTAGTAACCTCTAGTTTATAAAATTAGTTATATATACTAGTAGATATTTCATAATAAATGTAAAATGAGCAAAATAGAAAACAAAAATTAAGGACTAATGTAAAAGCTGGATAAAATAATTTTCATTAAAAAATAGGCGTAGGTTGGTCGTGATTTTGATGTATTCATGGGTTTACTGGTATTTTGAGAAAGAAAATATCCTTCTTAATTTCTTCTCATTCAAAATAAAATATGTCATAGATTAAAAAGAGTCTTTATATTTTATCTATAGAACAATAACTATTGCTTTGGAAATAGTGAACATGACAATAAAACTGAATACTTATAGAGAAAAAAATCATTAAATATTTTACTATGTGGAACCTAGTATTTTCCCTTTCCAGTTAAATTTGATTCTTAATAGAATTAAATCTTTGACATTGAGTGATATTTCATAGATGCAAAATTCCTTTTGATCCATTTAAAATTTTCCATATTCTTGGGTCTGTTTCTGAGCTTTGTATTCAGTTTCACTAACAGTTTTTTCAAATTTTTTCTACAGTACTAGTTAATATGGTAGATTAAGGATGGCAACAAATCCTTTGCCAATCCTTTAGTTGAGAGATGGAGTCTAGTACTTCTCCCCTTCGATCAATATTGGCTCTGTGATTTGCTTCTGCATTTGTTTTACTGAGCTTCAAACACTCCTTTTGGAACCCAGCTAACATGCTGTGAGAAGCCCAACCTGGAGAGGTCACATGGGAATCTAAGGCATTATGGAAAAATAAAAACAGCTGAGTTCCCAGCTGACAACTAGCACCAACTTCCAGACCTGTTTCCCCCTTCTCCTTTGTAATTCCTCCCTTTTGTCTTTCCCCAAATCCCAGATCCCAAAATCTATCATACATATTATTTTTGTGGTGAAATTCCCAACCAAGAATATGTACAGTGTTATAGAATTTTATCTGTTACTTTTGCTGAGTTAAAAATTAATTGTTCCAAAAATAAATGCAATGCAGAAATATGCATTTATTAGATAAATTTTTGTTTATACTGTTACACTACAGCAAGTGAATCTTTAGTAATTTAGTTTATATTCTCCACATATAATTCTGTGTGTTTAGTATAATACAGGAAAGTTCATATGAACATATATATTCTTCATAAAAATTTGGATTGAAATATATATAATATTCTTCAATATTCTTTATATATATACACACACACATATATATTTTTAACTTCTTTAATCTTTACAGGTTTGTGATGCATAGTTCTTTGAATTATTTCACTGTAGACTTGTGAACAATACTATTTTAGGTCATCAGATTTAGTTATATAAAAGAATATTTAATATTTGCCTATAAAATTGGTTGTAAGTATTTTTCCAAAATTTTGCATTTCTTTATAGATGATATTTTTGTCTGAGATAGACAACATCTTTTCTAACTTCTCTTTAATTTGTCTAACAAAATTTGTATCATCATTAGAAGATTTTCCAGGGTTGCTCATCTAATTTTAAACTCCCCTGTTGTCAATGCCATGCCCACAGGATACTTAAACAACCACACCTCTTGGTGTTGATGTTAATGGTAGTGGTAAAATCTCACATCCCATAGGCCTAGATTCCTGGATATAGGGTCATAGGGATTGGCCTAGCTGTAGGTGTTGTATGGGGCCCAGGCATAAGTATAGGAAAGGTGACTCTATGGAGGAAGTTAAATGAACATTTATAGAATTACTTTGACACTTTACATGGTATCTCCTTGATGCCAAACAAGAATTCAATTATTATCCCAATTAATCACAAATGTAAAATTAGCTCTAAAGGTTTTCCATTGTGTTCTTAAGGCTTCAAGGCTTTGGATGCTGGAATTGATAGTGGTTTGGTATTTAGTGTGTGCATTGTTCATTTTTTTTCTTCCATGAATTGTATTAAATTTAAATTAAAAAATTAATTAAAATTTAAACAATTTCTTGTCTAAGTGTTCTTTTTTTCACCCATAGTTTCCTGGTTTTTTATTTTTATTTTTTTATTTTTTTACACTTTTAAAATTAATGTTAATAGATTGCAAAGAACATTATATTAAAAAACATAAAAAAACATGAGGTTCCCATATACCCCATTCTCCACCCCTCACCCCATCATTTTTGTAAATTGTATTTTTTAAGATATATACATCACAAATGTGACTCTATACTGCTCTTAAAAATTAAATAAATAAATGTGCAGGAATAGTCAGAAATACCAACTATGTACAGCAGGAAAAGCACAGAGAGATTGAGAGGTGATGAATTTTTTTGTTTGTCTGTTTTTCATTTATTATTATTACTGAATTAATGAAAGTACTCTAATAATGATTGAAGTGATGAACACACAACTATGTGATTATACCAAATGCTATTGATTGTATACTTTGGATGGACTGTATGGTTTATCAATATGCATGAATAAAGTTGATTTGTTTAAAAAAAATAAAAAAAAAAAAATATGAGGTTCCCATATACCCCCCACCCCCCACTCCCCACCCCACTCCTCCCACACCAACAATCTCCTCCATCATTGTGGCACACTCATCACACTTGGTGAACACATTTTGGAGCACTGCTGCACCACATAGATAAGAGTTTACCCTGTAGTTCACACTCCCCCCCAGTACATTCAGTAGGTTAATTGTTCTGAGTATAGCAGGGAGCTGTGTAAAATGACAGCTTCCCAACAAACTGAGGGATTTATCAGACCGGGAAAGACTTAGAATAATCCAGCTTGGTGAGGGAAAGAGCATTTAATAGAGAGCTTATGTTGGGACTCACTCTCTATGGTTGGAGGAGTGTCTTTTCTCTTGGAGAGTCTGAGACTGGTCATGGCCTAAATCTTCATCTGTGGCAGAGAGCAGGGAGTGCGGCACTTCCGAGGCTCAAGCCATAATTGCCACAAAGCAAGAGAAGTTTTTTATATTACATTTCTACCTGTAGATGGGGAGGGTACGTGAGGGAGAAGCATGATTAAAAAGTGCAGTGCACATGTCAGATAATCAAGGAAAGGACATTCAAATTGTTTCCCAGCAGGGCAGAAATTACACTTTCACAGTAACTATTAAAATGAGCATTTACAATATTTGTCAGTAGGGCTGAAGTAACATCTTTACAGTAATTACATAAGGGATCTATTGCAAAGGTGGTTGAGCAGTTCACAGATGAGATTATTCCCACAATTTCCAGGACAGAAGTTTAAACATACAAGTTGTGTTTATCAATCACGTATTCACAGTTATTTCTCAAGGACTGCTGTGTAACTCAAGAAGTGAAATGCTACTGTGTTTGTGAGCATATACGCCTGCAATAAGAACAAGGCCTAGAGCAGCATTGTGCCTGGGAGTTTCCTCCTGACAGCCTTCATGTTACTCAAATGTGGCCAGTCTCGAAGCCAAACTCAGCATGTAGATGCAGTGCATTCCCCCCAGCGTGGGACATGACACCCGGGGATGAGCCTCCCTGGCACTGAGGGATCACTACCACATACCAGCTGAAGATGCAACTAGAAAATGACCTTGAATTAAAGGTTCAATGCAGATTAGCAGAATATCCCTGTCTACATATAATAACATGACTTTAAAATGCTGTTTGACCTAATGTAAGGGGGAAATGGAAAGGAGAAATGAGTTTATATGGCTACGAGTCTCTAAAAAAGAGTCTGAAGGCTGTCAGAAGGATTGCCCTTATGCACAACTGAGCAGAGTGTAAGAGACAGATAAAGTAGATACAACCCCAGGTATTGGTTCTTTTGAGGGATAAAGAGACCCACAGGTTTTATGGTCATGGCAGATGGGGTTCACTGCCATGTCAGATGGCCCTTCTTGGAGCTGGTGTTTCTGCGTGATAGAACTGGACTCAGATGGGATCTCTTTTCAGAAGACTTTCATGCTACTTTACTGGAATTGTAGTTGGTGTTGGGGTTTAAGATATATTTAGGGGATTTGAATCTCTGGACTGACAATATGATAGCCAGGCCCTGAACCTCAACAGACTTCAGCTCCTACACTCTGATTTATTGGACTTATCCCACTCAGCTAACATGGAGTTGAAGAAGGTCAACCACCACACCATGGAGCCTAGAGTGCCTACAACTGAAAGCAGGAGGAGTGCATCCAGTATCCATGTGGAATCTAAGCCCCCACTTGACATAGATGTGGAATGGACACAACCAATCCAATGTCCACAGAGAAAATGTGGCATTGGTGTGGGAAGGGTGGCCATGGTGGCTGCTGGGTGCGGGGAATGGGAGGAAGAGATGAGATGGGGAGGCGTTTTCGGGACTTTGAGTTGTCCTGGGTGGTGCTTCACGGACAACTACGGGACATTGTAGATCCCCCCAGGGCCCACTGGATGGAACGTGGGAGAGTGTGGGCTATGATGTGGACCATTGACTATGGGGTGCAGCGATGCCCAGAGATGTACTTACCAGGTGCAATGGATGTGTCATGATGATGGGAGAGAGTGTTGCTGTGGGGGGAGTGGAGGGTGGGGGCGGTGGGGTTGAATGGGACCTCATATTTTTTTAATGTAATATTTAAAAAAATGAATTAAAAATTTTTAAAAAAAGAAATGCTATTGTGACTAGATGGAGAAATATCTGGAGGTGTTGTGAGAAGCTGCAAAGCTGTATACGCTATATTTATACATTTTTTTAAAAAATTAGAAGTGTGAAAAGCTTAAGTAAATATTTGCAAACAATTGTAGCTAATATGTGTGAACATAAAGGACTTTTCAATCAATAGAAAGGGACATAAGATATCAACCAATAAGTTATCTAAAAACTTATTATGCTTATTCAATAAACATCTGAACAGATGCTAAAGGACATTAGATGAAGAAAGAAAAATCGAGAGATGTCATAATAAATGAAAATACCAATGTGCAAAAAATTATTTAGGAGATTGAAATATTTTTAGACTATGTATACTATCAAAGGGAAAAAAAACCCTCCAAACTACACTGGGTAAAGTTAAATGAGCAAGGATGATTTTATTCAAGGAATGTTGTATGAGGAAAGAAAGTAGAAATCAGCTCCATTGAAACCAAGGACAGGAAGCTGATTTTTTAAAGGATTGGCAGTAGGTTGGAAGAAAATGACTGCAAGATAGTAAGGGGGTTGGTCTTTGTGGTGGGTGAGTGATTTACTGAGTTTGAAATTGGGACAACTTGATTGCACCAAGTTGTGTGAGGGATTTACTGAGGTTGTGATTAGGACTATTTGGTTCCCTATGATTTTCTTTGTGGAAATTAGGCTACCTGAAGTCTGCACGGGCTACAGAGAGAAGGGAGATAAGGGACTACCTAGTTAGGATTCTTTCAGGTGCCTGGGTAGCATAAGGGCCAGGGTGAGAAGAAGAGGGGAAGAGGAGGTTGCAGGTGAGAGTGATATTTAGAATAGTGTCTAAAGCTCTCTTTTTCTCTCTATTTTACATGCGAATTGTTTTTCTCTGTAGTCTCACAGCTTCAAGAGTAGTTTCAAGGTAGTCAGAGCAGGGGAGGGGTTTGGGTAGGGGAATGAGAAGAGTAAAGCTGGCAGCTTGATCAAGAGAAAGAAAAATAATCTTGGTCAATCCCTCCTCTTATTCAAGAAAAATATCAGTTTAGTAGAATAGCTATTGTTAGATTTTTTTTTCTTTTTTGGTGGAGAACAAGTCACAACATTTGTTGAGAGGTGGTAGAAAAAGGCCAATTGTTTTAAGATTAGCCATCTTAAAAGAGAGGTGTCTAAAAGGACAAAACAGAAATATTAATATAAAAGATTGTATTAAAGTTTAAGGGTCAGTAAATTCAAATCTTTTGATTAGGTAGTTCCTTGAGCTTCTTGAAGCTAAGATGTACAAGTTCTTGGTGATATTGTTCACAGTCATAGCTATTTTTCATATAAGGGCATGTATGATTTAAGCATTTTACCAGACTTCTTTAGAGACCAAGAAGTTACTTATTCAGGTAGAAATCCAACCCATCCATGGTCTGCTGCAAGAATGAGTCCTTCAAAGTATCTATCAGATCGTCAAGCTCACAGTGTTTTTTTTTCAGGTCCTGTGGAAAAGGTCATCTGCAAGACAACCTATAGTTTCAATAAAAATGTGAACAGTCAGGTTTTAATTTTCCATGACTGAGTCAGGGAGGGAAATTGGAAATGTTAGTTTAGAGAATTGTAGCCAGATACTGAAGGAAACAGAAAGAATAAAAAAATTGGTAAAGGTTGACAATATGCACATGATGGCAAGATCCAGTCCAATTTATGGGTAGGTAAGAAAACCATGCAGTTATCTGTAGTTTACAAAGGGGTGAAAAATAGCTCAAAGACAATGAACATGAGGAAAATCTTGTAACTCCTAAATAGTTTTCTATTGCAAAACTAAATTTCTCTCTGCAGTCATCTTCCTTTTGATCAAAGATAATCCCAAAGAAAGATTATGCATGATTATAAAAGAAGGCTGGTTTTATTAGATTTGACCTGACTATTTCACCTGGGAGAAGGGTAATTTACCATATAGGCCTTTTTATGTTTGCTTTTTTGGAAGTTTATATAAGGAATATATTGTACCTTTCACATCTCCAAGCTAAGAAACCAAGTTAAGAACGTGCCACCAGATTTAACCAGTAGTACCTATAATTTCAGGTGAATTTCTCTCTCCTTGGGGTCTCCCTCCCCCCAAAAAATCGTATAGTTTCTGGGTCTGCCAGGAAGTGATGTTCATTACTCACGTGTAAGACTGGGAACTCTGTAGGCCAGTTATCAGGTCTGCTTTTCTGAGAGTGTTTTGTAAGCCATGATTCCATAAAGTCAACCTTAATTCCTTTAAAGTGTCTTAGTTCCTTAAAAGCTTTGGTTGTATAACCAATGTTTTCAATATGTCCTATTTTTTTTATTTATTTTCTTCTCTCTATTTTTAAAAAAATGTTACATTCAAAATATATGAGGTCCCCACATATCCCCCACCCCCCTCACCCTACTCCTCCCAAATCAACAACCTCTTTTATCATCAAGGGACATTTGTTGCATTTGGTGAATACATTTTGGAGCACTGCTATACCACATGGATAATGGTTTACATTGTAGTTTACACTTTCGCCCAGTCCACCCAGTGGGCCATGGCAGGACATACACTGTCCAGCATCTTTCCCTGCAGTACCACCCAGGACAACTTTAAATTCTGAAAATGCCCCCACATCAATATGTCCTATTAACAAGGAGGACAGTTCTTATTGAATCTACGCAATACTGCCATGAAAATATGAATACTCAAAAGCTTTGAAATTCTGGAGGGATCAGACAGGGAGAAAAAAGAAAAATATTCCTTTTTTTTTTGGCAAATATAGCAGGAAAGGGACAGGGAATCAATGGTGAGGAGATACGTGGGAAAGAGTATACCTGGGGCATGCTTTTATTGAAAATGAATGTGTTCATCGTGGCATATGGTATTATCTCAGTGGGAAAAGACCCACACAATAAATAAGAAAATATTAAACTCCCATCCGAAATAGTCTTGCTACATTCTCAAATAAAGGAGAAAGAACCTCTGGAGTACATAGGTTGTGCCCAATAAAAGAAACAGACCAAATTATCAAGTTCTCAGTATTATTGTATGTAACTATGAACCTTAGTCTTCAAAAACTGAAACTTAGTGGTTGCCATAAGTTCCAAGGGGAGGGGGAGGGAAGAATGAATGGAACACAGGGCATTTTGGGGGGCATTGGAATTGTTATACATGATCTTGCAATGATGGATACTGGCCATTATACATTTTGTCAGAACCTATAAAAGTATACAGTGCAAAAGGTAAACCATAAGGTAAACCATTGACCATGGTCAGTAGCAATGCTTTGATATTTGCTCATCAATTGTAACCAATGAACCATACTCATGTAGGATGTTATTGGTAGGGGATAATGTGAGAGGAAGGGGGTTTGGTATTAATATATGTGAATCCCCTGTATTTTCTATGTGACTTTTCTGAACCCTAAAGCTTTTTGGAAAATAAAGTGTAAAAAAAAACACAAGACACTAGGGGAACATACAGAAAAAAAAATTGTCAGTATCCATGAAAGATAACACATCTTACAGTGATGAAGGTAAAATGCAAATCTTTGTAAAATTTTTTTATTTGTATTTTTTAAATTAAAATTTTATTATTCTTTGTTGTTGTTGGCTTTGTTTTTGGGGAGATCCTGGATGGCAGGAGGGTTGCAACTGTAGCAGGGGAGGATCACTGGTTCAGGATATTTGTGGTGAGGGGATGTGTGGGAAGTGGTGCACCTGGGGCATGCCATGCTTCTATGGAATATGAATGTGTTTATATGGTCATGGGACGTCATCTCAGTGGGTGGAGACCCACAGAATAACTGATGCAATATGGCATTCCATCCTGGGGTGTCATGCTACATTCTTTCATGGAGTGGCAAGATCTTAGAGTACATGGGCCTAGCAAAGGAGGACAGAGCAATATGACAGGCCCTGGATATTAATGCTTGTATTTATGAACCTTGTTCTTGTGAAATTCAAATGTTGCCTAGTCATATATATTGCCTAAGAGTTATCTCCTGAAAGCCTCCTTGTTGCTCAAATATGGGTCTCTCTAAGCCAAACTCAGCATATAAATTCACTACCTTACCCCCAGTGTGGGACATGACCCCAGGTATGAGCTTCCTTGGCACCAACAGATTAATGCCAACAACCACCTAGCAATGCACATAGACCAAAGGGGGGAATATTAAATGCAAATGAGTTTTTATGGCTAAGAGGTTTCACAGTGAGTTGGGAAGTCATTTCAGAGGTTATGCTTATGCACTTCTCAGGAGGATTTCACTGACTGCCACAGTAAACAGTGCCTCAAGCAGGGGAGCTCCTGAGGGCTCTAGAGACATCTAGACAGTATAAGCAGGGCAGACAACCCCAGAAAATTGGCACCCTATCAGTGGGCCTTACCTTGCAATATATGATAATTTATCCCCCCATATATTAGAGTTAGACTCATTGAAGCACAAACACATTTAGCTTTGAAGAGGTCCCATTTATCTATTTTTTCTTTTGTTGCTCATGTTTTGGGTGCAAGATTTGAGAAATTAACGCCTTCCACAAGATGTTAAAGATTTTTCCAACATTTTCTTCTAGGAGTTTTTAAGTTGTCACTTTTTATATTTAGGTCCTTCATCCATTTGGAGTTAATTCTTGTATAAGGTATGTGATAGGGTTCCTTTTTCGTTATTTTGGTTATGGATATCCCATTCTTCCAGAACAATTTGTTGAATTGATTGTTCTCGCCCAGCTGAGATGGCTTGACAGCCTTGTCAAAAATCACTTGACCGTAGATGTGTGGTTATATTTCTCAGTTCTTGTTTCAGTTCTATTGGTCACTCTTTGTCTTTATGCCGGCACTATCCCGTTTTACCACTGCACCTAAGTAATATGCTTTAAAGTCAGGAAGTGAGTGTCCTCTAACTTAGTTCTTTTTTTAAGACATCTTTGGCTATTTTGGGCCCCTTACCCTTCAAAATAAATTTGAGAATTGACTTTTCCATTTCTGCAAAAAAAGGCTGTTGGGATTTTTATTGAGATTGCATTGATCTCTTTATAATGGACAACATTTCCTATATAATTCATAACATATCAAATAAACCTAATATCTTTAGCTTCTTTCTTTATTCAAAATAAAAAAAACAATCTTTGTGATTTTCTAGGGGCACTCTGGAATATCACAAAGTCAGTTTGAGATCAGGAGGACATTATTTAGGACTTTATTCTGGGAAGGGAGAATATCAAAACTTGTCAGGAGGTTTGTATACTTGATAAAATAGTACACGGCTAACGGTGAAGCAATGCTTGGCCCTCTAACCAAAGTGACAATAAAATAATTAAAAACTAATTATAAGGGAGGCAGACGTGGCTCAACTTATTGGGCTCCCATCTTCCATATGGGAGGCCCTTGGTTCATTTCCCAGGGCCTCCCAGGGCAAGCTGGCCCATGCTCACAGAGAGCTGACAGCCTGTGCCCATGGAGAGCTGGTGCAGCAAGATGAAGCAACAAAGGAAGATAAGCAGACACAGAAGAATGCACAGCAAATGGACACAGAGAGCAGAAAGCAAGCAAGTGGTGGGGGGGGGGTTGATAAATTAAAAAGTAAAGAAATCCTTAAAATAATTATAAGAGGTAATGTGATTATTAAAATAATAAACCTTACTTCTTTTAAAAATAAGAAGCCTTGATTATCTTAAATAATTAAAGATATGATAACAACAACATAAATTATTTGAAATTATTCTAATACAACACAGAATTTCTTCTAGGCCAATTATTCAGAAGTAAAGAAAATCTTTTACAATTCTTATTAAGAGGAAGCCAATTGGAGGGGCAAGATGGTGTTGGAGTAAGTGCACCCATATCATCTCTCCTACAAAAATATGGCTGAGTGGGGACAAAATCCTGCCTGAATGTGCTATTTTGGGACCCCACAAAGCAGGAGGCTTCAGGACATCGATCTGGAGAGAGTGCAACAAAAAGACTGATTGCTCAAGTTAAAACCATGAGTTTCTGGTGCTTGAGGCTGGAGCTGTGGGAAGGCTAGGCCCCTTCCTCAGGTCAAGAAGCCTCAGCATTCCCCAAATCTTGCAGGTCACAGAGCCAGAGAAGACAAACTTCAAGAGTGGGAGGGTTATGGTGAAGGGTGGAGAGGGGACCCACAAGTGCGGGTTCAATTGTCTAGACCTCCTTTTTTGAGCTTTGAGTAGTATACCAGCTAGCTTGAGGAGAAATCAGGAAGAGGGAAAGATGAATCTGCTGAGGCAGCCTTATTTAACTAACCTCCATGGGATAGGGAAAATTGGTCTGGGAGAAGGTAGACTCAGACAGCTAACTAGTTCTGTGCAGCACATCTAAGGGAGAAAACAGTAGAAAGTGCTTAATAAGCTTCCAAGAGCATATTTAGAGTCCCTGGCAAGGTGTGGGTATTCTTTCTCAAAGAGACTAGGAGTCATTACTTTCTGTGGTGAGTTAATTCACGAGGGTCCCTTTTGAATTTCTAAAGGGAACTCACACACAGGCTTCCTCCTGCCCTGGGAGAGAAAGCAGTTAGGAAAAAAAGTGGGGGGAAGACAGATTACTAATTAGCAGTTTATCCAATTGCAAAGCATCGATCCTGCCCTGGTAAATGGCCTCTTTTTGAAGAGCAAGTCAACCTGGAAAGAAAGTTGAGCTCAGTGGAGGAGTTTCAGCCTTGAATGTGCAAGGTCTCTAGTACAATTTCTGGCTCCTCTGAGAGTAGTGACCCATTGGGATATTAAACATCTAGCTGATAATTTAGGAAAGGGAAAAAAGACATTACCCTTGTATTAGCTTCCCTTGGGTCTCTTATTTTTCCTAAGGGAAAAAAAAGATTGTTTCTGTTATATAATTTAACTTAGTTTACTCACTAAAATCCACTTCAAAATCTGCAGTGATAAAGCTACAGGGCATTTGATTGATAAACACCAGCAAACTAATAAGCTCCACAGTGGCTTAATGGGAAATCTAGTTTTTCTTAATGTTTGGTTGACACAGTTCTTTTGGGTTTATCTGTTTTTTGTTTTTTGTTTTGTCTTTCCTTCCTCTTTAATCCTGTCCTCCCACCCCTTTTTAAAATTAGTTGCTGATGGCTTCTTTCCTCTTTGCTGTATATCCTCTTCCATGATTTCCTTTTTTCTGTATATACTGATTTTGGCTACCAACACTATCACTTTTCCTTCCTATATCTATCTTCCACTTCTGTTGTTGCTCTTATATTCCACCTCTCTTTTTTAGTCCCCAATTTTTCTGGCTTTTTATTTCTAACACTTCTATTCTGTTTTCTATTTTCTATTAACTCTTCCTGTTATTGTCCTTCCTTTTCTCTTTCCCTCTTTCATCATCATGCTGGCCTTTTAATTCATAGTATATTCTACTCCATGTTCAGTTTCCTATTTCATTGTTGGTACTCCCTTTTTTTATTCTTATAATTCTATACAGTTTACATGAGTTTAATATTCATTCTCCTAGGTCTTACAAGGTTCTTCTGCTAAAATTTACTATCAAACTACTATTATACTTTTTCATTTTTTACCTCTTTTGCTTTCTATAGCCTTAATCATTTTCCTTCAAGGGAACTTAGACAACAAGAAAATAGAATAAGAAAAACAAAGTGTCAGCAAGAACACATAACACAAACACAAAAAAAACAGCTAAATAAAACCTGACACTAGAGGGAGAAACTAATCAGCTGAACAAACCATATCAAGATAAAATGATGACCAGACAGAAATAAAAATTACAAACCATGCCAATAATCAGGAAGACATGGCCCAATCCAATTAAAAAACTAAAAAGCAGGGAGAGGAGCAGAACATTGAGCAACTAATCAAAATTCTCCAAACAAATATCACAGACCAAATTAATGAAGTGAAGGAAGAGATTAAGGATATTAAGAAAACACTTGGATAACATACTGAAGAAATTGTAAACATATGCAAAAAGATAATGGATACAATAGTGATGAATGGTACAATCCAAGAAATAAAAAAAATACACTCTTATCAAATAACAGCAGATTTGAAGAAGCAGAGGAAGAATTTAGTGATGTGGAAGACAGCACATATGAATCAAACAGATAGTAGAAATGAGGGATAAAAAGATAGAAAACATCCAGGAGAGACTTAGGGATTGGAAGGACAATGCAAAATGCACTAACACACTAATACACATTCCAGAAAGAGAAGAGAAGGGAAAAGGGACAGAAGTGGTGTTGTAGAAAATAATGGTTGAAAACTTTCCAAACCGATTGAGGGAGATGAGTGTACATGTCAAGGAAGTGCAGTGCAACCAAAACAGTATAAATCCCAATATGCCTACCACAAGACATAAACTTGTCAAATTATCCAATGCTCAAAACAAAGAGAAAATACTGAAGGCAGCAAGAGAAAAGCGAACCATTACATACTAGGGAACCTCAATAAGATTAAGTGCTGATTTCTCATCTGAAACCATGGAGGCAAGAATTCAAGGGGTATGACATAGTCCAGGTACTAAAAGAAAAAGATTTCCAGCCAAGAATACTCTATTCAGCAAAGCTGGCATGCAAAAATGATGGAGAGTTCAAAATATTCACAGATAAACAGAAACTAAGAGACTATGCCAATAAGAAACCTGTCCTTCAAAAATTCTAAAGGGAATTCTGCAGATTGGAAGAAAGAAACAGGAGAGACAGAGGAGAGTGTAAGAACAACTAAAAATACAAAAAGAGAAAGAAATTATATATATATATATTATATACACAAATATATATATACACAAATATATATATATATAGTATATACACAAATCCAAAGAAATGATGGCTAATGTAAGTAACTTCTTGAGAGTAATAACACTGAATGATAATGGATTAAATTCACCTGTCAAAAGACACAGAATGGCAGAATGAATAAGGAAATATGACCCATCTATATGCTGTCTACAAGAAACCTACCTTAGAACCAGGGATTCAAGGAGGTTAAAAGTGAATGGGTGTGGCTATGATGTGGACCATTGACCATGAAGTGCAGTGGTGCTCAGAAATGTATTCACCAAATGCAATGAATGTCTCATGATGATGGAGGAGATTGTTGTTATGGGAGAGGAGTGGGGTAAGGGGGGTGGGGGGATATATGGGGATCTCATATTTTTTTAACGGAATATTAAAAAAAGAAATAAAGACAAAAGAAAAAGAAAAAAAAGAGAATGGGTGGAAAACAATCTTAAAAGCAAATAATAATCACAAAAGGGCAAGAGTAGCTATACTAATATCAGACAAAACAGACTTTAAATTAAAAACTATTGTGAGAGACAGAGATAGACACTACATATTAGTAAAAGGGGTAATCTTTCAAGAAGAAAGAATATCTTATGCACCTAACCAGGGTGCCTCAAAATACATGTTGCAAACACTGGGAAACTAATGGAGGAATAGATGCCTCTACAATTATAGTGGAGGACTTTAATAAACCATTGTCACCATTAGACGGAACACCTGAACAGTGAATCAATAAAGAAAAAAACACTTTGAATAATATATTAGAGGATCTGTACCTAAAAGACATATACAGAACACTACACCTAAATACAGCAGGATATATATTATTCTAAAGTGCACATGGATCTTTCTCCAAAACAGACCACATGGTAGGCCACAGAGAATGTCTCAATGAATTCAGGAAGATTGAAATCACAAAAAATAATTTCTCTGACCACAGTGGAATGAAGCTGGGAATCTGCAAGGGCCAGGGAATCAGACCAGGAGCAAAGATATGGAATTTAAAGAAAACACTCTTAGACAAACACTAGATGAAGGAGGAAATCTCTAAAGATATCAGTAACTACCTTGAAACTAATGAAAATGACAACACAACATATAAAATTTATGGGACACAGAAAAAGCTGTACTGAGAGGGAAATTCATAGTCATAAATTGATATATCAAAAAAAAGAGAAAGCTAAAATCAAAGACCTAAATGCACACCTGGAGGAATTAGTAAAAAAACAACAAACTAACCTGAAAGGAAGAAGAAAGAAAGAAAGAACAAAAAGCAGAGCAGAACTAAATGAAATAGAAAATAAGAAAGCAATAAAAAATAAACAAAACAAAGAGCTGGTTCTTTCAGAAGGTCAATAAAATTGACAAATGGTTAGCTAGAAAAACAAAGAAAAAAGGGAGAAGATGCAAATATACAAAGAAATGAGAAAGGGGATATCACCACTGATCCCACAGAAATAGAGTATCATAAGAGGATACTTTGAAAAATTATATATCAATACGAAGGACAATTTAGAGGAAATGGACAAATACTTAGAAACACATAAGCAGCCTACATTAATGAAAGAAGACATTGATGATCTCAGCAAACCAATCACAAATAAAGAGATAGAATCAGTCATTAAAAACCTCCAACTAAGAAGGGCCCTGGTCCAGATGGCTTCACAGGTGAATTCTACCTAACATTCCAGAAAGAACTAACACCAATCTTTCATAGACTCTTCCTAAAAATTGAAATAGTAAGAACATTTCCTAACTCATCCTGATGCCAACATTACCTTAATACCAAAGCCAAACAAAGACACCACAAGAAAGGAAAATTACAGACCAATTTCTCAAAATTAAACTAGAGGTTAAAATCTTCAACAAAATACTTGCTGATCATATTCAACAACACATCAAACGAATTATACACCATGACCAAATGGGTTTCATCCCTGGTATGCAAGGATGGTTCAACATAAGAAAATCAATCAATGTAATACACCACACAAACAGATCAAAAGAAAAAATCACATGACCATATCTATAGATGGAGAAAAAGAATTTGACAAAATAGAGCACATTTTCCTGATGAAAACACTGCAAAAGATAGGAATAGAAGGAAACTTTCTGAACATGATAGAAGGTATATATGAAAAATCCACAGCTAACATCAGTTACAATGGTGAAATCCTAAAATTTTTGCAGGCTTGAGGGCGGTAAGGTTGGGAGGAGGGCCAGGTGGTCCATGGAATTGGGGGGAGGACTGGGCAGAGCAGGCGAACATGGGAGATGGTCAGGTATGTGGTTCTACCTATAATGTTGAGAAAAGTCTTTAGAAAATATAATAAGGAAGGATTACTGGTTTAAGGTGTTTGATGGCAGGGGCACCTGGCACAGGGTGGAACTGGGGCTGTCTTGTAGGGAGTGTGTGAAAACTCATCTTGTCATAATGTGTTATATCAATGGGTGGAGACACATAAAATGAGCAGAAAGTAATTGCACCCCCATCCTGGGGAGGCCTGATGTTTTCAAATAGAGGGGAGATTGTCTCTCAAGAGCATGGTTGGCTCCCAATGGGGTAGGACAGACTAGTGTGTCAAGTCTTCAGCATTGTTGCAGGTATCTATGAATCTTTTCCTTCAAGCAATGAAGCCTGCCTGTCACTTTGGGCCATGAGGAGAGCAGGAAAGAAGAATAGAGTAGATGGAAGAGAGGGTAACTGGGGGTTAATGGAAATGTACTGCAAGATTGTGCAATGATGGATACAGGCCATGTTAAATTTCACCAAATATTTATAAAAGTGTATAGTCTATAATGTAAAACATAATTTAAACCATAATGTAACCAAAAATTTATAAAAGTATACAGTTTAAAATATAAACCATAATGTAAGCCATTTTGGGACTATTGTTAGCTATATTGCAATATCTGTACATCAGTTGTAGCAAATGTGATAACCACATGTAAAAAGATATTTGCTGGGGAAAGGGGAAAAGAGTTAGATGTTCAGTATATGGGAGTCCCCTATATTCTGTACGTGAATTTACTGTGAGCTAAACCTTTTTTGAATACATAATAATAAAAGAGGATGTAGACACTGAGGAAGAAAGGGAAGAGATTACCTTGCCACTGCATCTACAGGGCAACACCTAGTACAGTGATGAAAGGAAAAACGTAAAAAAAAAATTATGATTATTTTTCATTTTTAATATTCCAATCTAATTTATACTTTATTTTAGTTTTTCTAAAATATTATGTATTCTATTTCTAATATTTAAACCTATCATTACTATTTCATTTTCCTATTAATTGAATTTGGCAACATATTAGGCTTCATTTTTTTATGACATTTTGCATCACAGTGGGGTTCAAATATTGCAGGGGAGGAGCTCTGTTGTGGGGTGTCATTGAGGGGGAAGGCATGGGTGGGATAAAGTTCTCCAGGTCATGCATACAGGTTATATAGATATGTTTGGATGTTCACAGGTTATTGTCATAGGGGATTGAGTTATACACGACAACTGAGGGAGTGTGGAGTTCCGATCCTGGGGAGCTCTGTTGCATTCCCTGATGGAATAGCAACAATCCCCCAAGTGCAAGGGCAAGACCAGTAAATAAGGATGGCCCAATGATGGGCCCTTGATATTGATGACTATGCTTATGACCCTGTGTGCTTGAAATTTCAATTAGGCCTAGAGCGGCAGAGTGCCTAAGAGTAACTTCCTGAGAGCCTCCATGTTGCTCAAATGTGACCACTCTCTAAGGCAAATTCAGCATGTAAAAGCATTACCTTCCCCACAGCATGGGACATGACTCCCAGGCAAGAGCATCCCTGGCACTGAGGGATTACTACCAAGCACTGGTTGGTGATGCAACTAGAAAAAGACCTTGAATAAAAGGGGGAAATGGTAAAGACAAGTGAGTTTATATGGCTAAGAGACTTCAAAATGAGTCAGGAGGTCATCAGAGGGATTGCACTTATGCATATTTCAGCAGGATCTCAGAGACAGCCAAAGTAGACACAACCACAAATACTGGTGCTCCTTAGGGCTATGGAGACCCCCAGTTCTTATGGGCATGGCAGATGGCTCTGGAGTTCAGTGCCTTGTCAGTGGGCCCTACATTGGAATTTGTACTCCTCAGTGTGATGCAGTTGGACTCAGATGTGATCTCTCTACACATGCCTCTTCTGTCATTTTTACAGAACTTGTGGTTGGCACTGGGGTTGGTGTATATTCAGGAGACTTGACTCTCTGGACTGACCATGTGCCAGCTGGGCCTGAGCCTCAGCAAAGTTGCAACACCTACTCTTCATTTCATTGGACTTACCCAGGTCAGTTAACAGGCAGGTGAGGATGGCCAACCACCACACCAGGGAACCGAGTGAGTCTATAACTGTAATTAGTTGAATCCCATTCATCAATCATGTGGGATCTAAGCCCTGTATTGTTTTAGAGGTGGAGTGGACATCATCATCTCAGGATCTTCAGGATGGAGGAAAAAATATGGATTATAGTGGACTTACTGGTATTCTACTATAGAATTTTTGTGACTCTAGCAATGGAAGAAATTGTATCACTGATGTGGAGACAGTGGCCAAGGGAGTTGCTGAGGGCAGGGAGAGGGAAGAAAAGGTGTGATATGGGGGCATTTTGGGGACTTGGCATTGTCCTGAATGATCTTGCAGGGACAGATGTAGGACATTATCTATCCCTCCATAGCCCACTGAATGGACTGGCAGAGAGTATAAACTACAATGTAAACTTTAATCCATGCTGTGTAGCAGTGCTCCAACATGTATTCATCAAATGCAATGAATGTGCTACACTGATGAAAGAGGTTGTTGATGTGGGAGGAGTGGGGGTGTTGGGAGTGCAGTATAGGGGAACCTCATATTTTTTAATGTAACATTTTGTATGATCTATGTATAATTTTTTTAAAAGACCATAAAAAAGAATAGGCCAAAGAATCCAAGAGAATTTTGTCATTTTACAGAGAAAAAAACAAACCCTTGATTTGCACCTGTTTATTATTTGATAATAGGGCTCTTGAAAAATCTTTTAAATAAATCCATTAGGTCTTACCCAAAAATGAAATTCCCTTTCCACAAATCATGTATGAAAGTTCCCATCCATTCAAGTTTTATCTTTTACTTTCCTCTTTTGGATTCTGCAATAAGAAGCCATTTTAATTTAGAGCAGAACAATTCTACTTTTTTTTCTTAAGAAAAATATATCTTGCATGCCTTGCATACATGACTTTCACGTTATCAAAAGATCTTGGAATTTAACTTTCTCAGACAGCTGCCAATGTTGGAGGTTGGGCAGGTCCTTGTGCCTGATCAAGCAGGCCATCTCCAGGCCACCTGGTGTTCATTGTGGCCAAGCAATTACTACAGCTACAGGATGTGGTTTTCATGTGCTGTGAGGGCCTCAATATTTCTGGCAGCTTCTACAGAAATTATCTGAACTACCTGGCCCTTCTTCACAAATGCATGAAGATCAACATATTACATGGCCCCTACCACTTCTTGGTCTCAGGCATATATTTTGGCAGCCACGCAAGGCATGCTGCCACACAAGACCAAGTATAGCCAGGCCATCCTGTACTGGTACCTCAAGGGGTTTGATGGGATTCTGGAGCCTGCCATGACAATGAGAAGTGGATCGTGGTTCCTGTTGCTCTCAAGGTTGTGACGTTGAAGCCCATGCATAATTTGCCTACCTGCTGTGTAGTGCCTGCCTCACAATGATGGATGGAAGTAGCAGGCAGTAATAGCCACCTTGGAGGTGAAGAGGAAAGAGAAGACCATAGTTCATTAAAAGAAGAAGCAATAGCTCATGAGGCTGTGGAAACAGAATGAGAAGAATGTGGGGAAGAATTGTGACAAATACACAAAGGTCCTCAAGATCCATGGATTCCTAGTCTGAGCCCAATAAAGACTTACGCTTGGCCTGGCCAGCCTTTCCTCCAATGTTTCTGCAAGATGTGGGGGCCCTGAGGACAGCACTTCTCATTTCCAGGTGCCTTAGGCCTGAAGGCGGCAGTTCTCATGTCCAGCTGTCTCATAGGCAGCCTGAAGCAGAGAATATGGAGATATGGAAAGCAGTTCTGAATTCTTCCCCACTGCTCAGTCTTATTTAAGTAAATAGGAGCTACTAAGGTTACTAAGACATGATTTGCCTATGACCTGTTTGTTCATGTGAGAATTTAAAAAAAAGAGCAGTATGAACAATTATTTATGTGGGTTTCAATATTTTTTTTCAAAGTAAGCTGGAAATTGTAATACCAGGGGAGACACTAAATTGTGAATGGGGCATTTGTTTAAAGCATTCTATATGGTTACATACTATACTCTGCAATTGTTAGAATAATACCAAGTGTGTGTGTTTACAGTGCTGTACAAAGGGTGTGTATACTTTTACCGGACCTGTGGTAGGTGTTTGGGTTAATGTGTACTCAGGGGACCTGAATCTCCGGACTGTCCATGTGATGGCCAGGCCCTGGGCCTCAGCAGACTTGTGGCTCCTATGCTCTGGTTTGTTGGACTTACCCTGGCCATCTGACAGGAAGGAGAAGAGGATCAACCACCACACCAGGGAGCCAAGAGTGCTTACAGCTGCAAGCAGGAGAATTGCATCCATCATCCATGTGGAATCTAAGACCCCTCTCAATATAGATGTGGAGTGGACATAATGATTCTAGGGTCCACATGTTGGAGGAATAGAGTATGGATTAGAGTGGACTTACTGGTGTTCTGCTGGGAAACTATTGTGATTAGGAAGGGAAGAAATTGTAGTAGTGATGTGGAGAGGGTGGCCATGGTAGCTGCTGATGGTAGGGAGACAGAAGAAAAGATATGGTGTGGGGGCATTTTCAGGATTTGGAGTTGTCTTGGGTGATGCTGCAGGGATGGATGCTGTACGTTGTGTGTCCTGCCATGGCCCACTGGGTGGACTGGGGGAGTGTGGACTACAATGTGGAACACTGTCCATGTGGTGCAGCAGTGGTCCAGAATGTATTCGCCAGGTGCAGTGGATGTGCTGTGATGATGGAAAAGGTTGTTGATGTGGGAGTGGTGGGGTTGGTGGGGTGAGGATTATATGGGGACCTCATATTTTTTAATGTAACATTAAAAGAAAATAAAGAAGAAAAAAAAAGAAAGATGAAAAAAATAAATAAATAATAAAGTTGTGTTTTAAGAAGCCTGAAAGAAACACTTTGTGGGATATGTTTTCCAGAATTACTTTCGTCTTGTCACTTTCCTCTTCCATCTGTTCTCTCATCCTTAGATTCCATTTGGCATAAAAAGTGACAAGATATGGCTGCTGAATTTGATCCAGAGCCAATGCAGTATCCCCTTCACCCCGGTTGATGTAAGAGAGGAAAGAGAGGAAGAGAGGATGAGTGGACACAGAACAAGTGGGAAAGGACATAGAGCAAGGACTCCTTCCTTAAAGTCTATTTCTTTTGTCCATATCCCTGTAGTTTCACTATGAAAATATGCAAGCTAAGTTCTTCATTAAAGATGCCAGCATTGCCTCTGCATTGAAGAATATCAGCTGCAAAGTTTGGGACCAGCAAAATGAAAGAGTGTATATCAAATCATCAGGTCTGGCTGGTAAAGAGATGAGCAGGTCAAAGGTGAAGTCTTAGGCATTAGGTTTGTTGGTGCTTATGCAGTCTGTCTTCTTTTTGATCCCTTCTGCTGCACCCAACTCAGGGCAGAAGAAGCTGAAGTCAGAAAAGAGGAGCAGAAAAAGAGGTGCACTTAAGACATGTTGTATGTCCATACTCAGACTCAACTTTTCTTTTCCAATGATTAACCCTTCAACCTCAGAGTCTCTGATCATCATCTCTACCGCTGCAGTGGATCATGAACAAAAAATATGTTTCCCAGAAAGTCCTTGAATACCAGAAACTCCACTCCAACCCAGGTATGACGGACAGCAGTACATTTTTGGTCTTTATTTATTTTTTTAATATTACACTCAAAAAATATTAGGTCCCAAATTACCCCCCACCCCCCTTACCCCACTCCTCCCCCCATAGCAACAGTCTCCTCTATCATCATGAGACATTCATTGCATTTGGTGAATACATCTCTGAGCACCGCTGCACCTCATGGTCAATGGTCCACATCATAGCCCACACTCTCCCACAGTCCACCCAGTGGGCCACGGAAGGACATACAATGTCCAGTAACTGTCCCTGCAGCACCACCCAGGACAACTCCAAGTCCTGAAAATGCCCCAGAGGGCAAAGGAAGTTTCCAGAGGAAGGTTTACAGGGAGGGAACTTAGGCATTGGTGTTGGGTTGGTCTGGCCACACCCTTCTCAGATTTCTTATTGCCTCTTCTTGACTTCCTGAAGACTTGAGGACCCATGATAGGGAAATGACACCGAATCCTAGAAATGACATTGCTACCTCTCTGCATGTGCATGAAAAGAACATGCTCAAGGTGAGGCCTTAGGCCTGACGCTGAGATTGAAGGCAAGTGTGGGACAGAAAGGGTGGAGGGCAGAGTTGTCTCTGATTTTTCACCATCTTAGCTTTTGCCCTTCAACTCGAACAACAATAAACCATACCATCCGGAAGGCCTGTCTGACCCTATGCAAAGGCCCTGCAGCATACAGAACAGGACCTTCTCAAAAAGTGAGCTGAGAAGCAGTAAATCTGTCTTTTTTGAAGGTAGGGTAATAGTGTTCAAGAAGGTGATGAAAAGAAGCAGGTAAGGTAAGGAGATTTGTGGGAAAAGGTAGGCATGGGTACAGAGACCTCCTGACATTCTTTCTCTGGTCCATATTTTTCCTCCCCACAATTACACATGCAGTCTGTAGGAAAGTTGGACAAAGTGAAAAGGCTGGATCCAGAAGGGATGTGTGCAGACAGAAAGCCCCTGCTTACCAGCTTCCAAGACAAGTCCACCAACATGAGGTCAGTTGTACTTTCTGTCACCTCCTGGGAACCTGAGCTACCACTTTCAATGACCATCTGCAGGAGGCTGTAGTCCTGGTCCTCTGGGAGGACCTAATGCTCTGCCCTCTCCTCTCTGTGTCCCTTAGCTGTGGTTACATCCCCTGGGCTTTCTGCTCCCTGTTCATCTTCCCAATTGGGTCTGGGGTCTGTTTCCCACCTCTTTGAACTTGGCCATCTCTAACAAGACCTCCCATGTGTGTGCTTCAGGAGGCAAGTTCTCCCTTCCTCACTAGGACCAGGGATATCTAGCCTCAAGCCAGATCCTGGTGCCCTGGATTGGGAAGGGTCCTCTGGTCCATAGCCTTCTGCTGAAAAAAGACCTTCCTGCTTCTGTTCTCACATGGGGCTTCCTTCCCATGACCTGAGACGGGCCCTCTTTCCCTTGCTTCAAAGGAGTCCCCCCACCTGTCCTAGGCTGAGATTTGTTCTTTCCTGCCCTGTTGTGAGTCCCAAGGACAAAGGCTTTCCATGATAACTTTTCCTCTGTTCCCTGGCCCAATGCCATGAGCTGTGGCTTTTGGGAGAGAAACCTGGGTTCGCCCAGTCAAGGGAATAGATATGGGTCACCACCAGTGAGCAGAGGGCATTCTGAGGCAGTTGCCTAGTGAGGAAGGTGGGGTGGCAGAAGCAGTAAAGGAGACAGGAGAAGAGTCTTCCAAGGGGCACTCCCACTGTTCCACTGCCCATGCCACAGAATCCTGCCCATTCTTCAGATGAGCACCAGGTGGTCTGAAGTGGGTAGGATTCCTCAGGCAAGGAACCGACTAAAACAAGCACAATGGCACCAGAGCCATCAGTAGCAAATGTGATAATTGTAAGAGGGAGCCAGAGACCCTCAAGCCTATGCTGTGTGTGGGTCTGGCCCTTTACTTCTTCTGGGGAAAGGCTCCTGCCCTCAGGACTGCTCCTTTTCCCATGCCTAGCTCACATTGAGATAGATCACACAGGTGACAAAGTCTCAACTGCTTGGCCCAGTCCAACAAGTGCATGTTTTCCATTCCTCTCTGGGCCCCAGGATCATCCGAGAGTAGTGAGGGAAAGGGCTAGAGCAGAGGAGCCATTTCCCCATTATCTCTTTTCTTTCCTATCCCACCACCACCATGATAGTTTCCTTCCCTTCCCTTTGCTTTCTCTTTCTCCTTTGTCTCTACTCTCTTTCATCTCCTCCATCTCTGCCTCCCCTACCTTCATTCTCTTTCTGTCCATCTACTGCCTGCAACATTCCCTCCCTGTCTCATGAGCCCTGCTCCAGCATCCTAGGCCATCACCTCTGTCTTCCAAGGCCAGGTCTGGCTGAATGCTGGACACCTGATAAGGTTGCAGAGCTCCTGGCTCCCACTCCATTTCTTCCTCCAAGTGGAGCCTTCCCTGGGGACTTGAGCGAGGGAAGGGAACCAGGGAAGGGAAGGAGTCCCTGGAGCGTGGGCTACAAATACTTCTTGTGGCACTGAAGTTGATAGTCAAGACAGTCCATGCTGGAGATGCCCAAGAAGAAGGAGAGGGAGATGTAAGGGAGAGTGAGAGTGAAGGAGAAAGGGAGAAAAACAGAGAGAGAGATATCCCCATCTGGGCCTGCCCAGGGAGATTCCCAGGGTCCCTGAAGAGCAGTGGCTTTGAGAGAAGGTGGGACACATGGAGCTCTGTCTCAGGTATAGGTGTGCTTGCTTCCACCACAGGGCAGTTTCACTTACCTTTTCTGTTTGTTCTTAATTTTTGACAGCTCCATCCTGGAATTGTTCCCAAAGTTATTGCACCTGGTATGTTTGTTCTTTTACATTGTTTCCTATAGTGTGCACCAAAACTGCACTTAACCTGCCATTAAGCCATTTAGGTTTTGCCTGAGTTAGACTTTTATGTCTGACCCTTAATCCTTGATGAGAACCAGAGCCATGTAGGAACCTAACAAAGCCTACAAACCTTCTCCACATAAATTGTCTACAGGCTTCTGGGAAGCCCTGGTGAAGACCCAAACTGTAGTCTTGCCCATGGAGTTTCCAAAGTCTTTTGACACCTGACCTCTGACTCACACTCTCTCCCAGGCCTTTTTAGCTCACTGTTCATCCAGTTCTACCTCCTTGTTCTGTGCTGCTCACTTTCTCTTCCCTTCTCCAGGATGGCCAGGAGTTGCCATCACCAATCACCATTGACATTGAAGCCCACAAGATGCATGCATCCTGCCAGGTGAGGTGACAGCAACAAGCAGGGTTTTGGGTGATGTGTGAAGAGGATATCTACTGATATCCTGAGGACTGTTCCAAATCCAGGGAAGCTTCTTTGGATCTGAGACTCTGAAGAGTCTAGTCCTGCAATTCCTGCAGCAGTGAGTATCCCTGGAACTGGGAGAATGGAGGGCTAGAAGGGGACAGGTTAGCAAGCTCAAGTGTACTTATGTGGAGGAGGGGTATTTAAATACCCTTAGGGGCTGAGACCACAGAGATTGCCTCCCTCTTTGTTTCCCCATAGGTATTTCTTAATCTAGGATTTTGGAGATCGACAGGGTCTCCTTGGTGCATACCATGATGAGGCCTGCTTCTCCCTTACCACTTCTTTCAAATCCGAGGAAACAGCTCCATAAGTATCACAGTTTACCTTGTGGTTTACATTTAATTCTAAAGTTCTAAAACTGCCCTATGTTCCATCTATCATTCCTTCTCCCTCCCCCTCCCCCTCCCCTCAAAACCTTTGGTAACCACTATCTTTATATCAATGTTACATGTTCTTCCATTACTACAATATTAATAAGTTTACTTTGTCCGTGGTTGCATTCCCCCCATATGATTGTTCATTCCTCAACCTTGAGGATTTGGGGATGGTGATGCCATCTCTGCCACAGATTGAGATGGAAATGTGGCATTGGTGTGGAGAAAGTGGCCATGGTGGCTGCTGGGTGTGGGGAATGGGAGGAAAAGACGAGATGTGGAGGTGTTTTCGGACATGGAGTTGTCCGGGGTGATGCTGCAGGGACAGTTACCGGACATTGTATGTCCTCCCATGGCCCACTGGATGGAACATGGGAGAGTGTGGGCTATGATGTGGACCATTGACCATGAGGTGCAGCGGTGCTCAGAGATGTATTCTCCAAATGCAGTGAATGTCTCAAGATGATGGAGGAGATTGTTGCTATGGGGGAAGGAGTGGGGTGAAGGATGTGGGGGGTATATGGGGACCTAATATTTTTTGAATGTAATATTAAAAAAATAAAGACAAAAATAAATTAATTATAAATTTTAAAAAAGAGATGGAAATTAGATATTATGGGGCAGATGGAAGGAGCTGTATTGCTTGCAGTTGTAGACACTCTGTTTTTTGGGTATGGGCATTGTCCACTATCATCTCTTTGTTAGTTGTCCTGGGCAAGTACGATGAACTGAAGAGTAGGTGTTAGCCGCAACTCTTCTGAGATTCAAAGCTCAACAAGCAAATGAACAGACAGGGGTTTCTGAGACATATATTTAAAAGGTATAGTACTAATTATAAGCTCAAATGAAAGGGATATAAGAACCATGGGTGGGGAAATTATAAAGGAGTTTAACTCTGATACAGCAGGGAAATAGGTTGTCATATATTCCAAGGTAAGGCCCACAGACAGGGTGCTGATTTCAAAGGGCTGTGTTCCTTGCCTATAGTGTCCAGATAGCTCTAGATCCCTCAGAAGCACCCCTATTTGAGTCTTGGTTCACAGTGGCAGTTAGAGAGATCTGCCTGAGACATGCCTAAGTGTAACATCTGCAATGACCTCCTGACTCATTTTGAAATATCTTAGCCATAAAAACCCTTTTGTGTTTGATATTTCCCTCTTTTGGCCAAGGTCTTTTTCCAAATGCATCACTAATTGGTGACAAGCTGCCATTTTTTTGACACCCACTTTTATAAGTAAACTTCACATCTTTATCAAGTGCCATAATTACTGTAGTATTTATGTATTTTTTAACCATTTAATTGGTCTAATACAGAGCCACCATTTTTATTAGATAGCTAATTTTTAATGTGTCACCGATTTTTGAGTGTTCTCTCCCTAACCCCATTTCCCCCAAGGCTATTGCTTTTACTTTTAATTTTGAAGTAATTATTGATTTACAAAAAGTTACAAAAAATTTTATGCAAAGAAGACTCATACACCCTTCCATCACCTTCCTCCAATGATAATATCTTGCATTATTACAGTAAAATATAAAAACTAGGAAACTGACATTGGTACCATCCATTGAACTTATTGAGATTTCACCAGTTTTACATGCACCCATTCACATATCTTAAAAGTGTCTATGTGTGTATACAATTCTTTGTACTTTTATAAAATGTGTAGATTCATGTGACCATTACCAAAAAAAGACACAAAACTGTTTCATCACAAGTTTTCCTCATGCTACCCTTTGTTGTGACACCCACTCTCTCCCTACACTCACCACCCCTAACTTCTGTCAACCACTAAACTGTTCTCCATCCTAGTAACTTTGTCATTTCAAGAATATCATGTAAGTGTAATCACATAGTATGCAATTATTTTGAATGGGTTTCTTTCACTCAGGATAATTCTCCCAATATCCATCCAAGTTGTTGCATGTATCAATAGACGGTTCTTTTTTAGTGCTGCTTAGTATCCCATGGCATGATTATATCACAGGTGGTTTAATCATTTACCTATTGAAGGACATGTGACTGTTTGCAGTTTTTAGTATTACAAATAAAAAGCTACATTACTGTATAGAATTTTTTATGGTTTTTATTTTATTTTGTCTTTAAGTGTCTACATTTCTGTGTGAACATAAGTTTTCTTTTCTCTAAATTGCTCAAGAGTGCAATTGCGCAATCATTTTAAGTGCATGTTTAGTTTTTTTATTATAATTTATTTATATTTTAATTGCATTTTTTGAAGATGCATAGATCACAAAAAAGTTACATTAAAAAATATAAGAGGTTCCCATATACCTCACACCACACCCTCCTCCCACTCCTCCCACATCAACAACCTCTTTTGTCACTGTAGCACACTCATTGTACTTGGTGAATATATTTTGGAGCACTGCATGGATAAATGTTTACATTGTAGTTTCCATTCTCCCCCAGTACATTCAGTGGGTTGTGGCAGGATATATAATGTCCAGCATCTGCCCCTGCAATATCATTTAGGACAGCTCCAAGTCCCGAAAATGTCCCCACATCAATCTGTTCTTCCCTCTCCCTGTCCTCAGTAATTACCACGGCCACTTTCTCCACATCAATGCTACAATTTCTTCCATTACATGTGTAGTTTTAAAGAAATTGCCAAATTGTTTTCCAGAGTGTATCATTTTACATCCTCACCAGCAGTATATGAGTGGCCCAGTTTATTCATATCCCTTCCTGCATTTATTGTTGTCACTGATGTTTTTATTACAGCTATTCTGATATATTTTTATGATATCTCATTGGGGTTTTAATTTTCATTTCCATAATGGCTAACAATGTTGAACATCTTTTCATGTATCTCTTTTCCATCTTTATAGCCTCATAAATGAAATATTTATTCATGTCTTTTGTCCATTTTCTAATTGGTTTGAGAGACCAGAGGGTAGCTCAGGAGAGCTACTCTGGCCTAGCCTTACCAGAAGAATGGGAGAATATGAGTTTCCTTGGGGCTTATTTTTCTTTGCAGAGAAGTCAGAAGTGGGGCTGAGGCTGCTTAAGGTGCCTCAAATCAAGATTGATATTGGATTTTCAACAGGAGTAAGAGGTGGGTGGATTCCCAGGTCCATCTGCAGGGACTTGGGTAAAGCAGTAAAAGGAGTGAAGATATGGGGGTGGAGGGTGGAGGCAAACCTTCTTAGTGATGCTGAATTGATCATTCTCGGCCTGCTTTATAGGATGCAGAAATTATTTTCCTAGAGCTGTGATATTCAGCTCTGGTTATACACTAGAATATCCTCCAATGCCCAGACTCAACCACAGATCAAATGGACCAGAATCTCTAGTGGTATGGTCCGACATCAGTATTTTTGAGGTTTCTCTGTTGATGCTAATGAGCTACTAAAACTGAGAACCTTTATACACACGTGTGAGAAATACCTTGGTCTGAGCTATTACAAGATGGGCAATTCAGTTCTATTTTATCTGCCTTTTCAGGCCTACCACATGACACTTCTGTATTCCTCTCATTGAGCAGAATTTAGTCATGTGGACATTCCTGGCTGCAAAGGGGCTAGAAATGGGGTCTTTTACTAGGAGCATTACTGCTCCAAATAAATTTTGAAGTAACGAAATAGCAGAACTTAGGATAGAATATTTGCCAAACTTTTACAGCCAAAGCAGCTATAAGTGCACAATCAATTATCAGGTCCTTTCTGCTTGAATCTCCAAGCACAGTTTTCATTGGCTCAAACAAAATTGCTGCTTCAGAGACAACTGAGGTTGCTCTGCCAGCCTCCCAAATTCCCTGTCGCAGGCTCTACTTGGCACATCAAATTTAGCATACATATGTCTAATGCATGCCATTCATTCATTCAGCAAGTAGTTATTGTTTACCAACAATATATCATACACTGTGATAGGTACCTGGGACAAAGCAGAGAGCCTGACAGACACAGTTCTATTTCTCATGGAGCTTAAAATCTACAGGGGATGCTACAGTAAAGAATTAAGTGCTAAGAAGAAAATAACATGGGAAAATAGGATAGAGAGTGACTATGGTGGAGAGGTCAGGAAAGGATTATCTGAGAAAGTGACTTTTATCTGACGCTTTAATAGCAAAAAGATATAAGAGTTAAACACTAGGTAGAAGGAACGGAAAAAACAAAGGCGCTGAGGTGTGGAAAAGCTTGGTATGTTTAAGGAGCTTCTTGGATGCCAGTGCGCATGAGGAGGACAGTGGTAGGAAATTAGACCAGAGTGGTAGGAGGGGACAGAACACAGAAGGCATTGTAGGCCATGGTAAGGACTTTGGGTTTTATTCTTACTATGACATAGCATTGGGGATCTTTGAGAAAAGAAGGAATATTACCACAATATACTTTTATAACAGCTCACTCTGAACACTTTTTGGAGAAAAGGCTTAAGAAAGAAACAGTAGGAAAGGGGATATTGGTAACATTAGTAAAAGGAGACTATTGCAGTTATGCAGGTGAGAGGTGACGGCATGGACCAGGGTCTTAGGAATGGAGGTGGTGAGAAGGGTTTGGAAAGAAGTTACATCCTGGAAATAGAGTCAGCTTGACTTGCTGATGGAGTAGAGATGTGTATGGTGAGGGGAAAGAGGAATCAAGTGTTTCTTCAAATTTGGATCTCAGCAACTAGATAGGGCCATTTGCTGAGATGGAGAAGGACATGAGGCCAGGGTATTGAGAGTTCTGTTTTGGCCACGGTACTTGTGAAGCCTATAAAAAATCTAGGTGGGGTCATGTGGTTGAACATGTAAGCTTGGAGTTCCTGAGAAAACTATTGGCTATGTAAAAAAAATAAACAGTTTAAGAGGATAATTTAGTCAGTAAATACATGTTGAATACATATATGAACAGATACAGCATCTCTAGATTCTGTGAGGGATACAAAGACATTTTATTTATTTATTTTTTTAAAGATTTATTTATTTATTTATTTATTTCCCCTTCCCCTCTACCCTGGTTGTCTGTTCTCTGTGTCTATTTGCTGCATCTTCTTTTCTCTGCTTCTGTTGTTGTAGCGGCACCGGAATCTGTGTTTCTTTTTGTTGTGTCATCTTATGTCAGTTCTCTGTGTGTGCTGCGCCATTCCTGGGCAGGCTGCACTTTCTTTTGCGCTGGGAGGATCTCCTTACAGGGTGCACTCCTTGAGCATGGGGCTCCCCTACGCGGGGGACACCCCTGCGTGACACAGCATTCCTTGCGTGCATCAGCGCTGCGCCTGAGCAGTTCCACATGGGTCAAGGAAGCCCGGGATTTGAACCCCGGACCTCCCATGTGGTAGACGGACGCCCTAACCACTGGGCCAAGTCCGCCGCCACAAAGACATTTTAAAAATCAACGTCACTGAGATATAAATTATGCTCAATAAAATGCACACATTTCAGGTGTACAGTTCAATGAGTTTGGATAAGTGCTTTTACTTATGTAACCACCACCATCAAGGTATAGAATATTATATGAAGTTTGTTTTGTTTTTAAAGATTTATTTTTATTTATTTAATTCCCCTCCCCTCCCCTGGTTGTCTGTTTTCTGTGTCTTTTTGCTGCGTCTTGTTTCTTTGTCCGCTTCTGTTGTCGTCAGTGGCACGGGAAGTGTGGGCGGCGCCATTCCTCGGCAGGCTGCTCCCTCCTTCGCACTGGGCGGCTCTCCTTATGGGTGCACTCCTTGCCCGTGGGGCTCCCCTACGCGGGGGACACCCCTGTGTAGCAGGGCACTCCTTGCGCGCATCAGCACTGCGCATGGGCCAGCTCCACACAGGTCAAGGAGGCCCGGGGCTTGAACCGCGGACCTCCCATGTGGTAGACGGACGCCCTAACCACTGGGCCAAAGTCCGTTTCCCTATATGAAGTTTTTAAGATAGTTTCATTTTGCTCAAGAAGCTCATCCTTTTGTTAGAGAGAAAGAAATGCATAACCATTAAAGGGTTCAAGAAAGATACAAGGGCAAGTGGACGTGGTTCACCTGATAGAGCATCCACCTACCATATGGAGGGTCCAGGTTTTGTTCCCCAGGGCCTCCTAACCCATGTGGTGAACTGGCCCACGCACAGTGCTGCCACGCATAAAGAGTGCCATGCCATGCAGGGGCGCTCACATGTAGGGGTGCCCCATGCTCAAGGACACAAGGCCTTCTGTGTTCTGTCCCCTTCCGCAAGGAGAGATGCCCCACGTGAAAAAAGTGCCGCCCACCCAGGAGTGGCGCTACACATATGAAGAACTGATACAGCAAGATGATGCAACAAAATAATGACGCAGTTTCCCAGTGCCGCCTGATAATGCAAGCAGACACAGAAGAACACACAGTGAATGGACACAGAGAGCAAACAACAGGGGAGAAGGGGAGAGAAATAAATAAAATAAATCTTAAAAAAAGAGAAAGATACAAGGCAGTTAAGCATAAATTTCAATGATTGGCACAGTTCACAAGGGTTGGAGCTATGGGGAGGGGTGTACATTGGGAAATGCCTTATTTCAATGCAAATACAGTTGGGGCTGGGGGATCACCATCAGCACGGAGGGTCAGGGAAGAGGTCAATATAGGGCACCACATGACTTCTTTGTCCCGAAATTCTCACTAACTTAAAAATCCCACAGTTAACTACCACTTTGGCTTAGAATATATGGAATTATCTCTGAGACACAAATAATAAAATCCACTTAAATTTCCCCAAAGAGAATTCTTTAGGATATGTGTAAAGCCAGCAGTCTACTCTCATATATACATAGAATAATTTTTAAATGAATCAATTTTATTGATACATATTAATAAAGCATAGAATTTACCAAAAGTGTACAATCAATGGTATTTGGTATAATCAAGTAGTTGTGCATTCATCACTTCAATCATTATTAAAACATTTTCATTATTCAATAAAAATAAACAAAAAAACAAGAAAATTTCTCACCTCTCAATCTCTGTTTCCCCTGCTATACATAGCTGCTATTTCTGTATATTTTTGCACAATTATTTATTAAGCAGTTGTACTGAGATATATTTATATACCATAGGATCTGTCCAAAGTGTATAATCAATGGCCTTTACTATAATCACAATGTTGCACCATTCATCATCTCAAAAATTTTAGAACAATTTCACCACTCCAAAAAGAAAGACTCCACACCACTTAGCATTCCTTCCTTAGCCCTACATAACCACTAATCTACTTTCATCTTTATAAATTGATTTATATTTACATTTTATATCAATGGAATCATACAATATATAATATTCTGTGTCTGGTCTTCTTCACTTACTAAAATGTGTTTTTTTTAGTCTGATATTAACATTTTGTAGTATTAATCTACAGTTGTTTAGTTTCAAAGGAAAATAGTCTTCTATATGCAATTTTACCCATATTCATATTTCAGGTAATATATTTAGTTCATAATAAGGCAATTATACAATATTTGTCCTTTTGTGTCTGTCTTGCTTTACTAAACATAATGCCCTTCAGATTCAGAGAATAATTTTAAGATTTGCTGGATACCACATCAGTAGAGGATAGGGTGCTCCAGGACAACTAAGGAACTTAAAAGCAAGTACTATAGCCTTTCAACTGTCCTAATTTTTTTTAACATGGTGTAGTAGTTTGATATTATTGATGAATTCCAAAAAGAAATATTGGATGTTTTTAAACTGATCTTTTCCTCTGGGCATATTAAATTATATTGGATTCAGTGGTTTACTTGATTAAGTAATCAGGTAAACCTCTTGTGCCAGCAGGGCATTGAGTCCCCACCCCTTGGTGGTTGGGGACTCACAGGTAAAAGCTATGGCAAAGGAAAGAACTGGAGGGTTTTTGATGTTGGAGTTTGATGCTGAAGCCTTAAGCTGGCGTCCCAGGAAGTAAGCTCACAGAGGAAACAGCAGCAAGCCCCAGGAAGAGAGAAACCCTGAGCCCAGGAAAAAGAGAGGAAGAGAGGAACCTAGGAAGTCTGAACGCTCGCAGATGTTGGCAGCCATCTTGCTACAACATGTGGAAATAGATTTTGGTAAGAGAAATAACTTATGCTTTATGGCCCGGTATCTGTAAGTTTCTACCCCCAAATAAATACCCTTTATAAAAACCAACCGATTTCTGGTATTTCGCACCAGTACCCCTTTGACTGACTAATACACATGGTGAGGGAAATGTCTACTTCCTTGAGGATGTCTTAAATTTTCATGGAGGTAAGCCCCATAATATAGCATGCAACATTTGTTTTCATCTAGAGGAAGGGAGAATTTTTATTGGAAGTATGAGTAAATTGAGGAATTAGGGGAAGATCTAGCACCAGGAATGAAAGTTCATGGATTAAGTTTTTAATACCTAAATTTATCCTTATTGATGAAAACATGCACTAGGTGGTCATGGTGGCAAAGCTGAAGGTTATGCCTGGGATTGACATTATGGGCCTTGACGTACAGAGGCAGATCTAGTTATGTACTGCTGAATGTCTGATCTTCAATATTGGCAGGAGCCAATATTGAGCCCCAAATGTGAGAACAAGTTAAATAGATTGGAAGCCTCTTCACAATGGAACTGCCTGTGATTCTTAGGCATGGAGTAGACAAATATTCCAGTTATTAGTATGCCTGAAGTGATTCATCTATCACTCCTATTTCAGACCTTAAAGAGTCTTTGGTCCACTGTCACAGATGAGATATGGGAATGCATACAGCACACATGAACATACAACACCCAAAAGCTGCCTGCCTAGAACATTGGAACAGATGTTAAAAGCCAAGCTAAAGCTCCTGTTTGGAGGTAATTTCTTAGTAGAATTGGGAGCATCTTCTAAGACTCAGCATACACCTTGAATTAAAGACCTTTATATCATTATGTGTTCTTAAATGGAATAAGTGGGTCTGGGAAATATGGGGTGTCAACGGGAGTGGTCCCACTTGCCAAAATTCCAATTGAACCACTTCAAGAAATGAATGTCTGGTCCCTGAAACCTGTATTCTGCAGGGATCGAGGTCCTGGTCCCCAAAGGAGAAACATTTCCATCAGGGACATAACAAGAGACCCACTGGATTATCAGCTATAAATGCTACCTGAGCACTTTGTCCGCTTCTTTTCATTAACCATTAAGTAGAAAGAAGAGTCATCATCCTGGCAAGGGCAATGACCTGGTCATCAAGAAAAGCTGAGGTTGCTGAGATGGTAGGCCAGGAGGAATATGTTTGGCACCCACGTGATACATTGATTGTTTCTTGGTACTTTCCCTGCCTAGTTGTGACAGTAACAGAACAAGTGAACAAACCAGATAGGAGAAGGGTGCAACGACCAATGATTAGGGTTCAGACAATGCCACTTGGTAAGCCACTAAGATAATAAGACTTAGGAGCTGTAGATGCGGGAGTTACAGAATGTAAAGTGGAAGAAGGAAGTGAGTACTAATTGTGACCATGAGACCAATTGCAGCAGCCTGGGCTACAGTTCTTCCAATAACCATCTTTCAAGTTTCCCTCAATAATATAGACCACTCTATCATGGAGAAGCCCCTCCAAACAGTGGATACAAACTGTACAAAATGTACACTTTGATGAACACAGAGACATGCTGCCTAAATCTCCCTTCAAAGGATTTGTTGCCCTTCTTATTGGTATTATTATGAGCAGAGAGCATTCATATGTTGGTTGGTTTATTCAGGGATACCGTTGGATGCAGAGACTTTTTTTGCCTAAGGCCAAGCCCTTCCTCAGGTTTTCTATACCCAGTGACTGAAGGAAGCTGGATATATTGGCCCAGTCATTTTGGAACAATGCTGCCAAGTCTGGAGTGGCTTTTAGTTCCAGAATTCACTCATGGGATGGGTGAAAGCTGTCATTAGGTCTGCATCATTGACTGACTTTTCCCTTGACTCAATCCTGCTTTCTCTCCCTTTCTTCTGAAAGTGTTGATCCTAAAGGAACCCCTAACAAATAGCTAGCATACTTAACTCTATCTCAGATATTGTTTTGCAGAAAAACTTGGGATATTCTACAACTCTCCTGAATAAGAACTTGATATTTGTCTGCTTTGTTCAGTGCTATATCCAAAGCATCTGGAACTGTGTCTGGAAGATAGTAGAACCCAAATAATTATTGATTTAGAGGGAATGTAAAATGGTACAACTGCTTTGAAGAACAGTTTGGCAGTTTTCCAAAAAAGTTAAACTTACACTTACCATATGATCTATCCACACCACTCCTACACAATTATCCAATACAAATGAAAACATGTGTCTATCCAAAGGCTTGTAAATAACTGAAGCATCTATCACTTGGTGAGGGGTAGAACAATTTGTGGATTACTACTCAAAGATTAAAAAAATCTAATGATACACTTAACAACAAGAATAAATCTCAAACTATGCTGAATGAAAGAATCAGGAAAAAAATGTACAGATTGTATGACTGCATTTCTATAAAGCTCTAGAAGATGCAAACTCACTATAGGAACAGAAAGCAAATCAGGGGTTGTCTGAGGATGAGAGAGGGATGTAGGAGGGAGTGGGAAGTAATTACAAAGGGGAAGGGAAAACTTTTTTGAGTGATGGATATATTCACTATTTTGATTATGGCTATGGCTTCATACATTACTTATGTAAAAGTGTAACCAATTGTACACTTTAAAAAATATGTGCAGTTTATCGTATGTCAATTATACCTCAATGAAGATGTTAAAATAATTGTTGGTAGAACAAAAGATTGAATACATGCCTAGGGCAATCTTTCCCCAGAAACCCTACCTCAAATGCACCATACTCTGTTGTACCTTTCACATTTTACTTATCTATTCATCTGTTGATGGGCATTTGGGTTGATTCCAACTAACCTTTCACAATCCAAGAGTCAAACCCTTGAATGTTCATTCTTTTGGGGTCCTAAGAATGTGTATAAGAAACACGAATGCCTTCTATACCCTCATGTTTGTATTGAAGACCCAAAAAACAAGCCCCATCCCAAAACTTAATAAAAACGTTTGTATAAGTAAATCTAATCATCAACATGTACTCCAGTCTAATTCAGAGGGGTTTAGTTTTAAAATAATGGGTGAATTTTGACAGGTACCTGGTCCTGTCTTCTTCTAGTTCCTGTGTCCTGGCTGTTCGATCTTCTGCCCAACAATCCAGAGATTCTCTCAACAGTAGCCTTTTCTCAGTAGTAGAGAAGAGAACATAGAGAAGGTCTATATGGATTACAATACTAGAATAAAAACGGAAAGCAAAAACATAGTACCGTACAACCCAGTGAACCCTATTTTAAATGATGGACTGTAGTTAATAATACACTTATAAAAATGTTGATTCATGAATTTAACAAATATACTACACTAATAATGCAAGGTGTTAATAATAAGGTGGTATATCAGAACTCTGTATTTTGTGTTTTATGCGTGACATTTCTGTAAACTTACAACTATGGGAGAGGAGATGTTTTAATGAAATATGAGTCTTATCAAGTAGGCAGGGATGCAATAACAAAAATGTCATCTGCAGGCATTGACTCAAAGCAGGTTTAACAATGTGTGCATAATATCCACTTTACTCCAGCTCCACTTGTTTCCAAGTATTATGACTTACAAGGAACAAAGGCAGATACTTTTATTTAGGAACTACCTATATTAAATAAAGACTTGGTAGTTATAAAGTACTGGAGCTCTCATTCATGCATAATAGCTTTTTTTTGGTCCTTATGTGTCTTTTTTGGTCTTTATTTTTTTAATGTTACATTAAAAAAATATGAAGTCCCCATACACCCCCCACCCCCCTCATCCCACTCCTCCCCCCATAACAACAACCTCCTCTATCACCATGAGACATTCATTGCATTTGGTGAATACATCTCTGAGCACCGCTGCACCTCATGGTTAATGGTCCACACCATAGCACGCACTCTCCCACAAGTCACCCAGTGGGCCATGGGAGAACATACAATGTCCGGTAACTATCCCTGCATCACCACCCAGGACAACTCCAACCCCCAAAAATGCCCCCACATCACATCTCTTCCTCCCACTTTCTAAGCCAAGCAGCCACTATGGCCACGTTTTCTATACCAATGCCACATTTTCTTCAATTACTAATCACAATAGTTCATGAATAGAATATCAGTAAGTCCACTCTAATCCATACTCTATTCTTCCATCCTGTGGACCTTAGAATGATTGTGTCCACTCCACATCTATATCAAGAGGGGGCTTAGATTCCACATGGATGCTGGATGCAATTCTCCTGCTTTCAGTTGTAGGCACTCTTGGGTCCCTGGTGTGGTGGTTGACCTTCTTCATGTTAGCTGAGCGGGGTAAGTCCAATAAACCAGACTGTAGGATTTGCAAGTCTGTTGAGGCTCAGGGCCTGGCTATCACATGGTCAGTCCAGAGATTCAGGTCCCCTGGGTATACATTAAACCCCAGCAACAACTACAGTTCTGGTAAAAGTAACAGGAAAGGCTTGTGGACAAAGATGACATCTGAGTCCAGCTCCATCACACAGAAACACAAACTCCAAAGTAGGGCCAACTGACATGGCACTGAACTCCATCTGCCATGACCATAGAACCTGTGGGTCTCTGTAGCCCTCAGAAGAACCAATACCTGGGGTTGTATCTACTTTATCTGTCTCTGAAACTCTGCTGAGGTGTGCATAAGGGCTCTCCTTATGGGGCGCACTCCTTGCGTGTGGGGCTCCCCTACGCAGGGGAAACCCCTGTGTGGCACGGCACTCCTTGCACGCATCAGCACTGCGCATGACCCAGCTCCACACAGGTCAAGGAGGCCCAGGGTTTGAACTGCGGACCTCCCATGTGGTAGATGGACGCCCTAACCAATGGGCCAAGTCCGCTTCCCCAGAGATCATCTTTAAAAGCTCTGAACCTTTAAAAGAATGCCAGTCTTATAGAAATGTACAAAAACTAAAGAATATATTTTCCCATTAATGTATACATTCATAGATACTTTAGAAAGAATGTGTCAGAAAAAAACTCCACAAAATATACATGTGAAAAGAAATTTCAAAATATGGTATTCACCCAACGTACAAATAAGCAGATTCAAATCCTAAACATCAAGACAAAACATGTAAACTGTCAATACAGATGTTTTAATATCATATAGAAAAAGTGTGCAGGGTTTATTTTCACTAATATTTTGTCTTAGGCTGCATCTAAACTGTCAGACTTGTTTATCATGTTCACTGATTAATTATTTGCTGACGTCTCGATTGACTAAGACAAATGAGCAGTCTGGACAATGAATCATTTTAAAAGAGTTGATATACTTTCTAATGTTTTCAACAGACGTATAAAGAAAAACACTGACTATCCTTCATTTTTCAACTGGGTCTAATTACTGATAATAGTTTATCAGTCATTAGTTGATTACATGAAATAAAGTATAAACCTGTGATAAAGTAATAAGGAAACAGTGTGACTGGCTTATATAAAAACTGATCTGAAAATATTTTCCAAGAGGGTACTTAGAATTACTTTTTGAATGGCAGAAAATAGTTGCAATGAGCAAATAACAAGAGCCATGCTGGGAATATGGAAATTCAGCCCTTCTAGTAATTAAAAATCCTAAAACCGCGGTTCTTATGTTGAATGATCTTCACATGGAAGGGGTTTTCAAATAATACCTGAAAGTCATATCAACCATCACAAGGGACAAAATGCATGAGCAAACACCCTGGTTAGAATCCCTACTTTCTCATTCCTCCTCCATCCCTTTGACCTAACAGAAGTTTTCACTGTGGATGAAATTTGCTATCTGCATGCTGTGGCAGTCCCCAAAGAGCGAGTCCATTACCTAGAGCTGTTGAATTTTATGTTATTTGGGAGAAAGGCACATTGAGCACTGACATGGAGCACCATCTCCAACTGGTTCTTTCCTTCCCTTTTTATGACACTGACGTAAAGTTACTTTAAGATATGCCAATGCATGTCATAAAAAAAACAAACAAGGAACACCATGTTCTTATTAAAATTCCCAGAAGGATACAGCCCCTGTATAATGTTGCCAGGTAAGTCGATCTTGCTTCTGAAAGTCAATTCAAATAGGACCATTAATTCAGTTTTACATACCGGTGTTTGAACTCAAAGCATTTAAGTATGCATGTTTAATTTTAACACCATCACAACTATTCTGTTACTCTTCTCACTTCCCTGAGTTAGGAAAGGCTGCTCTTTCTAAAGCCACTAACACTGACCTCCAAAATGTCCACTACAAAAGAAAAAGACAAAAGAAGAAAAAGTTTTTCCCAATAAATCCAGCAGTTTACATGCAAGAGAAATGGCTTATCAACCTACTTCACATAAGTAAATAAAGCTCCTGATAAATACAGTGCCTAAACTGCTAGTGTATGTGGACCCCAGATATACAGATGTTTATCCAAACAATTACCATCTTCCAAACATACATTACAGAGTGTTGACAGACCTCATTTATGTAACTAAATATTTTTAAAACCCTAAAATTATCTGATAATGTCAGAGAAAGAATGAATGACATATCAGGTCTGACAGGAGCAAACTCTGACTTAAAAAGAAGAGCTAGCATTAGAATCAGAATTTTTTCTTTTGGTTAAAAAAAAAAGCCCCAATCACTATCAGTCATATGTGTGTCTCAGTTGAGCACAGGTAGACTACTCTCCCACTGCTGATAATGACCATCTATATGTAATTACAGAAACTAGGATTTGGACATACATCAAGGCTTGTGTCTGATTCCATGCTGTGACTGCATACAGGTGGTTCCTAAATCCAACTAGAAATTTCATAATAGGCTCTACTGTAAATATGTGGCTCTATATTAATATCCTGTATTTAAATGTCCGGTGAATAATTTCCAAAATATCTGAGACTCACAAGTTTATGTGAATACTGTCAGCTCCTCCTATTTTCAAAAATTCCTGGATTCCTTCTATAAGCTTAGAGCCAGAGACACGCAACGCCAACTTTTGTCCCTACTAGTACATTAAACTTAAATCATGGAGCAAAATTTTATCTGTTGCATTTTCTTCTATTTGTGTAGCCGTGCCACATTGCAGGGACCTAGCAAAATAATTCCTGCTTGCATAACATTAAGAAGTTTGCCTAAATCAGCAAACCAGAAAGAAAATATCAAATTTAATTTGGACATACAGATGAAGCTCAAATTGCCTACACAAATCATCGGAAGAAGGTGTTCGTGAAATTGGAACTTTAAAAAAAAAACCATAATCAATATTCTCCTTCTCCTTTCTTTATCCTTTCTGGGGAATCTCAAACTGAATATAAATACAGTAAAATCTAATTTAAATTCAGATTCCACTCATTTATATATTTTTCAATTTAGGCAAGAGTTAGCTACGATGCTTAAACTTTGCAATGTTTCTCTTTTTGGTGTTATTTAAAAGAAGGAAATATTTTCAACTAACATCTAGCATTTTACAACCTCCGTTTATATTCAAATATTGCATATACTAAAGATAAGTTTATACATTAAAACAGATGTCCTGAAGTCCTTACCTACTGTGTAGTTTCAACTTAGTTTGATTGGTTCTAATTACTGATAGTATTTGAAACGGCATTTGGAAGACATCCTCCATAATATCAACTTTTCAGTAACTGAGGCTGGCTTTCCAGTTAGTTTGAATTAGTTAGGCTGAACTAATTTTAATTTCCTTGGGGAACCTAGTGGGTGATAAGAACACAGAATCTGGAGCCAGACTGCCTGGGAACAAATCCTGGTCTTGCCACCAACAAACTTTGTGCCCTTTTTAGGCAAGTGATTTTACACCTCTGTACTTCAACATCCTCCTCTATAAAACTGGGGTACCTATTCTATAGTTACCACTATTAAATGAGTTAACTTTTAAAGTGTCTAAGACATAGTAATCATTACACACATATTTTCAAAGTAACTATTAAAATGAACTTATAGATACGCTCTGATTTCCTTTAGGTTGTGTTAAATTAAGTCAACAGTGCTTTCCTGTACACATTCTTGCAGTATTTCTTAAAGTATGGCAGCAGTATCTATTTTATTGCTATGAATTAATTTGATATATATGAAATATCTTTTGCTATTAGAAGAAAACACAGGTACAATTAGCATAATAAATAGGGCTGTGTCACTTAAGTCCAAACTCCTGGCTGTGGAAGGTCACCTGAAGGCACTACCACTGCTGGGGAGCCCAGGAAGATATGCAATTTCAGTTATCAAGTTCACATGAACAGGATCGTCCCCTGAACCACACAGATTAGGAGAACCTTACTGATACTGAGTGGATCCCATTATCAGGAGGCAAATCCAGCCGCCCCCCCCCCCCCCCCCCCCCGGAACATGAGTATTGTGGGCAGCCTTATCCTGCAGGTCACCCTGATCCTGTCATCATGTAGCTACTAGCCACAGTTATGTGGTAGACCCAGGCTTACTGGTCATGACAGCATCAAGGGCTTTTAATTTTTAAGGTCATATGGTATCTCTAGTCATGTGGTAAGCCCAGCTCTTCAGGTCAGGAGAGCCTCGTGAACACCTGATCCCTGATTGTCACAGGCTCCTTCTTCACGTGGCCCTACTGGCACCTAGAAGGCTCAGCTATCTAAGCCACATGTGACTTGCCACTGGGACAAGTGGGTGCCATGGTCATGTATAACACCTCACGCCACCCCTTGCGCCCTATATTCAAGCAGCAGGCTGTCCAATTCCTCTGTCACATGAAGATGGGGGGGGGTACTGGAACCTGAGGGTCCGTGCTCCTGCAGCCATGTAAGACTACACTTACTTTACTGCTCTTGGTCATGCGGATCCTATGGTCTCGCGGCAGGCTCAAGCTTCTCAGGAACGTGACGACTGTGGTCTCTTGGGCCCTGCCGTTATGGCTGCCGCCAGGATAGTCCATGATAGTCAAGTAGGTACCCACCGCAACGGGTTACGTGGTTCCGGCGGCCATGTGACCCCATAAGGTCACGTATTAGGCCACGCCCCTAAAGTCTGCCGAAGCGCTCCTCGAGTGTAGCCAGGCTCATTCTCCTCAGGAGTCGGGCAAATAGGTACGAAAGACGTTCAGAACTGTGGTGCGCATGCCTTGGCTCAGGCTGAATTTGGTTAGCCCGTGGTTCCGATCATCCTAACATTTCCACAACTTTGGCATCCTGCCGTGTTGGAAGGTACTTGGGTCGGAGGGACGCTAACAGGTGCTAGACGTGGGCTGGGAGAATAGGGAGCTAAGGAGCCGCAAAGCGCCCTCTGGCCAAATAGCGGAGGGTAAGAGAGGGATGGGCGGAGGTGGAGCGATTTCTGAATGTGGCAAAAATTTGTATACTTGGCAGAAATCCTGTGGGTGTCTGTGACCTGATCCTGGACTTAACAGAAGCTGTTGTTGGTAAAGCAGGAAAGTAGAAGGAGAAAGCCATGTGCGGGGATTAGGGGCATGTCGTGTGTCAGGAGCGAAGGAGGAGAAAGCACTGTGTGGATGTCTGTGTTGTTTGTGTGTGTGAGGGAGCGTGTGGTGTGTCGAGAATGAGGAGGATGGAGGAGATTGTTGTTATGGGGGAAGGAGTGAGGTGAGGGGGGTGGGGGGGTATATGGGGACCTCATATTTTTTAATGTAATATTTTAAAAATAAAGACAAAAAAAACACATGTAAATGCACAGTAAAAAAAAAAAAGAATGAAGGAGGAGAAAGCGTTGCGGGGGATAGGATTTCATGGTGGTTGGCGGGAGTCCAGAAGCACCATGGGGACGCCCTCCCACCTCCTCACTGCCCAGACCCCACAATACAGTCCTGCCTTTACCTTTCCCACTGTGTGTTAGCTCTCCCTGCCCTGCGAGGCCGTCTTCTGCCCTTCCTCTGACAAAGTTTTATTAAGGATGCCAGAGACGACCTAGATGCAAATTTGTATAGACAATTCGAAATCTAATCTTCATTTCTGACTCTTACTTCATTCTGGAAAGATTCACTTTATTCCCTTGATTTATTTTCCCCAGTAAATATTCTGAACATATGCCCAGGCACAAGCTAATCTGAGAGAGAGGGAAGGATGGGATTTTTAAAATTATTATTAAGAATTCGATATTTCAATAAAAGCATCAAAGTAGGTGTTATGTGAAGATTCCTAATTTACTTTTTATGCTAAATTTGAAATTTCGTAGTTTTACAAATTACATTTGAGAGTGGGTCCCCATAATCTTGTTGTTATTAGAATCTCTAAAGGGCTTAAACTATTCCAGCCAGACACTGTTTATTCCCACGATTTTCTAACCATTGCTTCTTAGACTCTTTCATGAAAATCCCCTCCTTCCCTTCATGTGGAAAATAATAGTGAATTGATTTAAGAAAAATATTAACGAAATTATAGGTGAAACTCACATGTGGCATGTCTTGAAAGTGGTACTGAATGAGTAAAGTTTAGCAAAAATGTTCTGCTTACATTTATGGAAGATATAAATACTATCTGATAGATGGGTAAAAATTTTATATTATAAGTAGCTTAAATAATCCAATTTACTTTTCTCTCATTTCAGCATTTTCAGGTTTGTTCCACAAAACACCACGTTAGAGAGACAACAGCAACAACTAAAATGTCTTCTACCGTAAAGAAGAGTGGGATATACACAATGGAAGGTAAAAGGATTTCCATTCTGTAGGATTTTTAGGTAATAGGTTAATATGCAACATGAATCTCAAAATAGTGGCAGTTTCTCCAACTTTTGTGGGAATAGAACATTTTTCCACAGAGCATTTCTGGTACTAGTGTTCTTTAGAAAATATATTTGGAAACCCTGTTCAAACTAAATAGCTTCTATTACCTTAACACCTTGAACTTTTGTTACTAAGAACAATGGAATGTATGCTTGCTAATTATTATAATCCATTCTTCACATTAAGCAATTATTGCTCCTCGACTCATTTTATTTTATTTTTTATTGAAGTATATCACCCACGCATAAACATACATAAATAATAAGTGTATAATAATAGTTGTGAACTTACAAAACAAACATATATAACACCATACAGGACTCTCATAACTCAGCCTACCACCAATAACTTGCATTGTTGTTAAACCTTTTTAACTAATGATTAAAGAGCATTATCAAAATATTACTACTAAACAAAGTATTTTCCCCCAACCAATCCTATTATTATTATCTTTTTATCACTTATATATGAACATACATAAACAATTAAGTGTATAGTAAAAGTTGTGAACTTACAAAGCAAACATGCATGACATCATACAGGGATCCACTCTGTCTCCTACTTTAACTTTCCACTTTTTCATTTTTCAGAGATAGCCCCAATTTATAAGCAAATTTCTGATATTATGGTGGCAAAAAACAAGGGCATAAATGGAAGTTATTAAGGACTGTTATCCATAGCAACAAATAAAGTGTCCCACTCTTGAAACCAGGATTCTGTCAAGATGAACAGATTCAATATCTCCCGATAAAGATAAAAAATTATAACATAAAACCTGATGATAAATTAAAAAGCTGTTAATCTATCATTTACTTAACAATAATTGACTTCATATCTTTCCAAGATTGTCAAGGAAAAATATTTTGAAAAGAAGAAATGGATGAAATTTATAATAGATTTGAAAGAGTTGAACAAATTTTTTAGATGCCGTGTTTTCAAATGTAAGATAATTCAAAAACCTCTGGCAAGATAGACTGAGAAAAAGGGAGGAGACATTCATAAACCACTTTTGGAATGAAAGAGGTATCATAATGGAAATTACAGCAGAGGTTTAAAAATAAGAGAACATTATGAAAAAGATATTCTGATAATTTGAAAATTTAGGTGAGATTGATTCTTTCCAGGAGAAAATATAACTTTCTAGACTGACTCAAGAAGGAATAGGAAATCTAAATATTATTAAAAGTATTCCATAGCATTCCGTGGGTTATGGCAAGATATATAATATCCTGCATCTGTCCCACTGAATGGACTGGGAAATAGTGTAAACTACAACCTAAACTATAATCCATGGTGTGTAGCAATGCTCCAAAATGTATTCATCAACTTCAATGAATATACTACTCTAATGAAAGAAGTTGTTGATGTGGGAGGATGGGGGTTGTGGGGAGTGGGGTATATGGGAAACTCTTATATTTTTTAATGTAACATTTTGTGTGATCTATGTATCTTAAAACAGATAATAAAAATGAAAAAATAATGAAAATAAATACCAAAAGGATATTAATAAAAGGAGAAATAATTTTACCCAAAAAAAATTCCAGAGAAGGAGTAGGTGAGAAGGCAAACTTACTGGCCAATTTCCTTTAGATACATAAATGCAAAAACATAAATAAAATCATAGCAAACTATATCCAGCAATGGATAAAAAAGATAATACAATATGACACAGTTGTGCTTATTCCAAGCATGCAACGTTGGTTTAGCATTAGAAGATCTATAAAATAATTTAACACATTAATAGAATAAAGAAGGGAGAAAAGGACTAATATATAAAAGATCCAGAATAAAAGGTATACAATAAAATTAAATAACCAATCAGGTTTACAAAACAATTGCAATTACCCTTAGCAAACTGGAACTAGAAAGACATTTTTTAATTGAAAATGGATATTAATAAATACAAGTACAGCAAACATTATACTGTATATTGAAATATAAAAAAAGCATTCCCTTTGAAATCAGAAAAGAGGAAAAAATTACCTGGATGAGCACTTCTTTTCAACAACGTACTGAGTCTCTCAGGCATTGTAATAAGCCAAAACAAATAAATGTATAAAAGTGAAAACGAAACAAAACTGTCAATATGATACTATCATCTTCATATAAAACTCAACAGAATCTACAGAAAAATTATAGTAATAATTACCAATGGAGAGCAACAAGTTACCTGAATGTAAGTCTAATACAGAAAAGAATTGCAAGAAATGGAAAATAGCATTTTCATTGTGAATATACCATTTATAATAGCAAAATAATGTATGAGGTATTGTGAAATACATTATGAATTGGCTTACTTGGCACATACTCTGATTCTATTTGCTTTCCTTTTTAATAAAAACTGGAAAACTTAAAACAAGAAAGGTAACGTGTGTAAGTGTGTCCCTCACACACACACACATGCATGAGTTTACAGAGTCCCTTACCCCTAAGGATCCATACAGGAACTGAGTTGCATCAGGCATATACACACTCACGAGACTTGGAGGTGAAGTGAATAACATGAAGTCACATGTATGGTCAACTACATATGATGTCAGAGGTCTCTGATTTTTATGGGGCACCCATAGGAGAGTTTATGAAATTCAGTCTCTCATACATGCCAAGTTCCAGGCAGACAGTTGTGTTTCAGCTAGAATAGTGCCATAGTGTGGGGCTGTGCAGCATCCAGGCCCATTTACCTGCTTCTCACAGAGTTTTTTAAAGACATGTAATGTATTTTATTGAAGATATCTTATTGTCACAAAGTAATTAGAGTACATTCTCATATAGGCAAGTTGAAATCTTGATTAATAGAGTATTTCATACCAAAGTTGATTGCAAACAAAGGACCCTAATGGAAATGGGCATCTGGGAGATTTTAACTGACCTGGGTGGGCCCAAAGATAGTAAGTGTTAAATTACTATTAGAGAATGAATTATTGGTATCCAGGGACATATGATGGTAAAACAGTTAAAATAATTGTCACCTGTAGTCACCTGAAATGAAGTGCTTTTGAAGACAGTGAATTGGCAGACCTCAGAAGATACCCCTTTCCTCCAAAGCATGGTGAGGTGGGCATCTTCATCTTTATTCTGAAGTGACTAACCTCCGTAGGCCACAAATGAGATGGGAGAGCCTGCCATTGATACAGTCACCCTCATTTCAGTGCTGATGATGGGGTACTGAAGTCACAGGTCTAGTAGATGCACTTAATCACTAGGGTTAATATGGGTGTCATTTTCCGTAATAGGGAGCAAGATCAGAAGGGTAGTCATAATGGTTTGACATAAAGGGATCTTTGAAGGTGGCTAATTGATCAGAGTCCCTTGGACCCCGAAATATCTGGACACCTTCTAAGGATGTGTTTGATTAGTTTAACTTAAATAAGTAAAAATAAACTCTAGATTTGGTGACTCAAGTCATCAAGTTCCCATACCTGAGTAAATTCACAAACCCAAAACATGTCAGATGAAGAGACAATTGAGGAAATACCCTACAGTGAAGTCACAAGGGACTTCCATCTGTTAGTAGGGTAACTGTATACTAGAAGAAATATATATATATGATGGATGTGGTGTCTGGGAACAAATACAATATGTATGTAATATGTATACATGCATATGTCTGTGTATATGAGTGTATGTATATATATATATATGTGCACATATATATGAAAGTATGCGTGTATAGATATGTATAAGTGTACACATATATATCCAGACTTTGAATGCTTATTCTAAGCCAGAGATTGGACACTTTTTCTAAGCCAGAGTTCAGCAAACATTTTCTGGAAAGGGTCAGACCAGAAATATAAGACTTTGCGGGCCATTTGGTCTTTATTGTAACTATTCAATTCTGCCATCATAGAGCCAAAGCTGCCATAGACATGACATAGCTATGCTCCAGTAAACCTTTATTTATGGACACTGAAATGTGAATTTCAAATAATTTTCATGTGTCAGGAAATATTCTTTTGATGTCTTAAGCCATTTAAATATGTAAAAACCATTCGTAGCTCAACCACTCGAGCCACATCCACTCCCCAAAACAGTGGTTTTTAACCTTGGTTGCACTCAGAGCCTTTTGGGATGTGACGTAGATGTTTTTAAAACCATTCGTAGCTTTCAGGCAGTACAAAACCAGGCGGCAGACTGGATTTGGCCCATGGGCCATAGTTTGCATACCCTTGCCCTAAACTAATATGTAAAATTGCTAGGTCCCCAAAACAGCAGAGTGGAAAGTCAGCAAAATGAGATGGCAGTCATTGGTAGGGTATTCTGGCAGGCATAGACCAGAAGCTGATACCTTTACACAGTGAGGTTTTTTTGTTTTGTTTTTTTTTTTTTTGAGGTATAGGGCCAGAGATTGAACTTGGAGAGCTCATATGTGGGAAGCTGGTGTTCAATCACTGAGCGACATCAGCTTCCCTGAGTTGCTTTTTTCATTTGTTTTGCTTGTTGTTGTTTTTTTTTTCCAGGAGACACTGGGAACTGAACCCAGGACCTCTCATGTGGGAGGCAGGCGCTCAACCACTCGAGCCACATCCACTCCCCAAAACAGTGGTTTTTAACCTTGGTTGCACTCAGAGCCTTTTGGGATGTGACGTAGATGTTTTTAAAAATATTTTATTTATTTCTCCCCACCCCCTTATTGCTTTGCAGTTGCTGTGTCTGTTTGTCTTCCTTGTTTCTGTAGGAAGCATTGGGAACCTAACCCAGGACCTCTGATATGAGAGGGAAGTGCCTAATCTCTTGAGCCACCTCCATTCCCTGCTTTGTTACATTTCATGGGCAGTAGAATTTAATACAAAAGTTTAGACCCTGATCAATCTAACCCCAAAAGTCTACTCCGTAAGCAGTCATGTGTAACTTTGTGTTAGGGCTTAAATGAGCACTGGGCACGGGACTCACTTCAAAACTGTTGAGCAATGATGAGTGTCATATCTGTGGCCAAATCTCCTGACTCCAACTATCTATCTAAGAAACTCATGCTTGCAGTCTGTTGTCCTGTACCATCTCTCCTGTCTTAGACTAAGTGGGAACTGCTTCTGTGGTGAACTGTGGCTAACTGAAGGTGAGCTAACAGGGATAGACAAGATATACAAAGAAAGAAGGGAAGGTATCCAGAGGAGTGCCTATTTCCAAGATGAATTCAGATCCTCAGAGGTCCTTTAAAATTTTCTGTTTTATTCTGTTCCCCATGTTCAACCTCATCTTTCTGAGCCCTACATCATCCTTTGGCCCTTTTACTCTACATGTCAGGTACTTATGTCACTTCTTTCTCATGTACCCTTGAGTTCAAAGACAATCATTTCTTCCCCTCTCCTGACAATAACAGCCATTCTCTGATCCCATCATCCTTATATCCCAAATAGCTAGCAAAGCACGGCTCAAGAATTATATTTATTTAAGCAGAGAATTTTTGTATTTTAAATTTAAAAAGTGAAATGCCTGGGTTAAAATGTAAGAATGGTTAAGCATACTGTAAAAAAGGTCTCTCACTCACTGTTAGTGGAAATTTTTATTGGTATAAATAACATTAAATAACCTTAGAAAAAATTTCTTACTTTAAAAATATTCATGTTCTTCCCTTGGGAAACTGCAGAACAGGGACAAAAATCCTAGACCTGCTCAAAAGCACAAACCATGCTCCAATGGCCTCCACTGCTGGGGATGTTCTGTGACCCTCGTCAACCCATGACCTGGCGTTCTGTGCCCTCCGGGGTGTCATTTCATTATTTGTTTATACATTAAAGATGAATTCAAGTATTAAAACCTGAGATGTAAAAGAATAACCTAAAACCAGCATGAAAATGCCTATTTAAAAACAAAAGAACAAAAATTGACTATATATATTAACACATGAAAATATACAGTGGGACTTAGGTTTGTGTAGCAATTCATTCACCAATATACCTGTAGCCTAATTAAAAATGCATATAATGAAAAATATTAACATACAATAACACACACATAAACACACACCCCTCCCTTCCTCCAACACAGGAGGAACGGTTCTTCGTGTCTGTCACAAGGCTGAGCAACTACAGACATGTCAGTACGCACAAATCATTCTTCCTGCACTGACCAGACGTCCAAAAAATATTCGTGCTAGTTTCAGGGAAAGCCTCTCACTCGTTTCTTTTTTTTATGTCTTATTTTTTATTATTATCTTTTTTTAAAGATACATAGATAACACAAAATGATACATTAAAAAATATAAGAGGTGCCCATATATGCCCACTCCCCCCCTCCACTTCTCTCAAATCGACTTCTTTCACCTGTGTGGCACATTCATTACATTTGATGAATACGTTTTGGAACACTGCTACACAGCATGGATTATAGTTTACATTGTAGTTTACACTCTCTCCCAGCCCATTCAGTTGGTTATGGCAGGATATCTAATGTCCAGCAGTTGTCCCGGCAGTATCATTTAGGACAATTCCAAGTCCCCAAAATGCCCCCATATCACACCTCTTCTTCCCTCTCTCTGCCCTTAGCAACTCCTGTGACCACTGTCTCCACATCAATGATACACATTCTTCCATTGCCAGAGTCACAATAATTCTACAATAGAATAGCAGTAAGTCCACTCTGATCCATATTTTATTCCTCGTGAGGACCCTGGGATGATGGTGTCCACTCCACCTCTAAAATGAGAGGGGGCTTAGATCCCATATGGCTGAAGGACAGGATTCTCCTGCTTGCAGTTGTAGACTCTCGGTTCCCTGGTGTGGTAGATGACTATCCTCACCTCCCTGTTAGCTGACCTGGGTAAGTCCACGAACAAGAGAGTAGGTGTTGCAGCCCTGCTGAGGCTCAGGGCCCAGCTGGCACATGTACAGTCCAGAGATTCAAGTCTTCTGAGCATTCACCAACCCCAGTGCCAACCACAGGTTCAGTAAAAGTGACAGAAGAGGCATGTGTAGAGAGGTTACATCCGAGTCCAAGTAATTCACACTCAGGAGCACAAGTTCCAAAGTAGGGCCCACTGGCAAGGCACTGAATTCCAGAGCCATGTGTCATGGCCTTAGGTCCTGGGTGTCTTCATAACTTGCAGGAGCACCACTACATGGGGTTGTATGTACTTTGGTTATCTCTGAAATCGTGCTGAGACATGCATGTGATCCCTCTGATGACCTCCAAACTCATTCTGAAGTCTCTTAGCCATATAATCTCATTTGTTTTTACCATTTTCCTCCTTTTTTCAAGGTCTTTTTCTAGTTGCATCATCAACTGGTGCTTGGTAGTAATCCCTCGGTACCAGGGATGCTCATCCCTGGGAGTCATGTCCCATGCTGTGGGGAAGGTAATGCCTTTACATGCTGAGTTTGGCTTAGAGAGTGGCCACATTTGAGCAACATGGAAGCTCTCAAGAAGTAACTGCTAGGCACCTTCAGCTCTAGGCCTAGTTGAAATTTCAAGCACACAGGCCCATAAGCATAGTCATCAGTATCAAGGGGCCATCTTTGGACCTTCCTTATTCACTGGTCTTTGCCCTTGCACTCGAGGGATTATTGCTGTTCCATTGGGGAGTGCGACAGAGTTCCCAAGAAAGGGAACTCAGCAGTCCCTCAGTTGTCATGTGAAACTACCCACTATGTCCATACAAAATGAACATCTGAATATATCTTATATGCATGCCCTGGAGAACTCCCTCCCACCCTTGCATCACCTATCAATGACACCCCACATGGGTTCTCCTCCCCTGCCATACTTGAACCCCTCTGTGATTCATAACTTCTTCAAAAATGAATTGTAATATATTGCCAAATTCAATAATAGGAAAATGAAATAGTAATGATAGGTTTAAAGATTAGAAATAGAGTACATAATAATTTAGAAAAATTAAAATAACGTAAAATAAAATTTGGGGTGTTAAAAAAATGAAACACAGCATAAAAATTTTTTTTCATGGTTTGGCTTTCATCATTGTAATACGTGTTGCCCTGTATATCCAGTGACAAGGCAAACTTTTCCATTTTTTCCTCAATGTCTACATCCTTTTTTAAAAAAATATGTCTTCAAAAAAGTTTTAGGTCACAGTAAAGTCACATATAGAATATAGGAAACTCCCATATACCCAGCATCAAACCAACCCTTTTCTCCTTGCCCCAGTAATGATCTTTTTACATGTGGATGTTACATTGCTGCAAGTGATGTACAGATATTGAAACATAGCTACTAATCATGGTTCCATTATGCTTTACATTATGGTTTACTTTTAGACTATACACTTTTATAAATTTTTGGTTACACTATGGTTTACATTTTAGACTTTAGACTTTTTTTCTTTTATTTTCTTTTAAATGTTACATTAAAAAATATGAGGTCCCCAAATACCCACCACCCCCTTACCCCTCTTCTCCTACATCAGCAACCTCTTCCATCATCGTGACATGTTCACTGCACCTGGTGTACACATTTTGGTGCACTGCTGTACCACAAGAATAGTGTAGACTATATTATATGTCTATATAAATTTTTGGTGAAATTTAACATGGCCTGTATCCATCGCAGGATCATGCAAAACACTTCCATTGCCACCCAGTTACCCCCCTTCCATCTATTCTATTCCTCTCTCTCCCTCCCCTCGGGGCCCACAGTGACAACCATGCTTCACTGCTTGAAGAACAGGATTCATACATACTTGCAGCAATGCTGAAGTCTTGACACACTAGTTTGTCCTCCCCCATTGGGAGCCACCCATGCTCTGGAAAGGCACCCTCCCCTCTGTTTGAGAATATCTGGCCACACCAAGGCGGGGGAATAACAACTTCCTGCTCATTGTATGGGTCTCCACCCATTGATATAACACACTATGACAAGATTAGCACTCAAACACTCCGTAGAAGACTGCCCCAGATGAACCCTGTGCCAGATGCCCCCCTTCAAACACCTTAAACCAGTAATCCTTCCTTATATTTTCTAAAGAGTTTTCTCAACATTATAATTTCAACCACATACCAGACAATCTCCCATGTTCTCATGCTTCCCCCAATTCCTTGGACCATCTGACCCATCCTCCCAACCCTAGCCACCCTCAAGCCTGCAAAGCCCAACCCAGTAGTATCCCTATGCCCCCATCTGATCCCTTCACTGCATACCTACCTACCTCCACTTTATCATAGATTTCACCCATGTCAGCATAGGCTCACAACCTTCCTCTTCCCCCTATTTCCTGTAAGCCTGTCTCCCAGACTCTAGCTCTCTGAGATGACTCAGTTTGCTTAATTCGTATCAGAGATGTCGTGCAATATTTGTCCTTCAGGGCCTGGCTTGATTCCTTAACATAAGGTCCTCAAGATTCATCCATGTTATCCCATGTGTTAGTACTATATTCCTTCTTACAGCTGAGTAGTATTCCATTGTATGTATGTACCACATTTTGTTCATCCATTCATCTGTTGATGGGTATTTGTGTTGATTCCAACTTTTGACAACAATGGATAATGCCACTATGAAATCGTTGTGCATATATCGGTTTGTGTCCTTGTTTTCTCCCTTGTTTCTATCACCACTCTTTGCAAGGCCTCCATGTTTCAGATCATCAAAGCTGCAGTTTTAGCTTTAGTCAGCAGGGAGTTATTTACGTCTATTTCTAAGTGTGCAGTAATGCAAAATAATAATTTTGTATAGTAAGCATTCAATTTTATGATTGTTTCACAAAGCAAGTTATGAAATAGATGGAGGTAGAATAGGATGAGATGAGCGAATTCCAGTCCCTTTTATATGCCAGAAACTGCCAGTCCAAATCTTTATATAGTTCCTCAAGGTGACATGCAATCTGAAAACCATTTTAATGTTGTCCAAGATGGATACCTCCAACTGATCCAAGACGTGTGGTTCCCATCCAAACAGGAGTGATTAGCAGAAGACACCATCCCCAGTCTGTTCACAGAATTCTGTCCAATGTGTCCTGAAATTTTAGCACTAAAGGAGAATCAGTGCAGTTGCTGGGGGGAGGAATTGGGATGTGAAGGCAGATCAACAGGTGAGGACAATTATATGCCAATTACATGGCTGAAGAATGCTGGGATATATGCTTAATCTCTGTGAACCTGATTTTCCTGATCTGAAAAGGGAAGCATGGATAAAATGCTTCATGGTATTTGTGAGGATATCAAGAAAAATGGAGTGAGTTTGCCAAACACTGAGAAAATGTTGGTTGCCACTATGCAAGTTCTCCACTCCCTGCCCCAAAATGGCTCCCTCGTCTACTTGCTCATTGTTTTTGCTCATTGTTTGCACTCATTGTCTGCTCGTTGTTTTTGCTCATTGTCTGTTCAGTTTTTTCTTTTTAGGAAGCCCTGAGAACTGAACCCTGGATCTCCCATATGGGAGGCAGGTACTCAACTGCTTGAGCCACATCTGCTCCCTGCTTGTTTGTTTTTGTTCATTGTCTGCTTCTTGTTTGCTCATTGTCTTGCTCTTTTGTTTTTTTGCTTATTGTCTGCTCATTGTTTGTATACTTTAGGACACACAGGAAACCAAACTTGGGACCTCCCCTGTGGGAGGTGGTCACCCAAGTGCTTGAGCCACATCCACTCCAACTGGGCAAATTTTGATTTTCATCTCACCCCATTCTTTCCCTACCATAGCAGGGATGTAGTTTCTGTATTCTCAGGGGCATAGCAATGATGTAAGCAGAGTTCCAAAATACATAGGAAATAGCAATATGAAGATACATGATGTCATAAAGGATAAGCACTATGGTTTCTATGTGGAAGATTCATCTAATACATGGTAGAGCTTGAGCAGGAATCCAAGTAGTCTGAGTGACAGGCACTAGCTGCTTTTAATACTCCTCTTATCACCTTTAATTCTGGCAACATGACAGAGATATAGGATTTTTTTGATATGGAACAGTTAAGTAAGTGGATGAGTGTGTATGTGTGTTTTGACTTTTGTGTCTCTGTCCACAGGGTCTTTCTGTGGCTTTTTAAAAATCACATATACACTCTCCTGTGAGCTTCCCAACACAAGGCCTTACCTTAGATTGCCTGTGTCTGAATCATCTTCATGAGGGAGTGCTTTGGTCCTGCTTAGACACCTGACAATTGATTTGGGCTTTGCTGTAGCTGTTAGTAGCTCATATTTACAGCTTCCTCTCATTGACTTTTTATGAAGTCACATCAGATGTCATCTAATACTTACTCCATATATTGACCATGAGCTGTAACTCTACCCTTTAATGCATTTTTCCCCAGACATTTAACCCCTCTCTATTTTGTTCAGTGCCATTAATCTATTTACAGCTTTTGCTAAGGTTAGAGTGGCTTGAGTATCTTCTTTACTTTAGTTTGTTTCCAATAGTCAATTTAAAAATATCAATTTCACAAATTCTATTCATTTTTTTAGGAGGTACAGGGTATTGAACATGGGAAGCAAGTGCTTAACCACTGAGCTACATCTGCTCCCCAATGAAAGTTGGGTTTTTCATTTGTTTGTTTTGTTTTTAGGAGGTAACCGGACCTTGTACATGGGTAACAGGCTCTCAACCACTTGAAATATATCCTCTCCTCATCTGTTCATTTTTTTAAAAAAAGATTTATTTATTTATTTATTTCTCTCCCCTCCCCCCACCCCAGTTTTCTGTTCTCTGTGTCTATTTGCTGCATGTTCTTCTTTGTCCGCTTCTGTTGTTGTCAGTGGCCTGGGAATCTGTGTTTCTTTTTTTTTTTCTCTTCACTTTTTAATTTTTTCATTTTTTTCTTTATTTTCTTTTAAATGTTACATTAAAAAAATATGAGGTCCCCATATAACCCACCCCACCCATGCTACCCCTCCCACATCTACAAAATCTTCCATCATTGTGGCACTTCCACTGCACCCGGCGAATACATTCTGGAGAACCACAGCAGCACATGGACAGTGGTCCATATTGTAGTCCACAGTCTTCCCCAGTCCAGCCAGTGGGCCACAACAGGACACACAACGTCCAGCATCTGTCCCTGAAGCACCACCTAGGACAACTCCAAATCCTGAAAATGCCCCCAAACCATATCTCTTCTTCTGTCTCCCTACCATCAGCAGCCACCGTGGCCACCCTCTCCACATCACTACTACAATTTCTTCCCTTACTAATCACAATATTTCCCCAGCAGAACACCAGTAAGTCCACTCTAATCCATACTCTATTCCTCCATCTTGTGGAACTGAGACGGCTATGTCCAGTCCCCTTTTACATCAAGAGGGGGTTTAGATTTCACATGGATGATGGATGCAATTCTCCTGCTTGCAGCTGTAGGCACTCATGGCTCCCTGGTGTGGTGGTTGACCCTCTTCACCTCCCTGTCAGCTGGCCAGGGTAAGTCCAAAAAACCAGAGGGTAGGAGCTGCAAGTCTGCTGAGGTGCGGGGCTTGGCCATCACATGGACAGTTCAGAGATTCAGATCTCCTGAGTATACACCAACCCAAACACCAACTACAGGTCTGGTAAAAGTAACAGAAGAGGCATGTGTGGAAAGGTTATATCTGAGTCCAACTCCATCACACTCAGGAACACAAACTCCAAAGTAGGGCCAACTCACATGGCCCTGAACTCCAGAGCCATCTGCCTTGACCATAGAACCTGTGGGTTGCTATAGCCCTCAGGAGAACCAGCACCTGGGTTTCCATCTACCTTGGCTGTCTCTGGTACCCTGCTGAGGCATACATAAGCATCACCCCCTGATGACCTCCTGGCTTGTTTTTGGAGACTCATAGCCATATAAACTCATTTGTCCTTTTCATTTCCTCCTTTTATCGAAGGTCAAAATGCAATTTTTAACACCTGATATCACATGTAGGCTAAGATATTCTGCTGATCTGAGTTGACCTCTTTGTTCGTGGTCTTTTTGTAGTTACATCATCAGCTGGTGCTTGGTAGTAATCCCTCGGTGCCAGGGAGGTTCATCTCTGGGAGTCATGTCCCATGGTGGGGGGGAAGGCAATGCATCTACATGCTGAGTTTGGCTTAGAGAATGGTCATATTTGAGCAACATAGAGGCTCTCAGGAGGTAACTCTTAGGCACCCCACAGCTATAGGCCTAGTTCATATTTCAGGCACACAGGCTCATAATCGGAACCATCAGTATCAAGGGCTCATCTATCTTTATTGGTCTTTGCCATTGCACTTGGGGGATTGTTGTTGTTCCATTGGGGAATGTGATAGAGTTCCCCTGGCCAGGAATTCAGCACTCTCTCATCTGTCGTTCTCAACTGAAACCACTATGAAAATATATAAACCTTTCTATGTACCCTGTATACATGCCCTGGAGAAGTCCCTCCCAACCGTGTGCTCCCCACTAATGACACCCCACACAAGTGCTCCTCCCCCACCATAGTTGAACCTCTCTGTAGTCCAAAACTTCTTCAAAAAGGAAGCCCAGGTTTCCATTAATAGAAAAATGGAGTATAGTGATGGGTTTAAAAGTTAGATATAGAATACATAGAAATTTAGAAAAATTAAAGGAAAAATAAATTGGAGTATCAAAGTGGCAGATTCGCCACTCCTCTCTTTCCAGACTCTCCCCAAGCCAGCTGGTATGCTCTTCCAAGCACAAGAAAAGAGAAAAAGAAAAGAAAAAAAGGGGGAGGGGAATTGAACCCACACTAGCCAGGCCCCCTGCTGCACCCCCCACTGGATCCCTCCCACCCACAGAGTCAGTCCAAAACCGGAGGTCTAAGGCAATCCCAGACCTCTGGAAGCGCTGGTCTTGGGAAAGGGAAGTCCGGGACTCTGCAGAACCAGGGCACATAGGTCCGTGGAACACGGGCTATGGTGGCTCAGGGGACACTGACCTGGGGACCAAGCATCCGGGGATCACAGAGCCCAGGATCACCACCGCACAACTGACAGTTCTCAGTAAACACCGCGGCCGCCAGCCCCAGGGGGAAGGGTCCCACCAGTCCACAGCTTCTGACCTCTGTACTTGTATGCTGCAATTCTAACTTTAGCAATCACTGCCTCCACCACTCTTTCTCCAAATCGATGCCCACACACCCTCCACCCTGCAAGCCCCCAAGACAGCCCACTCCGGCAAGACTCCAACCCCATCGACTGCGTCTTCGCAGGAGAGACCATAGGGTGCACTCACTCAGAAGCCATCTTGCCCTGCCTCCTCATCTGTTCATTTTTTATAGAAAATTTGAGAGCAGGACTAAAAAGTTTAACATGATTGCTCACGTTCTCTGTTATAATTATCCATTCATTCTTCCAGTGCTTTGATGAATATTCTCATCAGTTTTTATAATCATGATATTATAAATAACAGAAATATAATTAGGTTTAATTGTTACAAAGCAATATCTTCTATCATATGCTTTATGCATACGTTTTACTGGAATACTCTATAAAATGGTGCTTGCCTTGTAATTGCTTGGGTCCTTCTTTCATTTTAAGTGCTTGGAGATGCCTCTGGAGTCAAACTTCATGAACATTCCCATAGCACAGCTGGGTGATTGGAGGTCTGTGTAAGCTATGAAAGCAGAAGAAAACGAGTAGCCCATATAGGTGTAGCTCTGTCATAAAAATTACCTGATACTCTGTCCAGTACTCACTCCAGGAGAACCACCCACGGAGCAAACTTGATCCTTCTAAATAGCTTTACTCCGCAGCCTCCAGATATAACACCCAGTCATTTGCGTATAAATTGTTATACTTGTCAAAGAGAGTGATAGAGAAATAAAAAACATATAAATGCACACACAAGCGATGGCGCTATTTTCTAAGATGGACAGCTCCAAGAGGGTGCTGTGTTGCCAAGATGTATTCAGTTCCCTAGATATTTTAACATTTCATTCTATTGCCAATGCTTAACTTCCCTTTTCCCCCATTTGTCAGGACCTCAGGAAGATAGGGTGGAATATAGTAAAATCTTCTATTATCATTCCAGTGCCCTACCATATACTGTTTTCTATATCCTGCAGCTCACTAATCTTCAACAACCCGAGGGAAGGCATGGAACTGGTGAATCAGTACATCACAGCCCTGCCGAGAAAAAGGGATGAAGGAACAGAATATAATCCAGCAGGCACAGAACCTGGCCTACAGTGGATCCTCAGAGTTCCCTGGGTTTACAGTTAGAAATACACAGGGCTCATCTCTTTCGTGTCCTATCTGAGACCGAGGCTGCTTGACTCTTGTTGAATGTCCCTATGAGCATGTCTCTATTGGACACAGCTCCCTGGGTTTTAGGCTGTTGTCCAAATTAGGGGACAGTAAGAACCAGAAGTGAAGATCACCTCTGACTTTAAGAATCTACTCTCTGTGCCTGTGAGGATTCTGTCTTACATATGTGGCCCTGAAGAGGTTGTTTGGAACCTGCTTTTGCCTTCCTTTAATGCTTTTGATGTTTTCTCTCAAGACCACTTAATAAGCAGTGCGGTGTTTCTCCATAACAAGGGTCGTGATGTCTGATTGTCTCCCTCTTTTTACGTTTAGCAGCTATTGGTGTTTATTTCCCAGATCCTTGATTTAATTAGGAGCTTTTAAGCAGTGATATTCAAATTCTATCATGCCTTCATTATGTATTAGCTGAAATACACCAATAAAGAGAAATTCTTATTGACAGTTTGGATACTTTCATGTACAGCTTATAGAGGGTAGGCAGAATAAATATTGGATTCATTCTTTTCATTTATTATTTTTCACGAAAGGGAGTTGATTTTCTGACTTTCTCCAAAGGATACCAATAATATTCCTTTTTTCTTTTGCTGTTATTTAGTATCAATATAAGTTTCTGGCTTTTAAATATTTTGATGGGTTTCAAAGCTTTTTGTAGTGTTTTTAGTGGAAGTGTGGCATAATTTGACTTAGGCTTTAAAGATTCACTCTGGATGCTGTGCTGAATATAGACTATGTGAGAGCAAAAGTAAAAACAAGGGCACCAATTAGACAGCAGTATGATCCAGGAGATAGATATTGGCCATTTGGCCCAAGATGGTAGCAACAGAGGTGGTGAGAAGTGACTAGATTCTGCATGATTTTGAAGGAAGAGCCAAGAGAATCTTTTTTTTTTTTTTTTGGCTTTTATAAAGGGTGTTTATTTGGGGTAAAAGTTTACAGTTACAAGGCCCTAAAGTGTCCTACTCAAGGTACTTTCTCACCAAAGTCTGTTGCCACTTGTTGAAGCAAGTTGGTTGTTGATCTCTGTGAGAGTTCAGTCTTCCTCTTCCTCTTAAAGCTCCTTGAGCCAAGAGAATCTTGCCACATGGTGAATTAGATGTGAAAAAGGGAGTGTGGGGACCAATAGTAATGAAATTCTTAGGAATAAATGTAGGGTGAAATACAAAAAAAATAATTTTTTATAAACATACCTGTGACCACAATATCTGATGAGATAGACTTCAGAGCAAATAAAATTACTAGAAACAAAGAAAGACATTATGTAATGATAAAGATTCATCCACAAGGAAGACATACCAATCCAAAAGTATATACACCAAACCATAGAGTCCCAAAAATCCTGAAGCAAAAACTGATGGAGCTGAAAGGAGAAATAGCCAAATCTGCAATTCTAGTTAGGGACTCAACACCACCTTCTCAGAAAGTGATAGAATTTCTAGGCAGAAACTCAGCAAGGATGTAGAAGACCTGCATAACACAACAAACCAAGAGTATCTAAATAACATAAATAGAACACTTCACAACCAACAGCAGAGAACATATTTTTGTTTGTGTCCATTTAAAAGTCTCAAGGATAGACTATCTCCTGGGCCATCCAATAATCCTTAACAAATTTAAAGGAATTAAAATCATGCAGAGACTATTCTCTGACCATAATGGAATCAAACTAGAAATCAATAACAGAAAGAAAAAAGGGAAATTTCTAAACACTTGGAAATAGTAGTTGATATGTATTATTCCAGTTCATCACTCAGACCCTTGTTAAAGAAGAGTGAAGTTAGAAAAAATCACTTACTTTCAGGCTGAATACAAAGAAAGTTCACGCTGGACATTTCAAACAATATTGTTGAAGGTAAGGCTAGAGGTAGGGAGACAGTTTAGGAGGCTGTTACATCAGCCCTACTGGCCAATAAAGCTTGTACTATACTGACAAAGAAAGTATATCTTGCTGATATGTTAATGAAATCAGTTTGGTAACACATCGAATTTGAGAGTTGTGAGAGAATCTAGGAGGTGCCTCCCTGTCCTGAGGCCATTATTAAGTTAGAGAGACCTGAGAGAGGCAAGATTAGGATGCCTTCCTGGGGTTTAGCTGGTTTCTGGTTTAACCCAAGGATGCACACATCTCTGTTCTTTATAAATCCTGGCTCCATTTTTTAAAAGATTCAACACAATTTCCTCCTCCTCAAGATGTCTCCCTTTATTATGCTACCATCTGTCAGATGAGGCTCTCATATGTGGGCAGGCAGAGGAGTTAATTTTCTGGGTTTTATGTGATTTCTCCCTTAGGACAGGTTGGCACTTTGTTTGCCCTACCATGGTGTTAGCCCAAGATGTGGTGCATAGTACATATTTTTGTTCCCAATTTCAGAATACAATGATGGTGGTTGCTTTCCTCAAGGAAGAAAGAAATGTCAGAGTTGTTTCCGAAGGGATTTTGGCAAAGGGAACCTTCAATATGACAATGAAAATGGTGTGTCTGAACTTCAGCCTTCCACCCTTCAGGAAGATGATGGATACATGGCAATGAGGGATGCCCTCGAGGGCCCCCAAATAAGACAGTAAGTATTTGGGCAGCCTAATTTGCGCATAGCAGCCCCTAGGGCTATGGAACTCTTGTCTGCCTGTGTGTTATTTTCCTTCCCCTAGTGGAAAATTAAGAATGATAGAAGTGAAATAATACTGGATCAATCATGATTGTAACCCTGGAATCAGTGAGGCCAGGGAATATAGAAGACTTGTCATTTATGGACACCCTTCTTCTCTCTTCCTCCCTACAGTATCCCCTATGTGATCCGTCCCAAGAATAGGGGAGTGAAATGGAATAATGGAGACCATATCCGTATTACTGTGTGGAGAAATAGAAAACATTCAGAGAGAGAAGTGGAGCAAAACTGGCAGGATGAAACCCAGGGGAACTGGTTCAAGATCACAGTGAGTGTCTGGGCAAAATGCAGGGAATGTGCAGGAGGATTTGTGTTGTTCATATATATATATATAACTTAGTACTTTGCTGGGGGCAAGTGGAGTTGGTAATCTGTCCTTTTTGTTACCAAGAGTTTACATCCTTGATTATCTAAATACAGGTTAAGAGAAGAGGTATAAAGGTAGCAGACTGACTTTAGGGAGATTAGGGTAGGGTGTCTAAATGCAAAAGGTGAAACAACTGCAAGGGAATGGAGAAACCTCACATTTAATACCTCAGTTTGACTCAAGCTCTGTGTGTGTGTGTGTGTGTGTGTGTGTATGGTGGGTGAAATGGGTGGAGAGAAGGTAAAGCTTGAGTCTCTGGAGTCTTTACCAGAGGGGCAGACAGGGTATGCATTTGGAAGGAAGCCCTGGAATTTTATAGAAGGAAGATGATGTTAAACATCTTACATTGATTATTTGGAGGAAAGCTTTGGAATGGAGTGAAAGGGGATTTAGATAATTCCTATTTTGCACAAAAATAAGAAATCAAGCAAGTGTTCTCTTCTTTAGAAGTCCTTTACAGCTCAATAGACAGTCAGAAGGGGGTCTTTTCTTCAGCCTTAATTCCATGTGGTCAATCTTGTTTTCTATCCTCTCTTTTCACCCCTAGGTTCCTTATGGGAGAAAGTATGACAAGACATGGCTACTGGATTCAATTCAGACCCATTGCAGTGTCCCCTTCATCCCAGTTGATGTAAGAGAAGATGGTGAAGCCTGATGAGTGGGTACAGGGAAAGGCGGCTTTGCTGAGTAGGAGAGCCTGGGCCTCTGAAAGTATTGCACTTGCCTCCACTTCTTGCAGTTTCACTACGTGAAAAATCGGGCCCAATTTTTTGTCCAGTATGCTAACATTGCTTCTGCATTGAAGGATGTCGACTACAAGATTTGTGATGAGGAAAACCGAAAGGTGTGTGTTGAGGACATTAACCATGCCTAGCTTAGGTGCATGGGCTATTTGGGGCTGTCTTCTTTGGGATTAGAGTTCCTGGTTCTTACCTGGCCTCTCTGTCCTGCAGATATCTATCTTTGTCAACCAATCTGCTGCTCCCCACTCTGTGCAGAATAAGTTGAATTCACAACAAATAGAGCAACTAAAGGTAATACAGACTCAATATCTGGTGTGAGTCCACATCCAGACCTACCTCTTCTCCTCCCCCATAATTTCGCCATCACCCCTGTCACCGCAGCCTTCAGAGCTGTGTCTGTCTCTGCAGCTGACCATGTACAAACGATATGATGTCTTCCAGCAAGCTCTTGACCTCCAGAGCTTACGCTTTGACCCAGGTATGGCTGACAGCAGTAATTCTAGGGCAGCTGAGGGCAGAGGTGTCTCCATGTGAGGCAAGCTTAGGGATGGTAAATTGTGGAGGGGTTGCTGCTGACCCTGGTCCAGTTGAGACCCTCTGATTTTTTATCCCATTCTCTTGGCTTCATGAAGACTTGGTGGGCCATGATATTGACATGATCCTGAATAGAAGAAACTGCATGGCTGCCACCCTGAAGATCATTGAAGAGGATTTCCCTGAGGTGAGGCCTGAGGCCCAGTGCTGGTATTTAGGTAGAGGGATGGAATAGGTGGATAAACGGCAGGTTTTTCTCTGAGGCCCAAATTGAGGCCCAAAATTGTAACCACCACTCTAACTCTTCTTCCCCAAAAGCTCTTGTCCTTGAACTTGCGCAACAACAAACTGTACCAGTTGGATGGTCTGTCTGACATTATACAGAAGGCCCCCAAAGTCAAGATCCTGAATCTCTCCAAAAATGAGGTTAGAAGTTGGAGCCACGTCGGAATTTGAGGTGCGGGTGGGAACTTATTGGGTGATGACAAGAGGCAGGTGAAGGTACCTGTGAGTGACACTGGGTGGAGGCTGGGGGTGCAGGGGCCTAGATGTCTCTGTTTCCCTGGGAATCCTTTTCCCTGATTCCTCCCAGCTGAAGTCGATGTGGGAGCTCGACAAGATGAAAAGTCTGAAGCTGGAAGAGCTGTGGCTAGAAGGGAACCCATTGTGCAGATCCTTCCCAGACAAGTCCACCTACATAAGGTCAGTGATATCCAGTGTCACCACTTCTTGGAAATTTTGCCTTCTGAGAAGCCTGAGCTGCCCTCACAGTGCCCATGGTTAAAATGCAGCAATCCTCATCCTTTGGAAAGACCATATGCCTGTGCCCTCTCTTCTCTGTATGTCCCTCATAGAGGTCTCCTTGCCTTCCTATCACCTGTCCACCTGTCCCACTGGGTGGGGTCTTTTTCCCACCTCTCTATCCCCAGCCTTCTCAAGTCCTCATATGAGTGTGCTTGAGGAGGTGGGCTCCCCCTTCCTCACCAGCACCAGAGGTGTCCAGCCTTGAGTCAGTTCCTAGTACCCTGGATTAAGAAAGGCCCTCTAGCCCATGGTCTCCCTCTGAGAAAGGCCTTCCTGCCTCTGTGCTAAGATGGGGCTTCCCTCCAAAGACCTGTGATGGACCCTCTTTCCCTTACTTCAAAGGAGTCCCAAACCTGTCCCAGTATGAGATGGGATCTTTCCTGCCCTGTGGTTAGGGCCAAGGCCCCAGCACAACTGCTGTCATGACATCTTTTCCTCTATCCTCTGGCCGTATGCCAGGAGCTGGGGCGCCTTCAGGAGAAACTTGGGTTACTCGAGTCAAGGGAACACAGGTGAGCTAGCAAACAGAGGGCATCCTGAGGAAGTTACCTAGTGAGGCAGGCAGGGAGGCAGAGGTAGAGAAGGATACAGGGAGACAGCCTTCCAAGGGGCACTGCTTCTTCCCCACTCCCCACATCACAGGATCCTGTCCATCCTTCAAAGGAGCACTGGTTATCCGAAGTCAGTGGGGATTCTTTGGTCAAGGAACCAAGACAGGCATGGTGGCCCTGGGGCCATCAGGAGAGAATTGAATGATCATAAGAAGGATCCAGAGACTCTCAACCCCATGCTCTGAGGGGGCCTGGTCCTTCACCTCCTGCTTCTGCCCCCAGAAGAAGGGTTCCTGCCCCCAGGGCTGCTCTGTTTCCCATGCCCAGCTCACACTGGGATAGATCACACAAGTGACAAAGGCTCAACCAATGGGCCCAGCCCAAGTGCATGCTTTCCATTCTTCCCTGGATTCCAGGACGAGCCAGTAGCAGGTGAAGGAAGGGGCTATAGCCAAGGAGCCATTTCCCCATTCATTTTTTTTTTCTTTCCTATCCCACCACAAGCATGGTAGAGTTTCTTTTCCTTTCCTTTCCTTTGCTTTCTCTTTTTCCTTTGTCTCTACTCCTTCATCTCCCCTGTTTCTGCCTCCCCTACCTTCACTTCCTTTTTGACACTGCCCTCTGCCTGCATCATTCCCTCCTGAGCCCTGCCCCACTCATATCCCTTCCCCAGCATCGTAGGCCATCATCCCTGGGGAATGTCTCTGTCAGGGACAGGTCTGGCAGAATGCTGTACACCTGGCAAGGTCACAAATCCCCTGGTTCCCACTCATTCCTCCTCTATCCAGAGATTTCCATGGAGACTTGAGGGAGGGAAAGGAGTCAGGGAGAGGAAGGAACCCCTGGAGTGTGGCTCCAAGTACTGCTTATTGTGGCCCTGGAGATGGGAGTCAGGACAGTTCAAGCTATAGATGCCCAAGAGGAAGGAGAGGGAGATAAGAGGGAGATTGAGAGTGAACAAGAAAGGAAGAAAGAGAGAAAGAAAGAGAGATCTCTCTCTGCATCTGTCCATTGGAGGTTCCCAGGGTCCCTGGAGTGACTCTAGCCCTGGAGTGAAGACACAAGGGACTGTCTCAGGTATAGGTGGCCTTCCTTCCATGAGGCAGGGAATTCCACAGTTTCACTTTCCTTTCTCTGTTCTTAATTTTTGACAGCTTTGTCCTGAAATTGTTCCCCAAGTTATCATGCCTGGTAAGTGTATTCTTTTAACATTGACTCATCTGTCTCTGATGCTGCCCATTAAATCCCCTGAAGCCATTTAGGTCTTGTTCAGGTTATATTTTTGTTTCTGACCCTTAATCTTACTTGGGGACAGACTCATATGGGAACCTGATAAAGCCTATGGGCCTTCTCCACAGAAATTCTCCACTGGCTTCCAGTATCCCCTGGTAAAGACCCCAAGGGTAGTCTTGTCCAAGGAATTTCCAAGGCCCTTTAACACCTGACCCACTCTCTTCCAGTCCCATTCATCTCACTACTTATCCAGTGCTACCTCCATGGTCTGCACTGCTGACTCTCTCTTCCCTTTCCCAGGATGGCCAGGAGTTACCATCACCAATCACTGTTGGCAGTGAAGTCCCCAAGATAATAAAACCCTGCAAGGTGAGAGGCAGGGACCAAGCAAGAGGTGATGTGTTGCAAGGGTCTTTGTCAGGCACACAGTCCAAAGATAACTCTCCATTGCAGGAAAGCTACAAAGGATCTGAGACCCTGAAGAGCCTAGTTCTGCAATTCCTGCAGCAGTAAGTACCCCTGAGTTCCTGAGGTGGGTGGGCTGGAATGGGACAGGCCAGTCCAAGTTCAGGTTTGCTTATGGGGATGAGGTGCATTTAATTCCCTTAGGGGCTGAGACCGCAGAGATAACCTGCCTCCTTTGTTTCCCCATAGGTATTTCTTGATTTATGACTATGAAGACCGACAGAGTCTCCTTGGTGCATACCACAATGAGGCCTGCTTCTCCCTCACCACTCCCTTCAAATCCCAGGTCACAGCCCCGTGAGTATCACAGCCCAGATTCAGGTCCTGGGCGAGGTGGTTTCTCAGCAGATGGAGGCCATGTCCTGGCAGTGCACACCCTAGCCCAACCATTGCTTTCCATCCCTCTTTTTCTCCTAGAAGCAGTTTAAGTCAGTACTTCAAGGTCAGCAGGAATTTGAAGAAATTCAGGGACCCTGGTGAGCATGTAATGGAGGAAGATTAAGGTGGAAAAGGGGGTGTGAAGGGTCAGTCACAGGGGCCAACATGGGTGTGGCAGCCCCTAACCTTCTCTTTTCCTCCTTCACAGACCTTCGGGTTCAGTTACTGAAGCACACAAAATATGATATTGTTGGCTCCCTTAGTGTGTTGCCTAAAACCCAGCATGACTTTGGCTCCTTTGTGGTGGACATGTGTGTTCAGACGGTGAGGATTAGCTTCCTTTCTTACTCAGGCCCAGAAAGCTTGAAATGGGTAGGAGGTTCATTTGGATCCTAAGGGCCTGAATTATTCCCTTTCAGAAAACAATGCTGTGCTTTTCCGTCAATGGTGTGTTCCAAGAAGGTGGGTATCTGTAGAGCCCCTTCCCCAGATCCTTCCAGCAGGCTTCCTCTCAAAACTCTCCTGGCTTCTTCACTGATCCCATGCCTTCCTATCCTATTCCCTATGTCTTTTGACCTTATCTGCCCAAACCACCCTGGACTGACCTAAATTCATGCCTGCCTGCCTCAGTACAGCCTGGATGTTACAGGTTGTGGAGTTCGATGGCTCCCTTCCCAGGTCCTTATTCTGCAACCTTGGGGCAGTTATTTAACCTCTCAGGTTCTTCATCGGAAAATGGGGCTAGTAATATACATTTCCTTTGCTGCTGTGAAAAATGAATCAAGTGAGTGGTAAGTATTTATGCAGGGCCTGTCATATGTAGAGGACCTATCATTGGGAACTGATTGTTCTTAATGCTGTTCTCCCCATCCCCAAGACCCCTTCTAACTTCCAGTGAACAATTGTCCCCATTTGGCCCCCTTCAGTGTGCCACATGAGTATCAAGTAAGACCCTGACTGGGGAATGCTGCCTGTGAGCATGAAAAGCATGTGCAACTCTAAGGGGAATTGTTCTTTATTGTCATTAAAAGTGGAAGGAAAGTCTCAGGGCTCTGTTCGTGCCTTCACCCGGACCTTCATCACTACTCCTGGCAGCAATTACAGGTAAGTGTTGTCTTGTAGACATCACTTGAGAATATTCATCTCAGTCTGAGGCCAGCAGTGCGGTAATGTGATGGTGCTATCCTCAGAGTTTTCTTAGTATTATAGAAAGCCAACTGGTCAATCCAAGGAGCATTCTAACCTACCCCAATTGTTAAGAGCATGGGCTCTGACTTTGGAATACTTCCTGACCTCAACAGTTACTAGCTGTGTAACCTTGTTCAAGTAACGTGGCCTGTCTTTGACTCAGTGTCTTTCTCTGAAAATGCAGTTGAAAGTATTAACTTCCTTGGGGTGTTGTGAAAGGTAAATACAGGTGTAAAACCATCCCTGGACTGTGGTTAACAGAAAAAATATAAGAATGTTCTCTCATGAACTATAACAAATACATAATACTAATACAGCATGTTACTAATCAGGTGGGGCTGGATGTAAAATACACCAAATGTAAAATATTGGCTACAGTTAGTAGTAATATTTTGACGATGCTTTTTCATAGTTTTTAACAAATGTTTCACAACAATACAAGGTGTTATTGGTGAGGGTGATGTATGGAAGTACTGTATGATGACATGCATGCTTGTTTTTTAAGTTCACAACTTTTGCTATACATTTATTTTTTATATATTTTCATGTATGAGTGATATATTTAAATAATTTTTTAATTAAGAAAAATGGCCATGGTTTGTGGGTAAACCCACAAATTTAGTAAAGCTGGTAAATAATGTCTTCATACATAGGTTTTGTGAGGGAGGCAATAGGTACCAGCCAAGGAATCTGGGAGGTAAGCAGAGTAGGGAAATCGAAAGAATCTGGTAGCTGAGTGGCAGGATCATTTGTTGGGGGTGGGTTGTTCATCTGTCCAGTTGTCTGAGGCCCATTTTCCCTTTAGTCTGTGCATTGTGAATGAGGAACTGTTTGTGAGGGATGCCAGCCCCAAGGAGACCCAGAGAGCCTTCTCCATCCCAGTACCCACACCCTCCTCCAGCTGTGTGCCCTCCTTCTCCCAGAAGCAGCAGGAAATGGTACAGGCTTTCTCCATCCAGTCTGGAATGAAACTCGAGTGGTCTTTGAAGTGAGTGTTGGTGATAGGGGTGAGCTGGGAGGAACAGGGAAATTGAATAATGGGAACTTTCTGATAATTTGGAAAAATAAGTATTTGTATTATTTCAATAAAATGTGGGCTCATGGAAAAAGTATATTTTATGTTATTATATGTAAATAATTTTAAAAACAATTTAATGCTCACATGGCACAATCTTGCATGAAGTAAATCCTAAGTATTCCACTAAAAACTATTAGAACTAATAAACAATTTCAGCATTCTTGCAGGATACAAGATCAATATACAAAAATAATTTTTTGACCTCTACACGCACCACATACAAAAAAGTTATTCCAAATAAATCTAAAAGTAAGAACCAAAAACTAGAAAACTCTTAGAAGAAAATGTAGGGGTAAATCTTTGTGACCTTGAATTAGGCAATGATTTCTTATATATGATACCAAAACACAAGCAAACAAGACAAAGTAGACAAATTGGATTTCATCAAAATTAAAAGCTTTTGTGCATCAGAGGGCACTACCAAGTAAGTGAAAAAGACAATCCACAGAATGATAGACAATATATTAAAATCATATATCTGAAAAGAGTTTAGTATCCAGAATAGATGAAGAACACTTACAACTCAACCAAGAAAAGACAATCCATTTTAAAAAGGGGCAAAGTATTTAAATGGACATTTCTCCAAAGAAGATATAATACACACAGGAATAGATGCTAAAAATCATTAATCATTAGGTAAATCAAAATGATGAGATCACTCCACACACACTAGGATGGCCTCTATCAACAATAGAGAAAATAACAAGGATTGGTGAAGATGTGGAGAAAATGGAACTCTTGTGTATTGCTGGTAGGAATGTAAAATGGAGAAGTCTCTATGGAAAACAGTTTGGCAATTACACAAAATGTTAAGCATGCAATTAGCATATGACCAAGGAATCCCATTCTTCGGTATATGCCAAGACAACTGAATATATATGTTCATGCAAAAACTTATACATGAGGGAAGTGGTTATGGCTCAAGAAGTTGGGCACCCACCTGCCACATGGAAGTTTCTGGGTTCAGTCCCTCGTACCTCCTAAAGAAGAGAGCAAAGCAATGAGCTGACTTGATGGGCTGGCACAGCAGTCTGATGCTACAAGATGATGCAGTGAGATGATGCAACAAAGAGACACGAGAAAACAATGAGAAAGACAAGTCTCTCTTGAGCAGAGGTGGCTCAAGCCACCTCCCTCCCACATTGGAGGTCCCAGGTTCTGTTCCTGGTGCTTCCTAAAAAGAAGAATAGCACACAGTGAACAGACACAGAGAACAGACAGCAAGCTCAAACAACAAAAGCAGGGGAGAAATAAATAAATCTTTAAAAAATATATAAAAACTTATACATGAATATTCCTAGCAGCATTAGTTACAATAGCCAAAAAGCGGAAACAACAGATGTCCATCAACTGGATAAATGGATAAATTAAATGTGGTACATCCATACAGTGCAATATTACTCACCCATAAAAAACAGTGAAGTTTGTAATCATGCTGCAACATGGAGGAAACTTGAAATCATTTTGCCAAATGAAAGAAACCAGAGATAAAAGGGTACATATTGTGTGGTTCCACTTAAATGAAATGTCCAGAATAGGTAAAGCAATAGAGACAGAAAGTAGACTTGTGGTTGTCAGAGTCTAAGGGAAGTGGTGACTAGGTAGTGACTGCTAACTGGTAGGGAATTTCTTTATGAAGTGATGAAAATGGTTCAGAATTAGATTGCTGTGATGGTTGCACAACTTTGTGAATATACTAAAAATATTGTACAATGAAATGTACACTTTAAAATTGAATGTTACAGGATGTGAATTATATCTCGATTAAATACAGAAACTTGTATTTTTAAAATTTCTATTTGCTATTTTCTTGAAGATCTTTATCAATATACATTAAGCTCCCTTGTTCTTCTGAACAGCTGTGTTTTACAGTTTTGAATTCCAGTGGGCGTCAATGCTACTGGTAGACGTTTTGGCTTTCACTAGTTGTCTTCATCATTACATACAATTCTAATTCTGGTAAATGTGTCCCAGCATAATGTTGGTATGGATTTATGCAATGTTGGCATTGCAGTGTGTCTGCACTGTGTTAATAACAGAGAGCACCTGTTCTTCTTCCACCCCAGGTGCCTTCAGGACAACGAATGGAACTACACTACAGCTGGACAAGTCTTCATTATGCTCAAGGTGAGGTCTTGGATTTGAGTGAGTAAAAGTGGGATGCTTGACCTTAAAGAAGGCCAAGAGGTGGAGACCGGGTGGCCTGGGGATGAAACTCCAGGCTCCTGTCTCTTTTGGCCTCCCAACTCCTTCCCATCACTTCCTTCAGGCTGAGGGCAAGATTCCAGAGGAAGCCTTCAACCGAAACCCCTAAATGGAGTCCTTGGATATCTGTTCGGCTTCATCCACATCATCATTGTTTCTCTTTTCTCCAGCCTGATGCCTCCCCTCTGGTTGGTATTAGAGGCACAGCTGACAAAGAAGCCAAAGTTAATTCATAGGCCAGACACTTAACCACCCAAAGGGCCAGTTATTCTGCATACTTTTCCTACTCGTGATCGCTGCTGCTTTTCATAATAAAGAATGATGCTCCATATTGTATGTTATGTGTCCTAGACTGCTCTTCTCCTGCCCCAACCATGAGCCATAGGAGTCAGGGGTAAACCCCAATTCCCTCTTCAACACTGGCAGTCCCTAGCAGACACATCAGGCTTGCTTCCATAGGTAGAATGTCAATAAATCCTGATAAGAAAGGGCACACATTACTTCGGAGATTGGCCTTTGGAGACAGTATGACTCAGTGAGATCATCTATCTGGAGGCCTGCAGAAGCAGGTATATTACCTAGTATAACAAGAACTTTGGGAAGGATGCGCACTGGCTAGTGAGGGCAGTGGAAAGGAAGGAAGGTGGGCACTCACATTTGACTCCTTAGTCTTATTTGAATTTTTAAAAAAATATATTTTCTATTTTTTTAAAGAAACTTAGGTTACACAAAATGTTAAAAAAATTATAAGGGATTCCCATATGCCCTATTTCCCACACCTCCCACCCTTCCCCACATTAACAATTTCTTTCATTAGTGTGGTACAGTCTTTGTAACTGATGAACACATTTGGGGCATTGCCACACAGCATGGATTATAGTTTACACTGTAGTTTACACTCTCTCCCACTCAATTCCGTAGGTTATGGCAAGATATATAATGGCCTCTATCTGCCATTGTAATGTCATCCAGGACAATTCCAAGTCCTAAAAATGTCCCCATATCACACCTCTTTCTCCCTCTCTCTGCCTTCAGCACCTCCAGTGGCCACTGTCTCCACATCAATAATATAATGTCTTCCATTGCTAGAATCATAATAAGTCTATTGTAGAATACCAATAAGTTCACTCTAGTCCATATTTTATTCCCCAATCCTGAGGATTCTGGGATGGTGAAGCCCTCTCCACCTCTAATTGAGAGGGAGCTTCAACCCCATATGTAATGGATGGGACTCTCTTGCTTGCAGCTGTAGACTCTTTCAGTTCCTTGGTATGGTGGTTGTTCATCCTTGGCTTGTTAGATGTCCTGGGTCAGTCCAATGACCTGGAGAGTAAGTGTTGCAGCTCTGCTGATGCTCAGGGCCCAGCTGGGACATGGACAGCCCAAAGATTCCAGTCTCTTGGACATACATCTACCAACTCCAGCATCAACTATAGGTTCAAATAGAAGGGACAGAAGAGGCATGTGTAGAGTAGTCCCAACTGAGTCCAAGTCTGTCATACTAGGGAGCATAAACTGCAAAGTTGGGCCCACTAGCAAGGCACCAAACTCCAGAGCTATCTACCATAACTGTAGGACTTTGATGTCTCCAGAGCCCTCAGGAGCCCCACTATTTGGGGTAGTATCTATTTTGCCTGTCTATGAGATCCTGCTGAGACAAGCACTAGCATTGCCTTTGCGATGACCTCGCAACTCACTTTGAAGTCTCTTAGCCATATAAACTCATTGGTCTTTGCTTTTTCCCCCTTTTATTCAAGGCCTTTTTCCAGTTGCATTGCTTGTTGGTGCTTGGTATTAAACCCACAGTGCCAGGGAGGGTTATCCCTGGGAGTCATATTCCATGCTGGGGGAGGGGGAGAGGTAATGCATTTATATGCTGAGTTTGCCTTAGAGAGAGGCCACATTTGAGCAACATGGAGGCTCTCAGGAGGTAACTCTTAGGCACCCTACCGCACAAGGCTAAGTTGCAACTTCAAGAACAAAGGCTCATAAGCTTAATTGTCAATATCAAGGGCCCATCAATGGACTGTCCTTCTTCACTAGTCATTGCCCTGCACTTAAGGGATTGTTGCTGTTCCGTTAGAGAATGTGGCAGAGCTCCCCAGGATGGGAATCCAATATTCTTTTGGTTATTGTGTGAATCCCCACCCACTGTGACAATGCCCCATGAATATGTTTTTTATTAGGGAAGTTGTGAGCTTACAAAACAATAATGCTTAACTTGCTGAATTCCCATACATCACCCCTCCACCAACAGTTTGAATTGTCATGGAAAATTTGTTACAGATTATGAAAAAAACATCAAAATATTACTATAAGCCAGGGGTTCTTAACTTTTGTTATGCCACGGACCTCTTTGCCAATCAGGTGAAAACTATGGGCCCCTTACTAAGTCCACACGATACTCCATAATTAATAAATATATCACACCTGCACATCCCAACAAGAGTAAAGTTTGTTTTGAATTTCATTTCAAGCTTACAGACCCTTTGTTAAGAACCCCTTCCATCAGCTATGGTCCAGAGCTAACATTTGGTATATATATTTTTTTCATACACCTGGTTTTTATTAACACCATGTATAGTATATTTGTTATAGTTCATGAGACAATCCTCATATTCGTACTGTTAACCACAGTCCATCATCCAACACATGGTTCATTGTATTATACAGCCCCATGCTTTGTACACTCCATCTAAATTATACACTTAGTGACTCTCACTTTCATCACAGAGTTCTGCAGTCATCCCCTCAGCAAATTTTTGAAAAATTTCCTTAGTCCAAAAGAAAAAAATCTCATAACCCCCTATTATTGGCCTTTGGAATTGATATAGTACCTTCTTTGATATTGATATTGCTGCTAACTATAGGCTATACTTAGATTAAGTGTATTTTTCCCATGCATCACTGTATTCATACCATCTTGTAATAGCGATGTACATTTGTTCTAGTTTGAAGAAAGGCATTCTTGTATTTTTACAATTAACCACAGTCCTTTTTCACCACCAGGTTCATTATGTTATTCAGTCCCTATATTATTCTCTAGCTTTCTTTCAAATGATATTTACATCCCTAGACTAACCCTTTCAGCCTCAATCCCATTTATAAAACAGCCATGATAGTTATATTCACTATAATGTGTTACCATCAACTCTCCATTTCCACACTTTTACAGTCAAACTACTTAAAACTTCTCCATACATTAAGCACAAATGCCCCTCATCCCTCATCCTATCTCCTAGTGTCTTATATTCTAGATTTTAACTCCATGTGTTTATTCTTCATACTTAGTTCAAATTACTGAGACCATGCAATATTTGTCCTTTTGTCTCAAGCTTATTTCACTCAGCATAATGTCCTCAAAGTTCATCCGTGTTGTCATGTGTCATCCCAGTTTCATTTCTTCTTAAAGCAGCATAGTATTCCATTGCATGTTTATACCACATTTTGTTTATCCATTCATTGGTTGATGGTCACTTGGGTTGTTTCCATCTTTTGGCAGTTTTAAGTAATGAACATTGCTATGAACATCACTGTGCAAGTGTCTGTTTCCATTACCGTTTTTTATTTTTCTGGATATATTTCTAGTAGAGAGATTGCCAGATCATAAGGCAGTTCTATATTTAGCTGCCTGAGGAACCACCAAACTGTCTTCCACAGAGGCTGCAGAATCATATATTACCACCAACAGTGAAGGAGTGTTCCTAAGTCTCCACATCCTCTCCAGTGCTTACAGTTTTCTGTTGCTATTCTATGAGGTGTGAGATAATATCTCATTGTAGTTTTGATTAGCATTTCCTTAATAGTGATATTGAATTTTTTTTCAAGTGCTTTTCCCCATTTTTACTTCCACTTTGGAAAAATTTCTTTTTAAGTATTTTTCCCATTTTAAATTTGATTCCTTGTCCTATTATTAAGTTGTATGATCTCTTTATATAGCATGGAAATCAAACCCTTATCAGATACGGGGTTTCCAAATATTTTCTCCCATTGAGTGACCTGCATTTACATCTTCTTGACAAAGTTCTTTGAAGTGCAAATGTATTTAAATTTGAGGAGGTCACATTTACCCATTTTTTCTTTCGTTACTTGTGCTTTTGGTCTAAGGGTTAAGAAACCACCACCTACCACAGGTCTTGAAGATGTTTCTCTACATTTTCATCTAGAAGTTTTGTGGTTTTAGCTTTTATATTTACGTCTGTGATCCATTTTGAGTTAATATTTGTATAAGGTGTGAGGTAGAGGCCCTCTTTATTTATTTTGGTTATGGATATCCAGTTCTCTAAGCAATATGTATTGAATAGACTACTCTGCCCCAGCTTGGTGGTTTTGATAGCCTTGTGAAAAATCACTTGACCGTGGATGTGAGGGTCTGTTTCTGAAACACCAATTCGGTAGCATTGGTCTATATGTCTATCTATATGCCAGTACCATCCTGTTATTACTACTGTAGCTAAGTAACATGATTTAAAGTATGGAAGTGAGAGTCCTCCAACTTCGTTCTTCCTTTTCAAGAGTTTCTGGCTGTTTGGGTCCCCTTACCATTTGAAATAAATTTGATAATGGAGGGAAGCGGACTTGGCCTAGTGGTTAGGGTGTCCGTCTACCACATGGGAGGTCTGCGGTTCAAACCCCAGGCCTCCTTGACCCGTGTGGAACTGGCCCATGTGCAGTGCTGATGCACACAAGGAGTGCCCTGCCACACAGGGGTGTCCCGGCATAGGGGAGCCTCATGCGAAAGGAGTGTGCCCCGTAAGGAGAGCTGCCCAGCGCGAAAGAAAGTGCAGCCTGCCCAAGAATGGTGCCGCACACATGGAGAGCTGACACACAAGACGACGCAACAAAAAGAAACGCAGATTCCCATGCTGCTGATAAAAACAGAAGCAGACAAGGACGACGACGCAGCAAATAGACACAGAGAACAGACAACCAGCGTGGGGGAGGGGGAAGGGGAGAGAAATAAATAAATCTTTTAAAATTTGATAATGGGGTTTTCTATTTCTTTTTAAAAAGCTGTTGGAATTTTTATCGGGATTACATTGTATCTGCATATCAACTTAGGTAGAATTGACATATTTGCCATATTTAGTCTTCTAATCTGTCAACACCGAAATTTCTTCTATTTATTAGGTCTTTGGTTTTTTGTTTTTTGTTTTTTTTGGTAATGCATTGTAGTTTTCTGAATGTGAGCGCTTTATGTCTTTGCTTTAAGTTCATTGCTAAATAATTGATTTTTTAGTAGGTATTGTAAATGGAATTTTTTCCTGACTTTCCCCTCAGGTTACTCACTACAAATGTGTAGAAACACTACCGATTTTTGTGTATTAATTCTTTGTCCTCCCACTTTGCTGAGTTCAGTTATTAGCTCTAGTAAGCGTTGTTTTTTCAGAATTTTCTAAGTATAGGATCATATCATCTGTGAATAGCGAAATTTTCTTTCTTCCTTTCCAGTTTGGGTGGTTATATTTCTTTTTCCTTGCCTGATTGCTCTAGCTAGAACCTCTAACACTATATTGAACAGCAGTGAAGACAATGGGCATCCCTCTCTTGTTCCCAATCTCAACAGGAGCGCTTTTAGTCTTTCACCATTGAGTATAGTGTTAGCTGTGGGTTTTTCATACATGCCTTTTATCATGTTGAGAAACTTTCCTTTAATTCCTATCTATTAGAGTATTTTTTATCAGGAAATATTCTGTATTTTGACAAATGCCTTTTCTGTGTCAATTAAAATGATGCTGTGATGCTTCTTTGATTTATTAATGTGGTGTACTACACTGATTATATTTTCTAGTGTTGAACTGCTCTTGCATGACAGGTATAAACCTACCTAATAATAAAGAATAATACTTTAAATGTATTGTTAGATTTAACTAGCATGTATTTTGTTGAAGGTTTTTTAAATTTATATTCAGGAAAATAGGTCTGTACATTTCTTTTTTGTAACATTTTTATCTGACTTTGGTATCAGGGTGATAGTGGCCTCAAAGAATAAGTTTATTAGTACTCCTTCCTGATCAATGTTTTGATAGAGTTTGCATAAGTTTGGTACTCTGTCTTCTTTGAATGCTTGGTAGAATCCACCTTTAAAGTCATCTGGTCTTGGGCTTTTCATTTTGGGGAGTTGTTTGGTGACTGTTTCCATCTCTTTACATGTGATTGGTTTGTGGAAATTTTCTATTCTCCAGTCAGTGTAGGGTGTTCGTACATTCCTAGAAATTTGTCCATTTCATCTACATTGTCTACTTTGTTAACATACAGTTGTTCTTAGCATCCTCTTTTGATCTCTTTTTTGCATGTGTGGCATTGCCATTTTCATTCTGGTTTTATTTCTTTGCACTTCTCTCTTTTTTCTATGTCATCTAGCAAAACGTTTGCCAATTTTGTTTATTTTCTCAAAAAACCAACTTTTGGTTGTGTTAATTCTCACTATTATGTTTTTGTTTTCAATTTCATTTATTTCTGTTCTGATCTTTGTCATTTCATTCTTTCTGCTTGCTTTTAGAAATAGTTTTTTGTTCTCTTTTTATTTCTTCCAGCTGTGTATTTAGGTCATTGGTTTTAGTGCTTTCTTCTTTTTTAATGTAAGCATTTAGGGCTTTAAATTTCCCTCTCATCATTGCCTTCACTACATCCCATAGGTTCTGATATGTTGTGGTTTCATTTTCATTCATCTCGAGATATTTACCGATTTCTCTCACAATTTCTTATTTGACCCACTGATTATTTAAGAGTGTGTTTTTCAATCTCCCTATATGTGTGGATTTTCCCTTTTTCTGCCTGTTGTTGATTTCCAGCTTTATTCCATTATGATCAGAGAAAGTGCTTTGTATAATTTCAATTTTATTACATTTATTGCTGTCTGTTTTGTGACCTGACATATGGTCTATCTTGGAGAAAGATCCATGAGCACTTGGGAAGAATGTGTATCTTGCTGTTTTGTGGTACAATGTTGATAGCTGAAAAATGTACTTACAAAAAACTTTCTTCACTTAAACCTAGCCATAGGAAACTCTCGGAATGGGCTGGCTATGTCTTCTCTGGATTGTATAATGAAAAATTGGATAATTGGTCTAAATATGGAGTAGCCCCCCTCAAGAAAAAGAAGATTTTCTATTGCAACCTTGCCTGGTCACAGATAAATTGGATGAAAAGTAACTTAAAAATGAGTCATTAAATTTCAATACTATCTTGCAATTAGATTCGTTTTGTAAAGGAAATGCTGTGTTAGTATAAGGTCATAAAAATTTTTTCTCCTGAATAATAAGTATACAAAATAGAAATTCTGTTTTATCAAAATAGCTTCTTGTGCTTTAACTTTACCGTGTTCTTGGTTTAAGAAAAACCATTCTGCTCACTTTTAAAAAATGTAATGTTCAAACCTAACAACTTTTAACATTTTGCTTTCTCAAACACTGAAAAGTGTCTTTTTTTATTTTAAACTATTGCAAAAGATTTGTTCTTTCACCTTGTAAAAAGTAAAATACTAAAAATAAAGTTCATTTGTTATAAATTTCATTGGAAATATTTAGACTGTAAAAAGATGAAAAGAGATGGTCTTCAGTGTTATATGACTCTCTCATGCATTTAAACCAGGCCAGGGCTATTTATTTAAGTTATTGACCAGATTGGTCACTATGACTCCTAAAACAATCAATATATCTGCCAATTCTCCTGTCTGGCTTGCCAAATTTGCTACAATAAGCACAGCTATTTCCAATAGAAGGGCCTTCCCAATCTGATTTCACAAAGGAGAAAAACATCTCTCAATGAGAAGGTCATTTATTGTGAGTGTGCAAGCAAGGAACTACCAAGATATTTACTGATTTCTCTTGTAATTTCTTCTTAGAACGATTGATTTTGTAAGAGTGTTTTTTAACCTCCATATATTTGTAAAATTTCCCAATCTCTGTATGTTATTGATTTCCAGCTTCATTACATTATGATCAAAAAAATGGGTATAAATTCAGTCTTTTTAAATTCATTGAGATCTGTCTTGTGATTTATCATTTGGTTTATCCTAGAGAAAGATCCATGAGCACTTGGAAAGAATGTATATCCTGCTGTTTTGGGATGTAATGTTCTATAAATGTCTGTTAGGCCTAGTTCATTTATCATATTATTCAAGGTCTCTGTTACTTTATTGATCCTCTGGCCAGATGAATAAAGTAGCATATTGAAGTCTCCAACTATTATTGTAGAGGCAGCTATTTTTCCCTTCAGTTTCTCCAGTGTTTACCTCATGTAGTTTAGGGAGTCCTGGTTAGGTATATATACATTTATGATTGTTATTTTTTCCTGGTGAATTGCACCTTTTATTAACACATAATGTCTTCTTTCTAAAAAGAGCATTGTTTTTAAAGTCTATTTAATCTGATATAAGTATGGCTACTCCAAGTTTTTTTTTGGTTACTGCATGCTTGCAATATCTTTTTCCAACCTTTTACTTTCAATCTTTTTGTATCATTGGATCTAAGATGAATCTCTTGTAGACAGCATATAGATAGCTCATATTCTCTTAGGGTTTGGAAATTTTCTACCATTATTCCTTCATATATTCCTTCTGCCCCTTTTCCTGTGTCTTTTCATTTGGGGACTCCCATGACATGTATATTTACATGTCTCTTGCCATCATTTAGTTCCCTGTGACCATGTTCAATTTTTTTCCATTCTTTTCTTTATCTCTTCTTTTGTATGTTCATTTTCAGAGGCCATGTCTTCAAGCTCACCAATCCTTTCTTTTGCCTTTTCAAATATGCTGGTATATGTTCCAATGTATTTTTAAATTCATTTATTGTGCCTTTCATTCCCATAAGATCAGATATTTTTCTAAGTATGCTTTCAAATTCTTCTTTGTGCTCACCCAGTGTCTTTTAAATATGCTTAATCTCATTGACTTTAATAAGATTTGTTTGAATATCTGTGACTAGTTGTCTCAACTCCTTTATGTCATCTGGAGACATAGTTTGTTCCTTGACTGGGCCATATCCTCCAGTTTCTTGGTATGAATTGTAATTTTCTATTGGTGTCTTGGCATCTGATTTGCTAGATATATTTATTCTGGACTAAGTTTCTCTCTTTACTCTAAGGTTTTCTATTTGATTGGCTTTGGGCTAAAACCCCTTTTTGATATTTGGTTAACTTAATTTGGAACTTTATAGTGGTTCATGCTTAGCCAATCTCAATTCTTTAGCTCTTTTTCATCTGTTTCTTGCCCTTTATCCAGTGCTGGTGTGGAGTTGGAGCCCAGGATACAGTTTGCACTGTAATCCATAGAGACTAAAGCTGCCTTCATTGCTCAGGAACCAGTGAAGCTTCTCCCATCTTTCTCCCCTGCTAGGTATAGAAATGGGTCTGTAGCCATGTGCAGTAACCCAAGCCATGTAGGCCAAGACCATCTGTAGCTGACCTGAGAGATTGATGAATGTTCACCACCCCTTTCTCCCCAGCCTGGGGTGGGAATTGAGCCACAGGTGTGGCAGCAGACTAAGCCATTTAAGTCAAAACTGACTGCAGTTGCCCAGGTAGACTGATGAAGCACTGACACACTCCTCCCTTGCCAGGGGTGGGGATAGCACCATAGGCATGCCCAACAATTTTGTCTGTGTGGGCCAAAAGCAAATGCAGTTGCCTGGAGAGACTGATGGACCACTCCCCCTCCTCCTGCCTTGCCATGGGTGGGAATGGAACCACTGGTGTGTACACTAATTTAGTCTGCATGGGCTGGATGCAGTTGCCCAGAGACACTAAGGGAGCACTGAGCCACCAGTGCCCAACAGTTTAGTCTATGTTGACTGAAAGCAGCTGCAGTTGCCTGGAAAGTCTGAGAGAGCGCCATTCCTGCTGCCCTGTCAGAGGCAGTGATGGAGCCACAGGAGTGCCCAACAATCTAGTCTGTGTGGGCTGAAAGTGCCTGTAGTTGCAGAGGCTGAGGAAACACTGCCCCACCTTGTCCCATTGAGGCTGGGGATGGAAGCACAGGTATACAACTGTCTAGTATTTGCAGGCCAGAAGTGCCCCCAGTTGTCCAGAGACGCAGAGGAAACACCACCCCCACTCTTCTCCTATTGGATTGAGATGTAATTACATGGATGCACAACAATCTAGTGTGTGTGCGCCAAAAGCAACTATAACTGCCCAGAGAGGCTGATGCAGGTTCCCCAGCTTCCTGTTTGCTGGCTGCAGCCTAGGCTAGGGTAACAAACAAACATGGGGAGAAAGAAGACTATTCCTACCATCACTGTGATTTTTCAGTAAACCTTGCTTCCCTTCATGCCAGGGGCAGAGTTAAAAGAGAGGCTGCCAGTTTCAATCTTTAACTGTTTTTAGGATTGGACTTTAGCTAGCTGAATTTACTAATCAGTAACTGAAGTCTGTGTCTGAAAGTCTCTTCTGCCTCATTTCTGGGAAGTGGAGTTTCCAACTTCAGCCAGGGAATAGCTCCTGAAATGCCTTGTGCCACCAGCAGGAGATGGGTACAATCCTCCATTGTGTAGAGGTTTCTACTTACAAATCTTCACTGCAGATGTGCAGTTTCCTTCTGCCATTCTTCCAATGATGTTACAGGATGCTCTGCTGGTCTTCTGTACCACTCAAATAGGTGATTTAGATAGCTCTGGCTGATTACTAACTGCACTGCAGGATAAACTGACATTTGCATGTCTTACTCTGCCACCATCTTGCCCCTCCTCTCTCTGCTTGCCTCCATTATTTCTGATGAGAAATTAGCACTCAATCTAATTGTTACTCCCTTGTACAATACACATTTATTTTCTCTTGAAGTTTTCAGAATTTGTTCCATTTCCTTTGCATTCAGTAGTGTGATTAATCTGTAATGGAGTATATTTTTCTTCATACTTATCCTGTTTGGTGTTCTCTGGGCTTCTTGGATATGCACATTCACATTGTTTGCCAAGTTTTGGAAGTTCTCTGTTATTACTTCATTGAATATTCCTTCTTCTCCTTTCTCCCATTCTTCTTTTTCTGGGACTCCCATAATGCATATGTTAGTATGCTTTATGGTGTCCCAGAGGTGTCTTAGGCTACCTTTGCTTTTTCTTTTTTTTTTTTTAGGATGTACCGGGAATTGAACTGAGACCTTGTACGTGGGAAGGAGGCACTCAAGCATTTGAGCTACATCCACTCGCAGAACTTTGCTTTTTTAAATTCATTTATTCTTTCTGCTCCTTACCTTGACTCATTTCAGGTGTCTTTGAGGTCCCTTATTTTTTCTTCTGCTAGCTCCAGTCTGCTCATGAAAACATCCTGGGAAGTGTTCATCTCAGTCATTATTGTCTTCAACTCCAGTTGTTTGGTTTGGTTCCTTTTAAAAGTTTTTACCTCTTTTATAATATTCTCCTATTGCTCATTCATTTTTTTCCCCTGATATCCTTAGGCTCCTCCTCTGTATTTTACTTTATCTCCTTGAGCATTTTTTAGATCATTTTTAAAGTCTTTGTTCAAAATATTCACATCTTGGTCTTCTTCATTGGTGTTTTCTGGATTTTTATCCTCTTCCTTTAGATGAACCACCATTTCCAATTTCTTTGACTATCTTGTACTCCTCTGTTGCATCCTCTATGTTTTTTACTTCTAAAATATCAATTTTATTTTAATAAATAAAGGTCATAATCCACACTACAAAAAGTTTGGAAAATAAATAAAAAATAATCATCCATAATATCATTACCATAGTACATTTACTTCTATCTTTTTTTGTAATATATTTTATTACAAAAATTATGAACTTACAAAACAATCATGCATATATGTAGAATTCCCATACAACACCCTTCACCAAAACACCACACTGTGGTGAATATTTCTTAGACATTATGAGATAATGTCATCAAACTTTTACCATCAACCATGATCCATAGCATACACTTTCACTCTTTTTCCATATTCTTCCATTATCAACAGAGGACACCTTTGGCATTTATGCAAGAATATTACAGTACTGCTGTTAACCACACAGTCCATAGTTCATTCCAACTGTATTTTTCCCATGCTTCTCCAAATTCCCACCACCCTGCAGTAGTGACAATCATCTGCTCTAGCTCACAGAAGGACACTCTTGCACCTTTACCATCAGCTATAATTCTCATTGCACACGGTGTATTTTAATGTTTTAAATTGTTAACTCTGGTATTTATTCTGTGATATCTGATTCATGATTTTGTAAACAGCTCTTCATAAGACAGAGATTTTCTTGAACTTTAACCTCCCTATCAGGAAGGTCTGCCCAAGGCAAATATAGTGTGCAGAGTCTTCCCTGTCTTTCTGAACCTTTTTTTCACATTTTTATTTTTTTTTTGAAGATACAGCTGTAGGAGTTTGATATAATTGATGAATTCCAAAAATAAATATTGGATTATGCTTGCAATCTGATCTGTACCTGAGCATGATTGACTTATCATTAGGGGGTTGAGTCCCTACCCATTCCCCATCCCTTGGTGGATAGGGACTGACAGATAAAAGGCATGGCAAAGAACAGAGTTGAGGGCTTTTAATGTTGGAGCTTTTATTTTGGAGTTTGATGCTGAAGACTTACCTGAAGCCCTGGGCAGTCAGCATGCAGAGGAAAGAGAAGCCAGCCCCAGGAAGGAAGGAACCTTGAAGCCAGAGTAAAGCAAGCCCCAGGAACATAGCAATCCTCGCAGACTTCAGCAGCCATCTCGCTCCATTTTTTACTTTAGTGAGGGAAGTAACTTATGCTTTATGACCTGGTATCGGTAAGCTTCCACCCCAAATAAATACCCTTTATAAAAACCAACCAGTTTCTTGTATTTTGCATCAGCACCCCTTTGGCTGACTAATACAACAGCGATCACAAAAAAATGTTGCATTGAAATATGTAAGAGACTCCCATATACCCCACACTCCACCGCCCCTCCTTCTAGCTTCATCGTTAAATACGTGGGAGAGGGAGGTGTGTCTTCAGGGAAACAGAGGGACCAACCAAATTCCTGTAAACAGGGAGACTCCAAAGCAACTAACAAGCAAAAGCCCAGGACAAGATGAATGTGCAGAAAGAGAAATAATCTGAACCTTAGCAGAGTTGCAACTCCTACTCTTTGCACTCAGCACTGCCTTTGGAGTTTCCCATATGTTTGATATGTTGAGTTCTCATTTTCATTCATCTCAAGATATTTACTGAATTCTCTTGCAATTTCTTCTTTGATCCACAGAATAGAGTGTGTTGTTTAATCTCCATATATTTATGAATTTTCCCTTTTTCTATCCATAATTGATTTCCAGCTTCATTCCGTTCTGATCAAAGAAAGTGTTTTGTATAATTTCAGTCTTTTAAAATTTATTGAGACTTGACTTGTGACCTGAGGTATGGTCTTTCTTAGAGAATGATCAATGAGCACTTGAAAAGGATATATATCCTGCTGTTTTGGGGTGCAATGCTATACAGATGTCTGTTAGGTCTAGTTTATTTACCATATTATTCAAGCTCTCTGTTTCCTTATTTGTCCTCTCCAGATATTCTATCCAGTACTGAGAGTGGTGTATTGAAGTCTTCAGTTATTACTGTAGAGACATCTATCTCTCCCTTCAATTTTGTTCATGTATGCCTTAAGTATCTTGGGGCATTCAGGTTAGGTTCATAAATATTTAGTATAGTAATTTTTCTTGCTGAATTTCAACTTTTAGTAATATATAATGACCGTCTTCATCCCTTATAACAATTTTGCATTTGAAATCTGTTTTGTCTGATATTAGTATTGCTACTTCAGCTCTTCTTTTGATTACTATTTGCATGGAATATCTTTTCATACTTTTCACTTTAAACTGGTTGTGTCCTTATGTCTCAGGTGGGTCTCTTGTAGCCAACATATAGATGGCTCATATTTTTTTAATATACATTCTATCAGTTTATGCCTTTGGATTGGGGAATTTGATGTATTAGCATCCAACGTTATTACTGTAACAACATTACTTACTTCATCCATTTTGTCCTTCAGCTCTCTGTTGTCATATTGTTCTATTGTCTGCCTTCTTATCATTTAGTTTTCCCTTTCTAATAATCTTCATTTCTAAAGTCTTCTCCAAATCTCTCACCCTTGTTTTGTTCCTTTCAGGCTGCACCACTCTCTTTAGTATTCCTTGTAAATATGGTCTTTATATATAACATATTCTCTCAGTTTTTGTTTGTCTGTGAAGACTGAACTCACCCTCATTTTTGAAGGGATGTTTTACCAGATACAGAATTCTCGGCTGGCAGTTTTTGTCTTTCATTATCTTAAATACATCATACAGCTTTCTTCTCATTTCCATGAGAGATTGGCAATTAATCTTATCAAGTTTGCTTTGTGCATGATGCTTTGATTTTCTGTTGCAGCTTTTATATTGTCTCTTTATCTGTAATATTTGTCATTCTGAATAGCAAGTGTCTCAGGGTAGGTTTATTCAGATTTATTCTGTTTAGCATGTATTGTCTTTCCTGGATATCGATATTTATGTCCTTCATAAGAGTTGGTAAGTTTTCAGTCATTATTTCCTTTAATATTATTTCTGCCTCTATTCCATTTTCTTTCTCCTTCTGGGACCCCAATAAAGCAAATGTTTGTGTATTTTGCAATGTCACTCAATTACTTCAGACTGTTCCATTTTTTCCATTCTCTTCTCTTTCTGTTCTTCTGTCTTTTCCAGTCAGATGCTCTCTCTTTGAAATCACTAATTCTGTCTTCAAGTAATTCAAATATGCTTTTTTGTGCCTCTAATATTTTTTAACTCTCACCCATTGTGTATTTCATTCCCATAATGTCTGTAAATTTTCTTGCAGACTTTCAAATTGTTCTTATTGCTCCCTTGGTTTCTTCTTAATATCCTTTACTTCTTCAGTCATATTTTCTTTAAATTCTTTGAAGTGATATAGGAGAGTTGTGTGATGATCATTGATTAATAGTCTTAAGTCCTGTATCTCTTTAAGATATTTGGTTTGTTCTTTTGGCTAGGCCATTTCTTCCTGTTTCCTAGTATGGCTTGTAATTTTTTGTTGATGTCTAGGCATCTGAATATCTTATTGAATTTACTCTGAAGGTCAATTTCTCTCTCTTGGCTATTTTTTTCTTTTACAGCTCTTCTTTGATATTTGGTTCAACTTATTCTTAGTCTTTAAAATTGCCCATTTTAAGTTTCCAAAATTGGACTGGGGCCTCACTAGTTGGGAGCAGATTTTCTCCCTGGGGTTGGATAAGGAAAGAGCAGAGAACACTTTTTGTCCATGCAATTTATAGACCGGCCAGCAGATGGCACTCATCAGTGTTTCTCCCATGGAAGTTTTTCAGTCTGGGATTTCCTGTGTTCCTGTGTTGAATCTCCAGTTTGGAGATTCAAAGTGGGCTCTGCTGGCTGAATTCACTGAAGAAAAGCCCCGTGACTCCCCCTGCCTTTCCCCTTGAAACAGCTGACAGGAAGGAAGATGTCTGTTCCCCTCTCAGTCAGCTGCAGTGAGCCAGGGATTTTAACACAGTTTAATATCTTGGAGGTGGGGAAGTGGAGCCCTTCCCAGACATCGCAGGGACTTGGTATTGCATTTGTTATTTTGGCTTCTTCTTCTCTCTGTCCCTCACACTCCTGTGAATTTTGAGGCACTGTCCTGGCCTGCTGACCCCCAAAGCAGGTCCCTTGAACATTTTTGGCTCTTTCTCCATTGTTTTTGTAAGAGCATTCAGTGCTGCCTGTTAGTCCAAAGCCATCTTCCCACAATCCTCAGTAGGACCTTTTGATGAGGCTCCTTCACTTAAGGTGTGACCCACTTCATTTAGGATGGGTCTTAATCCTATTACTGGAGTCCTTTACAAATGGAATGAAATTCAGACAAAAAGTGATAGGAGCAAGTGGCTGCATTAAAACTCACCAGACACAGCTTTCTGGAAGATTGTGTGGAAAGAATTTCAGGATATTGATGACCTTCAGACAGAAATGTGCATCCTCTTTGTATGCTGAAGAGCAAGCTCTATGTGAGTGAAAGAATAAGAATGTTATTTTTACACTTTGAAACTTCTGGATAAATAGCTAGATACCTATGAAAGCAAAGTGGATTAATGCCAATTATGATATTTTTAACCTGCTTTTTCAATTCCATTTTCCCAAAGTGCCCCATGTTACACCTATTCTCCCCTCTCCCTCCCCTCAGAACCTCTTGTGACTACTGTCATATCAATGTTACATGTTCGTCCATTACTAGAATAGTAATGTATATTTTGGTCCATAGTTGCATTCCCCGCTCCCCCACTCCCCAATGATTGTTTATTCCTCAATCTTGAGGATTTGAGAAAGGTGATGCCCACTCTTCTTCCAATTGAAAGGAGGCTTAGATCCCTTTAGGCAGACAGATGAAGCTGTCATGCTTTCAGTTGTAGATGCTTTCTGTTTTTTGGGATGGGCATTGTCCATCATCTTTTTGTTCATTGTCCTGGGTGATTCTGATGAACATCTTTTTGTTCTGATGTCCTGGGTGATTTCTACTGGAAAGTAGGTGTTGGCTGCAACTCTGCTGAGATTCAGGGCCCAACCAGCCTATGAACAGGCCAAAGATTTAAGTCTCTAGAACATATATTTAATGGGTATAGTGCTAATTATATGTTCAAATAAAAGGGTCAGAAGAACCAAGTGTAGGAAAATTATTAATGTGTCTAATTCTGATACATTGGGGAAATAGGTTATCATATATTCTAAGGTAAGGCCCACTGATGGGGTGTCCATTTCCTGGAGTTGTCTTCCCTGCCTATAGTGTTTAGATGTCTCTAGAGCTCTCAGAAATATCCCTGCTTGCAGCATTTTTTACTGGGCTGTTAGGGAGATAATCCTGATATGTATATAAGTGTAACCTCTGGAATGGCCTCCCTACTCACTTTGAAATCTCTTAGTCATAAAAACACATTTGTATTTAATATTTCTCCCTTTTAGTCAATGTCTTTTTCCAAATGCATTGCTGGTTGGTGCTTGGTATTAATCCTTTGGTGCCAGGCAGGCTCATTCCCAGGAGTCATGACTCATACCAGGGGGAAGGCGGTTTGCTTATATGCTAAGTTTTGCTTAGAGAGATGCCACATTTGAGTAACAAGGAGATTTTCAGGAGGTAACTCTTAGGCAATATATATTACTAGGTTAAGTTTCAATTTTACAAAAATAAGGTTTATAAGTAACAAGCATTAATATCAAGGACCTGTCATATTGGTTGGTCCTTTTTCACTAGACACTATCTATATACTCTAGAGATTTTTGTTCCTCTATTTGAGAACACAGCAGGAATCCCCAGGATGGGAATTTAATATTTTGTTGGTTATTGTGTGAATCTCTACATACTGAAATAATACCCCATGACCCCATGAACATATTCATATTCCATAGCAGCATACCCTGGATGCATCCTTCCCCACACATCCCTCCACCACTGACACCCTGCACCAGCGATCCTCCTCTGCCATAGCTGTAACTTTTCTGTAATATAAAATATTCCCAAAAAACAAAACCAAATTTTTATACTATGGCTTTTATCAACATAAGATTTGTTACCTTTCATGTAAATTAATAATTTCTTCTGTATGTTCTGAGTGTCTTATTTTTCTTCACTTTATTTTCAAAGAAGCTTTAGGTTACAAAAAAGTCACACTGAAAATATAGGGGATTCCTATTTGCCCCGCCCCCTCTCCTTCTAACATTTTCTCCCATTAATAACGTCTTTCATTAGTGTGGTACGTTTGTTATAATTGATGAAAAAATATTGAAGCATAGCTACTAACCATTATCAAAGGTTTACATTATGGTTTACATTTTGTACTGTATATTTTTATGGGTTTTGACAAAATGTATAATGGTCTGTACCCATCATTGCAAAATAATGCAGAACAATTCCAATGCCCTAAAAATGCCCTATGCTCCAACTATTTTTTTCTTCTCCTCCTCCCCTCAGAATCTATGGTAAATACTAAGTTCCAGTTTTTCAGGAAAAAGGTTCATATTTACATACATTAATATTTAGGACTTGACATATTGGTCTGTTTACTTTTATTAGGCACTTCCTATGTACTTGAGAGCCTTGCCTCTCTATTTGAGAATGTAGCAGGACTCCCCAGGATGGAGTTTAATATTTTCTTGTTTACGGTGTGGGTCTCCACCCACTGAAATAACACCCTATGAAAATATGAACACTTTCATATTCCATAGAAGTATGCCCCATGCAACTTTCCCAACAAATCCCCCCACCACTGTTGCCTTGCTTCAGTGACACTGTCCTGCCATATTTGCTAAGAGCATTCCCACCACTGTAGTTTCAACCACAGACTTACAAATCTCCAGAGTTCACCTGTCCCTTCCTCCATTCCTTCCCCCAGTTTCATGGATAGTCCAACCCAACCCCCCCCATCCTGCTTACCCTCACATTCCAGCACCACTGAGCCCACTCACATCTCTGCACCACCATCACCCCCATGAGGTCTTGTAATAAGAAATGATATCATAAAGTTTATACCCCAAGCCCGAGCAATAAAAATATATATATATAAATAGATAAATGAGATCTCCTTAATATTAAGCACTTTTGTGTTTCAAAGGAGTTTGTTAAGAAAGTGAAAAGGCAGCCTACTCATGGGAGAAAGTATTTGGGAATCACCAGACAAAGGTCTAATATCCAGCATATATTAAAAAATCCTACATCTCAAAAATAAAAAAGCAAACAACCCATTTCAAAAAATGGGCAAGAGATTTGAATAGACATTTTTCGAAAGAGGAAATACAAATGGCTAAAAAGCACATGAGGAAAAAGTGACCATAGTGGCTGCTGGGTGCGGGGAAGGGGAGGAAGAGAAGAGATGTGGAGGCATTCTCGGGACTTGGAGTTGTCCTGGGTGGTGCCCCAGGGACAATTGCCGGATGTTATATGTCCTCCCATGACCCACTGGATGGAACGTGGGAAGGTGTGGGCTATGGTGTGGAACATGGGACATGGGGTGCAGCGGTGCCCGGAGATGTACTCACCAGACGCAATGGATGTGACATGATGATGGGGGAGAGTGTTATTGGGGCGGGGAGTGGTGGGGTGGGGGCGGTAGGGGCGAATGGGGACCTCATATTTTTTGAATGTAATATTTTTTAAAAGAATGAATAAATTGAGTAGAATTTGAAAAAAATAAAATAAAATAAAATGAAAACTTTCAGTATTTCAAAAAAAATAAAAAGCACATGAAAAGGTGCTCAACATCACTAGCTATTTGGGGAAATGCAAATCAAAACTATAATGAAATTTCATCTGACATCTTTTAGAGCTATTCAAAATAAAAGAAAACAAAACAAAAAAAACCAAAGAACTAAAAGTGTTGAAGAGGATGTGAAGGAAAAGGAACCTTCATCCACTGCTGGTGAGAATGTAGAATGGTGCAGTCATTGTGGAGGATAGTTTTGTGGTTCCTCAGAAAGTTAATTATAGAACTGCCATATGATCCAGCAATCCCACTGCTGGGTATATACCCAAAAAATTGAAAGCAGGGGCATGATCAGATATATGCACACCATTGATCATAATGGCATCGTTCACTATTGTCTAAAGTTGTAAGCAACCCAAGTGTCCATCAACGATGAACGGATAAGCAAAATGTGGTATATACATACAACGGAATATTACTCAGCTGTAAGAAGGAATGAAGTATTGACACAGTACAACATGGATGAATCTTGAAGACCTTATGTTGAGTGATGTGAACCAGTCACTAAAGGATAAACATTGTATGACCCCACTGATATGACCTAAATATATTGAGCAGACTCACAGTGCTTGAGTCTCACATATAGGTTATCAGGAGACAGAAAGTGAGTAAAGGGTGATCCTCAAGGTGGGCAAAACCCACCATAAAGGTACTTCTGATGAGGTCTTATCTTTTTTCCCAGAATATATTAGATTTTTATTGTAGAGTACACATATCAGGGCAAAATACTGCACACACAACTACAAATTATTTATGAGAAGAAAAGCTGTAAAAATCCTGCAACTGCTTTGGTTGTGCAGTCCCAACTTGAGAATCCACTCTGGCAAATGAGTTACAGCTCCTGAGAAGGACTTCTTGAGGATGGCTGTTCCCTATTTACAAAGAAATGATGAATGTGTTATTGGAAACTGGAAGAAAGATGATCCTTGCTTAAAGTGGCAAAGAACTTGTCAAAATTGAGTTCTGATGTCAGATGGAAGGCAGAATTTGAGAGCGATGAGCTTAGACATTTAGTTGAGGATATTACCAAGCTCAGTGTGGAACTGCAGCCTGGTTTGTCCTTGTAGTAAAATGAGACAGGAAATGGATAAGCTGTGAACTGAACTCCTGTGCACAACTAAATAAAAAAAAGTTATGGTTTGGAAAAATTTGAGCTTCCAGGAAACAAGTCCACAGAAAATAGTCCTCCTTGTGAGAGTTTTTACTGAACATGGACACAGCCAACCATTTTATTGTGTCACAACTGGAAATGTGGTTATGAAGGAATGATTTCTGAAAAGTTCTTTTGTCTGATTGTTTGGATCCTTATGTAATACATGCAAAGCTGTCAATTTGTTTTATGAGATCTATATGAACGAAACAACTGATATCCTGGACCAAAAGGGACAGAAAAGGAACAAATGTAAAGAAAAATCAGCAGAACCATGTGTGGGGAAAAGTTTGAATCTGCCCATCACTTAGAGAGGGCGGGCCTTCTACCCCATTATTCAGGAATAATGCTTCTACCTCAGTTTTCTCAGATGCCTAGGGGATTGTGAAGAGTCTCATTGCCACCCCATTGCTTTACTAGGGTGGAACCTAGAGTCTGCCTACCACCATACTGCTTGATGAGGGTAGAGCCTAGAAACTGGCCACCCATGTTGATGCTTGGAAAGGGTGGTACTTTCGTCCCAGAATTCAGGAAGAACATAGTAGCTGCACAAGCACTTGGAAGGTGGGACTGCAGGTTCATTATTGCCAGAAGATAAAACATCATTCTATAGATGACTCTCAGACCTTGAAATTGAATGGAGTTTACCTGCAGGGTATCAGAACTGATTGGGACTTGTGACTCCTGTTTTCCTGCCAATTTCTCCCATCTGAAATGGAAATGTTTATCCTATGCCTGTTCTTTCTTTGCATATTGAAAGCAGATAACTTTTTCTCTAGGCTTCACAGGTCCATAGACAGAGGGGAATTGTGCCCAGGACAGAGCACACCTATAATTGATGTTGATGAGACTTTGAACTTAACATTGCTTCTGAAATGACTTAAGGCTTTTGGGATATCACAATGGAATGAATGTATTTTGAATATAGAAAGAACATGTATTTTAAGGGTCCAGAGCATAGAGTATGATGGTTTAAAGCAATATGCACCCCAAAAACATATTCTCAGTAGAGTATATTATTTTTTATGATAATTCCAAACTATCACTTACCCATCTCTCTACAGTTTAAAAATATTTCCTTATATATTAAGTACTTTTTGAAGTATCCATGGACAATTTTGCCTGCTATTTTTCATGTTTTTAATCTTTAAACTTCATTGATTTTTAGGATTGAAAAATAAATACTGCTCATGATAAAAATTTTGCAGGATTCACAAGGGTGCAGTGATTATCAGTTTATAGAGAGATTTGATGTTCAGACGACTCAAAATCCAAGATGCAATAAGATACATCGAGAAAAGTTGGGGCTTTGGGGTTATTCTCTATTTGAAATCCCTGTCATACTTAACAAGATGTTGTAATCAAGTTGGGCAATTTGTAATTTGGGCAATTTGTTTAACATCTAGAGCAATGCTGTCAAATACAACATTCCCTGATAATAGAAATTTTCTATAACCTTCGCTAACTCAAACAATAGCCAATAACCACATGTTATTGAGCATATAAAGTGGTGAGTGTGACCGAAGAAATGAATTTTCAAATTTTATTTATTTTAATTAATTTAAATTTAATTAGCTATATGTGGTTAGTGGTTACTGCATTGAATAGGACAGCTTTAGAATTTAAATTTTCCTCATGTCTAATAAGGGACAGCAGTACCTGTCTTGAATATTTGACAGGGTTAATAGAAAGAGATGTTTTGACATCGTCAAGATGGCAATGCAAGAAATTCCCTGGAAAATTTTCTCCTCAGAATCAACTAATAAAACTATAAAACCCACATGCTTGGAACTCTGGAGGACAATAGAAACTGGAGAAGGACTCCACAAATGCTGAATCAAAGAAAAAAAACTTCAAGATCTGTTATGAGATTTACATCATAAACACACCAGTCTGGACCCCTCTTCCTCAGTCTTGCACAACTTGGGAGTGGTGCAGAGTCAGCACCAAGTCCCCCAAGTGAGGATGCAGACTAAAGAATCACTTAAAACATCAAGGTAGAAACCCCTTGCATATTCAGGCCCAGGGAAACAAGTCCACAGAGACTGAGGGAAGACACGGACACCTCAAGATTGCAACATACAAAATGGCCCATAAGAGGTGGAGAGAAAAGAAAGAGGCCTTGGCAGAACTGTTGGCAAGAAGTGCATAACTCAATACAGTCTCTGTTGGCTGGACCACTAAACACAGTATGGTCTTTCCGGATTGACCCACCCTTCTGGATTGATCCTGTCTGGGTTCCCAGGGTGAGACTGCTTAACAAGGAAGAAACTGGAGGCAGTAAAACTGCACCGATAAAAAGGGAAGTTACTGACATGGTGTAAGACAAGGTCTCAGAAATTAAAATTGTAAGGAAAGGGGACACTTAGTGTAGGAGAGAATTTTAAAATATCATATAATCTGGGGAGAAAATTTGGCATAAAAACAGAAAAGATCAATATTCCTGGTGAAGGAAGAGAGGAAATCAAGCTTTCTTCTGGAGGTGAAACAATAGCACAATTAGTGCAATCTTAAAAATTATACTACAAGGCAGTGGCCACTGGAGGTTTTGAGGGAAGGGAGGGGGAAAAACAGGTGTAACATGGGGTTTTTTTTGGGGGGACAGTGGAATTGTCCTGAATGACATGGCAATGGTGGATACAGACCATTATATATTTGTCATAACTTACAAAATTGTGTGGGACAGAATGTAAACTATACTGTACTCTATCATCCATGCTTAGTGGTAATGATCCAATGTGTGTTCATCAATTGTAAAAAATGTACCACACTAATAAAGGATGTTGTTAATGTAAGAAAGTGTGAGGGGGAAGGGAGTGGGGTAGATGGGAATCCCCTATATTTTTTATGTAACAGTTATGTAATCAAAATTTTTAAAAAAATATTTATAGTATTAAAAAATTATACCACATATCCAGAGGAATAATTAGATGCACAAAAGCTTAGAAAATCTGGCCAGTTGTGGGCTGCTCTAAAGGTCAAGATTAAGTTGAACCAAGTGTCAAAGAAGAGCCTTAACACAAAGACAGTCAACAATAAATCTTAGGCTAGAGAGAGAAACTGACCTTCAGAGTAAAGTCATCAAGGTAATCAGTTGCCTAGACATCAAAAAAATTTACAAGATATACAAAGAAAAAGGGAGATATGGCCTAGTCAAAGGAAAAATTAAAATTTAACAGGAGACAGAATTTGGAACAACTATTCAAAGATGGTCAAACAAATCTAAATCAATTCAAGGAGATGAAAGAAAATATGCATAAAGAGATGAAGACTATTAAAAATCAACTATATGACCATAAAAAAATTTGAAAGTATAAAAAAACAAAACAAATTATGGAAAGAAAGGCACAAGAGAAGAGATTAAACATACTTTAGAGCCATATAACAGCAGATTTGAATAAGCAGAAGAAAGAATCGGCAAACTAGAAGAGAGGGCAATTTCAATCTTACAGAGAGAAGAAGAGAGAAAATAACGGAAAAAATTGAGAAACGTAACAAGAACTCGATTGAAAGTATGAAGTGCACAAACATATGTGTCGTGGATGTCCCAGAAGGCAAAGGGAGCAGAAAGAATATTTGAGGGAATAATGGCTGAAAATTTCCCAACTCTTATGAAAAACATAAGAAGCTCAACATACACCAAACAGAATAAATTCTAATTTACTTACTCTGAGACGCATACTAATCAGAATGTTAACTGCCAGAGATAGAATTCTGAAAGCAGCAAGAGAAAAGTGATTCGTCACATACAAGAGATCCTCAATAAGACTAAGGGCCGATTTCTCATCAGAAATCATGGAGGAAAGAAGGCAGAGGTATAACATATTTAAGGTAATGGAATAGAAAAACTGGCAGTGAAAAATCCTTTATCTGCCAAAACCATTCTTCAGAAATGAAGGCAAGGGAAGTGGTTGTGGCTCAATCAGTTGTGCTCCTGTCTACCATATGGGAGGCCCTGGGTTCATGTGCTGGGGCCTCCTTGCGAAGGCAGGTTCATCTGCATGCTGCACAGAGACACCGGCCTGGGCACTGCTGAGAGCTGCTGGCCCACAAGCGCTAGGGAGAGCCAGCTCAGCAAGGTGACACAACAAAAATGAGACAAGCAAAAAAAAAAAACCCAACAAAACTCAGAAGAACGTGCAGCAAAAGGACACAGAGAACAGACTGCAAGCAAAAAGTGCAAAGGGGGGATAAAAAAATGGAGAGCACAAAATATTCACAAATAAATAGAAACTGGAAAAGTACATCAACAAAATTCCTACCCTACAAAATATACTGAAGGGAGTTCTGCAGGCTGAAAGGAAATGATAGGAGAGAGAGGCTTGTAGTAGAACAAAGAACCAAATATTATCAATAAGGCTAACAAAAAGAGTAAAAAGAGAGACAAAAAGATATGACATATAAAAACCAAAGGAAAAAATGGCCGATAAGTAATAAGATTGAATGTTAATGCATTAAACTCCTCAATTGAAAGACACAGATTGGCAGAATGGATAAAAAATTATGAGCCACCCCCAAAAATATGGTGATACATGGGGAAATTGCAACTAATGTCACTTATGGATGATAGTTAGGAGCAATATTGTAATATTTTGCAGAAATGTGAAGAAGATATTAGTTCAGTTCTAAGGGATGACAATCAGGGATAAAAGGGGGTATGGGATCTTTCCTTTTGAAGTAAAGAAAATGTTCTAAATTTGATTGAGGTATTTTTTTTTTTTTTTAATTTTTTTTTATATTTTTTTATTTTTTATTGACTTTGTAATAATATTACATTAAAAATATATATGTGAGGTCCCATTCAACCCCACCCCCCCACCCCCCCTCTCCCCCCCCCCCAACAACACTCGTTCCCATCATCATGACACATCCATTGGATTTGGTAAGTACATCTTTGGGCACCTCTGCACCTCATATACATTGGTTCACATCATGGCCCATACTCTCCTCTATTCCATCATGTAGGCCCTGTGAGGATTTACAATGTCCGGTGATTACCTCTGAAGCACCATCCAGGGCAGCTCCATGTCCCGAAGACGCCTCCACCTCTCATCACTTCCTGCCTTTCCCCATACCCTTTGTCCATTATGTCCACTTTTCCCAATCCAATGCCACCTCTTCTATGTGGACACTGGATTGGTTGTGTCCATTGCACCTTTATGTCAAGAGGAGGCTCAGATTCCACCTGGATGCTGGATGCAATCCTCCCATTTTCAGTTGTAATCACTCTAGGCTCCATGGTGTGGTGGTTGTCCTTCTTCACCTCCATCTTAGCTGAGTGTGGTAAGTCCAATAAATCAGATTGTAGGTGCTGGAGTCTGTTGAGGCTCAGGATCTGGCTATCACATTGTCAGTCCAGAGATCCAAATCCCCTAAATATATCTTAAACCCCAACATTAACTGCACCTCCAGCACATTAGCACGAAAGTCCCATGAAGGGAGATCCCATCTGAGTCCAGACTCATCACACACAAACACCACTTCCAAAGAGGGGCCATCTGCCCTGGCAGTTAACCCCATCGGCCATGACCATAACTCTCATGGGTCTCTTCAGCCCCCAAAGGAACCAATATCTGGGGGTTGTATCTGCTCTATCTGTCTCTCTGACTCCGCTCAGCTGTGCATGAGGGCAAACCTTCTGCCAGCCTCCAGACTCTTTCCTAGAAACTCGTAGCCATATAAACTCATCTCTCCTTTCCATCTCCCCCCCACTCCAGGTCAAACAGCATTCCAAAGTCACGGTATTCCATGCAGACATGGATATTCTGCTGATCCGCATTGAACCTTCCGTATAAGGTCATTTTCCAGTTGCATCATCAGTTGGTAGTTGATAGTGGTCCCTCGTTGCCAGGGAGGCTCATCCCCGGGTGTCATGTCCCACGCTGGGGGGAAGGCATTGCATTTACATGCTGAGTTTGGCTTCGAGACTGGCCACATTTGAGTAACATGAAGGCTGACAGAAGGAAATTCCCAGGCACAAAGTTGCTCTAGGCCTTGTTATTATTTTGGGTTTATCAGCTCACAAGCATAGTCATTAGTATCAGGGGCTCACTGTTGAACCCTCACTCCCTCCCAGTCCCCACCACTGTACCTGGGAGACTGTCGCTGCTCCCCTAGGGACCACGACAGAGCACCACTGGCCAGGAACCCAGTACCCCCCCTACTGTGGTTTTTAATTGTTGTCACTATGAGTATATCCAAACATTACCATGCACCCTGGACATATGTTCTGTACAGCTCCCTGTCAGTCATATTTGATTGAGGTATTGACAGCACAATTCTGTGATGAAAATGAGTGCCACTGAGTGTACACTTTTAATGGATTGTACAAAGCATGGGATTGTAAAACACAGTGAATCCACTGGTGGAAGATGGACTGTGGTTAACAGAACAAATCGAATATTCTCTCATGAACAATAACAAATAAAAAATACTAATATAGGGTATTAAAAATTGAGGGTGTTGGTGGAAAATGAACCAAAAGTAAGATATGGGCTTAGTTAGTAATGATATTTTGAGGATACTCTTTCATATTTGTAACAAATGTTTCATAATAATGCAAGGTGTGGTTGGTGGGAATATGTATGGGAGACTTTTGTGATGATATGCATGTTTGTTTTGTAAATTCACAATTTTTACTATACAATTATTGTTTATGTATGTTCATGTATGAATAATATAATTCTATATCCTGCCATAACCCACTGAATGGACTGGGAGAGAGTGTAAAACTACAATATAAACTACAATCCATGCTGCATAACAATGCTCCAAAATGTACTCATCAAATGCAGTGAATGTACCACACTAATGAAATAAGTTGTTGATGTGGGAAAAGTGGGGGGTGTGGGGAGTGGGGTATATGGGAACCTCTTGTATTTTTAATGTAACATTTTGTGTTATCTATCTATCTTTTAAAAAAGATAATAAAAAATTACAAGCAGAAAAAATGTATGAGCCAAATATATGCTCTTTACAAGAAATTCACCTTAGACCCAAAGACACAAATTGGTTGAAAGTGAAAGGTTGGGAAAAGATAATTCATGCAAACTGTACTCATAAGAAAGCTGGGATAATTATACTAGTATCAGGTAAAATATACTTTAAATACAAAACTGGTATAAAAGTAAAAAATGACACTATATATTTATAAAAGTGGCAATCCACCAAGAAGAAATAACAGTCATAAATATTTATGCACCAAACCATGGTTCTCCAAAATACATGAGACAAACACTGGCAAAACTGAAGGAAAAATAGATGTTTTCATAATAACAGTTGCTGACTTCAATATACCACTCTCATCAATAGATAAAACATTTAGATGAAAGATCAATAAGGAAATAAAGAACTTGAATAATATGATAAATGAACTAGATCTATCAGACATATACAAAACATTGCACCTCAAAACATCAGGATATAGATTCGTGCCCAGTATCCATGGATCATTCTCTTGAGTCACAAGACAAGTTTCAATATATTTTAATAATTGAAATCATACAAAGCAATTTCTTTGATCATAATTGATTGAAGCTGGAAAGCACTAATAGGTGGCGAACTGGAAAATTCATAAGTATATAGGAGTTAAACAAAGCACACTTAAACAATCAATGGATCAAAAAAGAAATTGCAAGAAAAATCAGTAAATATCTCAAGACAAATGAAAACAAGAACACAAAATATCAAAACTTATGGGCTGCAGAGAAGGCAGTGTTGAGAGGGAAATTTATAGAGCTAACTGTTTACATTAAGAAAGAATAAAGAGCAAAAAGCAAATACTTTACTGCACACCTGGGAGAACTAGAAAAGAACAGAAAACTAATATCAAAACAAGCAGAATGAAAGAAATAACAAATATTAGAGCAGAAATACATGGAAATGAGAATAATAAAATCATTAGAGAAAATTAACAAAACCAAAAGTTGGTTCTCTGAAAAGATTAATAAAATTGACCAGGCGGCGGACTTGGCCCAGTGGTTAGGGTGTCCGCCTACCACATGGGAGGTCCGTGGTTCAAACCCCAAGGCTCCTTGTCCCGTGTGGAGCTGGCCCATGAACAGTGCTGATCCACACAAGGAGTGCCGTGCCATGCAGGGGTGTCCCCCGCATAGGGGAGCCCTATGCACAAGTCGTGCACCCCGTAAGGAGAGCCACCCAGCGCAAAAGAAAGTGCAGGCTGCCCAAGAATGGCGCCGCACACACAGAGAGCTCACACAACAAGATGACGGAACAAAAAGAAACACAGATTCCCGGTGCTGCTGATTAGGATAGAAGCGGTCAGAGAACACGCAGCGAACAGACACAGAGCAGACAACTGGGGGGGAGGGGGAGGGAAGAGGAGAGAAATAAACTTTTTAAAAAAGACCATTCCACAATTCTATCAATCCATCTGCTTCAGGGTGATGGGGAACATGGTAAAACCAGTGAATTCCTTGGGCATATGTCTATTCCCACACATCATTTGCTGTGCAGTGGGTTCCCTAATTGGAAGCAATGCTGTGTGGAATGTCATAGGTAGATAAGACATTCAGAAAGTCCATGAATGGTAAGTTCTGGAAGAAGCATTGTGTGCAGGAAATGCAAACTCATATCCAGAGTATGTGTCTATTCCAGTTAAAACAAATCACTAGGTAGCAGGCTGGTCACCTCGAAGAATGGTGCCATATTGGGGGCTGAGTGTGGGTCTCTGCTGCTGGCAGATTGGGCGCTCAGTAGTAGCTAACCATATCAGCCTTGGTAAGGGGAAGGTCATGTTCCTGAGCCCATGCATAGCCTCTATCCCTACCTCCATGGCCATTTTGTTCATGAGCCCACTGGGCAGTGACAGGAGTGACTGGGGAAAGAGGCTGACCATTAGCCACAGAGCAGATCATCTTATCCACTTGGTTATTAAAATCTTCCTCTACTGAAGTTACCCTCTGGTGAGCATTCACGTGGGACACAAAAATTTTCATGTTTTGCCCACTCAGAAAGGTTAATCCACATACCTCTTTTCCAGACCTGTTTATCACCAATTTTCCAATCATGCTCCTTCCAAGTCCCTGACCATCCAACCAAACCACTGGCAAGAGCCCATGAATCAGTGTACAAACGTACCTCTGGCCATTTCTTCTTCCAGGCAAAATGAACAACCAAGTGCACTGCTTGAAGTTCTGCCCACTGAGAGGATTTGCCCTCATCACTCTCCTTCAGGGATGTCTCATAAAGGGGCTGCAGTTGTGCAGCTGTTCACTTTCATGTGGTACCTGCATATCTGTTAAGGGCTTGTTTTCCATGCTAAATAGAGAGCTGATATGACTCATCAATAAAAGAGCAAGCAATCAGGGACATCCAGCAAGATGGTGTCAGAGTAAGGAGCTCCTTGAGCCAGCTTGTGCTACAGGGCAGTTAGTAATCACCCAGAACTATTTACATCACATTTTCTGGGGCTCCAGGAGACCAGAAGAACATCCTGCAACATCCTTGAAAGAACAGAAGGAGGAGACAGTCTACATGCAGAGAAGATTTTAAGTAGAGCTCTACTTCCTGGAGACCGATGTCTATCCTCCCCTGGCAGCACAAGTCACCTCAGGAGCTATTCCTCAACTGGAATTGGAAGCTCCATTTACCAAAAATGGGGGAGGAAGAGACAACTGGACACCAACCATCTACTGATTAGTAAATTCAGCAGGCTAAAATATAACACTAAGTACAGCTAACGTTTGAACATCTCCAAGTCAGCAAGTGGCCAATAGCTGCCATATTACCTCTGCCTCCCAGCACGTGGGGAAGTGGAGTGGCCTGAAAATCACAGTCCTGACAGAGAAAGCCTTCTTCCCATCCGGATCAGATTGCAACTCTAGCCTAAACCCTGACCCCACCTCCGGCAGGGCAGAAGCTGCAGAGACCTGTACCAGCCTCTTTGGGAAAATACAGGTCAATCCACAGAGGCTGGTGATCATCTTACTATGGCAGTGCAAGCTGCCTCAGGAGCTGTTCTGTGGCTGGAGTTGGAAGCTCCATTTCCCCAAACCAGGGGAGGAAGAGATAGCTGACCACCGATTTCAGCTTCTGAAATCCGGCTGACTAAAGTATAACACTAAGAATATCTAATGTTTGAACCTGTCCAAGTGGTAAAGAAGCCAGTATCCACCATTTTAACTCCACCCCAAGCAGGGGAAGACAGGCTGACTGAAAATCACAGTGACTTTAGGGATTAGCTGCTTTCACCCAGATTGGCCTCCAGCTCTGGCTTAGGCTTCAGCCCTACCTCTGGCAGGGAGGAAGCTGGTGGACCCTGCACCAGTCTCTCTGGGTAACTGCAGGTACATGCAGCTTTACAGAGTTGGAAATCTACTGGGGTAACTGGGGTCACTTTGCCACGCAGGGCATAGATTGCTGGCCACACCTGCAGTTCCATCCCCACCCCACTCAAGGGAGAAAGGAGTGTGAAACTTCACGAGTCTCTCTGGGTAACTACCATCTAGGCCTGCACGACTTGGATTATTCCACATGGCTGTGGTTCCTTCCCTACCCATGGCAAAGTAGAAAGTTGGGAGAAGCTTCATTAGCCCTGGGGCAATGAGGACAGCTTGAGCCTCCACAGCTTACAGCACCAACTACATCCTTGGCTCCTACTATACAACTAGCAAGGAAGAAAGGGCAGAAAGCACTAAACTAAAGAGGAAAACTATACCAACTAGCAATGCAACTGGAAAAAGTCCTTGATCAAAAAGGGAAAGGGTAAAGACAAATGAGTTTATATGGCTAAGAGATTTCAAAGTGAGCCAGGAGGTCATTCCAGAGGTTAGGCTTATGCATGTCTCAGCAGGATCTCATTGACTACCACAGTAAATAATGCCTCAGTGGAGATCCTGAGGGCTCTGGAGACATTCAGACATTATAGGCAGGGCTAACAGCTCAGAAGTTTTGCGCACAGCCAGTGGGCCCTACTTTGGTATTTATGTTCCCCGATGTGACAGCGTTGCACTCAGTTATTGTTTCCTACACATGGCTCTTCTGCCCCTTCTATTTGAACCTAGAATTAATACTAGAGTTGATAGGTTTATGTCCAAGAAACTTAAATCTTTGGGCTTTCCATGTGCCAGTTGGGTCCTGAATCTCAACAGAGTTGCAAAACCTACTCTCCAGTTCAGTGGACTTGCCAAAGACAATTAACAAAGAGATGATGACTGAGAACGACCATCTCAAGGAACAGAGGGAGTCTGCAGTGGTAGGCAAGAAAGGCCGATATCCATCTGCCCCATGGGATCTAAGCCCCCTCTCCATTAGAGGCAAAGTGGCCATCACCATCCTAGAAACCTCAGGATTGGGGAATGAACGATGGTCTAGATTAAACAAACTATTCTTCTACTATAGACTTATTGTGATTATAACAATGGAAGAACTTTTATCATTGATGTGGAGGTAGTGGACACTGGTGGTTTTGAGGGGAGGGAGAGGGAAAAATTGGTGTAATCTGGGGGCATTTTGGGGACATTAGGACTGTCCTGAATGACGTTGCAATGACAGATACAGGCCTTTATATATCTTGTCATAACTTACAAAATTGTATGGGAGATAGTTTAAACTATAATGTAAACTATAACCCACACTTAGTGGCAATGCTCTAATATGTGTTCATCAATTATAATAAATGTACTACACTAATGAAGGATGTTGTTAATGTGGGAAAGTGTGGGAGAGGTAAGGAGTGGGGCATGTGGGAATCCCATATATTTTTTATGTAACATTTATGTAATCTAAGTATTTAAAAAATAAAGTACTTTTAAAAAATGGGCAAGACTGAAATAGACATTTCTCCCAAGATGAAATACAAATGGCAAAAAAATCACATGAAAAAAATGTTCAATATTACTAGCTATTAGGGAAATGCAAACCAAAACTATAGTGAGATATCATCACATGCCATATAGAATGGCCATTATTAAAAAAACAGTCAACAATAAGTGCTGGAGAGGATGTGGAGAAATAAGAACACTCTTTCACTGTTCATAGGAATATAGAATGGTGCAGCTCTGTTGAAGACAGTTTGGTGTTTCCTCAGGAAGCTAAATATAGACTTGCTATTGGATCTAGAAATTCCTCTACTAGGAATATATGCAGAAAAACTGAGAACAGTGATGTAAACAGACATTTGCACACAGATGTTCATATCGGCATAATTCACAATTGCCAAAAATGGAAATCACACAAGTGTCCATAAACCAATGAATGGATAAACAAAATGTGGTATACACACACACACACACACACACACACACAATGGAATACTATGCTGCTGCAGGAAGAAATGAGATCAGGACACATATGATAACATGGATGAACCTTGAGAACATTGTGCTGAGTGCAATAATCCAGGCACAATAGAACAAATATTTTATGGTCTCACTAATATGAACTAAGTATGAATAATAAAAACATGGAGTTAAAACCTAGACTATCAATTACTAGGAGATAGGATGAGGACTGAGACGGGTTACTGATTCTTAATATATGTAGAATTTTCAATTAGCTTGCCTGTAAAAGTGTGGCTATGAATAGATTTGATGGTAACAATTAAAGTGAGTATAACTAACACAGCTGGTTTATAAATGGGATTGTAGTGGAAAGAGGATAGATTAGGGACATAAATGTCAATTGAAAGAAAGCTACAGAATAATCTAGGGACTGAATAACATGGTGAATCCAGAGGTGGGTGAAGATTGTGGTTAATAATACAAATGAAAAAATGTTCTTCCATGAAATAGAACAAACATACATCACTATTTCAAGGTCATAATAATATAATGATGCATGGGAAAATACAATTAATGTAATTTATGGACTATAGTTTACAGCAATATTGTAATACGCTTGCATCAATGTCAACACAGGTACTATATCAAACCTAAGGGTCAGTAATGTGAGAGTATGCTTTGTGTGTGTGTGTGTAAGGATGACTGTGCAATGACTGCACAGCTCTGTGATGAAATTGAGAGCCACTGAATGCACACTTTGGTAGAGTATACAAGGAATGGGACTGTACAACACAGTGAACCATGTGGTGAAAGATGGACTGTGGATAACAGTTCAAATATGAAAGCTTTAACAAATATACAATACTTACACGTGGTGTTAATAATAGGGATTGTATGGAAAAAATATATCAAGTGTATGCTATGGATCATAGATAGTGATAATAGTATGATCATGTTTTTTCATAATCTGTGACAAATATTTCATAACAATATAAGCTGTGGTTGGAATGGTGATGTTTGGGAATTCTGCATGTTGTGTATGATTGATTTGTAATCTCGCAATTCTCTCAATGAATTGATTAAAAAAACAAAAGGTAAAGAAACAGAATGGGAAGTTCAAAAGAAGATCCAATATATAAAAATACTTTATAAAAGTCTGAGCACAACTTCTTCCTGGTTACATAACTGACCAGCAGTATTTATTTTACCTGAACATCTCTTTTCTCATCATTGCAATAGAAGTGAGTGCACATCACAAAAGGGTACACTGAAGAATAAAACAAAATGCACATAATTTAAGTAGTATTGTTCATGGTACTTAACAAATTCTCAATATGTATTAGGTGAATTTGTCATTATTTTATTCCTCCCAGCCAACCAGAAGTATAATAAAGGTTAGTTGGAGACAAGGGAAGTTTAATGCATATTTTCCAATCTAGTACCCTGGCTCTGGTGCTGTAATAAGGACCCTCTGCTGGAAATCATGTGATCTGGGAATTTCCTTGGACTGCTGAAGTGCAACTGGTTAGTTCTGGTTGTAAGTGGTTGACATCTTGGCCCCTGCTTTCTCAGTCTGGATCCAGGCCACTGTCCTAGGGAGACCATGTCCCTGTGCACAGTGTCCTCCTTGCTCTGACCACAGACCTTTTGCATTCACCAGCTCTATCAGCACTCGGTAAAAACGTAGCCATTCAGTAATTGATAAATTGCATTATTATTTACATTCCTATTAATAATGTAAGAGAAGAAAAACAGGGCAATTGATGAATATGGCTATTAACTATGATTTTATATTGCGTAATTTCCCACAACGTTCATTAAAATAGATTGCAATAAACATTGTTTTTAATCATAGGTCAATGTCATATGATAAGAAATCCAAATTTGCAACTCAGACATCACATAGCAGTAGCACAGGTTTTGAGGGGAGAGGGTGATAGTTAAAGGTGTCCTTCCAGAGGGAATTTTCTGGGATTTTATATAGTACAGGATAACACAGAGCACAGATACTAAACCACATGACAGGAAGTTTACTTTAGCCCCTCTCAACTGACAAGAAAGCCGTATTTCTGTGTGTATGTGCATGTGTGTGTGTGTTGAAGAGAGAGAGAGCGTAAGAGCAACACAGAGTCAGCATTCAGGAGCTAGATACAGATTAACAATATATAACATATACCATGATATATTATTGAAAAAAATATATACTGTATATAAAAACTATAAATATACATAATTATTCTTGAACAAAAAACTAGTTCTTCTGTAAAAGCTCCATATAACCTCACATATTCAGTCAGTGATATATACTTAATACCTTTGTGTGTAAAGAAATTTATTTACACAGTCACTTTTTCTGATTCAATTCACAACCCTGTTTATCATGTGCTAAAGTTTTATATCAGAGACAACCAGCAAGATGGTGGCAGAGTAAGGATCTCCTAGAGTCAGCTCGTGCTACAGGGCAGTTAGTAATCACCCAGAGCCATTTAAACCACCTGTTTGGAAGATCCAGGAGACCAGAAGAGTATCTCACAACATCCTTGAAAGAATGGAAGGAAGAGACTGCCCATCTGCAGACAACATTTCTGAGTAGAGCCCACCACACAGCAGAGGCTGTGTCCATACTCTGCTGGTGGCACAAGTTGCCTCAGAAGCTATTCCATGGCTGGAATTGGAAGCTCCACTTCCCAAAAACAGGGGAGGAAGTGACAGATAGGCACCAACTTTGGCTCCTGATTAGTAAATTCAGTAGGCTAAAGTATAACCCTAAGAACAGCTTAAGTTTGAACCTGTCCAAAGAAGAAAAATGCCAGTAGGCACCATTTTAACTCCATCCCCAGCATGAGAGAAAGTGGTGCTGATTGAAAATCACAGTGCTGGTCGGGACCAGCCTCTTTCACCCAGACTGAACTGTAACCCTAGCCTAGGCTATGCCCCACCTCATATAGACAAACTCCAAGACACATATTAATCAGAATGTCAAATGGGGAAGCAGATTTGGCTCAACTGATAGACCATCCGCCTACCACATGGGAGGTAGAGGGTTCAAACCCAGGGCCTCCTGACCTGTGTGGTGAGCTGGCCCACATGCAGTGCTGATGCGTGCAAAGAGTACCCCCCCCCCCCACGCAGGGATGTCCTCCATGTTGGGGAGCACCACGCGCAAGGAATGCACCCTGTAAGGAGAGCAGCTCAGCGTGAAAAAAGTGCAGCCTGCCCAGGAATGGCACCACACACACAGAGAACTGATGCAGCAAGACAACACAATAAAAAGAGACACAGATTCCGGGTGCCACTGACAAGAATGCAAGCAGACACAGAAGAACACACAGCGAATGGACACAGAGAGCAGACAACTTGGTGGGGGGGGCGGGGAGGGGGAGAGAAATAAATAAAATAAAATAAAATAAAAATTAAATTAAATTAAATTTTAAAAACCTATATAAAAGAAGAAGTGGTTGATGTCAACTGGCTGAGTTATTCTGTCTACCTGATTCTTTAGTACTTCTTCTGTGTTGGGTGACACTCTTTTGTGGGTGTTAACATGTGATATATAAATCTTCACACTTTTTGCCTACTTGCCTAGGCCAATCCATATGCCTCCTCCTCATATTTTCTTTTGCCTGATTTTCTAATCTTTCTCCTTACAAGATTCTAACAAACTTGACAAGTTACTTGCCACTGCTGGTGAGTTCATATATTTCCTTACTGAGGGCCAATTTTCTTTGAACCAGGGGGAATGACAAGGTGCTCTGCCCAAAACCATGATTATTGAGAAGTTTTTCACTTGATGTATGTTCTTTAGGGCCACCTCAGAGTAAGTCTTAATGCAGCAACATTCCATTTTGGGGTTGCACCCAAATACTGAGCCAAACTATCCATTAATCAGGCTTAGCCATTTTCCTTCTCTATCAGTTGGTCATTCCCCATCGCTATAAATGTGAGCTGAGGCCTGAGTTCTAGTGCTAGGGTGATAGTAACTTGGGAATCTGGGAAACGTGCTCAAATGTGTTATCAGGACCTGCCGATAAGCAATCCCAGAAGTACAATTTCTAATCTATAATGTGTTGTTGCTGGACACACTCAACCTTATGACTTTGTGGGTCTGAAAGTATCCAGTTTGTGATGGAAAATTCTGGCTGAATGTTCACTTTGTGTTGAAAGATCAATTGCTTTGTCTTTACCAAGGCCCAATAGCATGCCAAGAGATCCTTTTAGAATAGTGTTTAATTCTTCACAAATGGTTGTACAGTCTTGTTCCAGAACATCAAGGATTATGTTCTATTAAGGCTTGCCATAAATTTTACATGGCACATATTTAATTGAATGTCTCATGGTGCTTTTGAGCAGTTCTGTACCGATGTTCAGATCCTCCCCAAAATACACTCTGGTGAAACTATTAAAAAAAAACTTTCCTGATGAAAATACTTGTGATCAGTGGCTCTTTCAAAGGGATATGGCCTATTCAATGCACACACACCAACACACACACACACAAACACAATGCACTTCAGATATCAAGTTAAATTCTCAGGCTGTTCCTGCAGCATAAAATATTACCCATGGTTGTGCTAAATCTTTTCAGAATGCCCACATGAACTATATACTCTTTAACAATAACAAGAACTCACTACAATGACATTTATTCTCACATTCTTTATATTTGGATAAATTATTAGCTAGGTGATAGAATTCTAAAGAAAATATTTTACTGCACAATACTACTTGTAAAATCACTTAATTTTAACATCGTTGTCATGTGAATGCAGAATACAGTCTCCAGCTGAAAGAAAAACTCTAGACATGACTCAGGATGGCAAAGGATGTCTCTTCAAGCAAGAGCAGCATGGTGATGTAAAGAGGATGGATAACACAGAAGGTGAAAAACAAGGGTCAGGGAATTTCATGCAGTAAGAGGAAATGAGGTGCTGAGATTGTTCTCTGACTCCTAACTCCATTGTGTGATTAGATGATCAATGCCTAGCCATGTTATTCCCCAACCAATCTTAGAAGATAAAATTAGGTTACATGAAAGCACTTCTCTGTAGTTGAAGTCAAACAGTGAGAGTCTTCTGCAAATATCTAGGTATATATGTAGCACAGGAAGTATTAAGGTGACTCAGGCAGAGACATGTACACTAAATAACATGGTAGGAAGTTCCCTTTAGACCCTCTCTGATCAAACAAGAAAGCTGTGTGTATGTCCATGGTTTAACTTAGAGTTCACAGTTTGTGTAGTGTAGTCCCACAGATTTTTAAATTTTCATTCTGTTACAATATATATAATTTAATATTTCCCCTTTTGATCACATTCAGATATATATTCAAGTGCCATTAATTGCATTCACAATGTTGTACTACCAAATAGGAACTCTGTACATTTTAAGTCTTGACTTCCTATTCCCTATTCCCACCTGGTAACCTATATTCTCTCTCCTGACTATGAGTTTGCTTATTCTAATTGTTTCAAATCAGTGAGGTCATACAATATTTGTCCTTTTGTGTACAATTTGGCAGTTCTTCAGAAAAATATGTATATAACTACAGTATGGCCACTACTAAGTATATACCCAAAAGAATTGATATTCATAGTGACATTATTCACAATCACCAAAAAGAGAGAAGCAACCTAAGTGTCCATCAACCAAGGAATGGATAAATAAAATATGTATATGCAAACAATGGAATATTTTTCAGCCATAAAAGGAATGAAGTCAAGATACATGCAACAATAGGTATATTTGCATTTTTGTGTTATGACAAGTCACTAAATGGATTTGAGGAATGCAGAGAAAATTAACTGACCCCTTCCTTTATTTCCTGCGCTATCTTTTCTCCTTTTTTATTGTTTGGTTGAACAGCAATCACGGAATTTTCCATGGAGCCTAAGAAAGAAGAAGCAGTCCCATAATCAAATAAATATTTTTGACTGCTGTAATTCAAAGTGATGGGAACTGCAGAAAACCACTGCTATTCTTAAAGGGCCACCACAAAGCCTCATATTTTACATCTGCTGGAGTCCATGTGAAAAATGGCTTCTATCTCCATTCAGTGTGAGCTGACAATATATGGAAAAATCCCCTGAGTTTTACTGTTAGTCTGACATTCTGATTTTTTTAAAAAGTATATTAGATTCCTTATATTTAATCTTTTCAGTTTGCAGTTTCTTCTTTGCTGACCTAATCCTAATGGTACACACTCCCCCAGAGATCCTGATGACATAGCTCTTATGCAAGTGGACAGTGATTCATATTTATTGGACTGAACAACAGAAATTTATTCCTCACAGTTTTGAGGGGGTGGCTGTGGTTAAAAGGCTAAAATCAAGGTAACAAGTCCAAGTTTCCTCCCTGAAGGCTTTAGCATTCTGGTGATGGTGGTTTTTTGTGATTAATATTTTGAGAAACAGTACTTTTGAGAGATTCGCCTTGCCTCATATGGGAAAAAATAAATCTAACCCCCTCTCAATGAGAAAGAGAATGGGCATCATCATCTCCAAATCCTCAAGATAGAGGAATGAGCAAACATAAGGGAGAATGCAATTATGGACTAAAATAATATTATTATTATTCTAGTAATGAAATAACTTGTAAAATTGATATAAAGAGAGTTTTGAGGGGAGGAGAGGGAAAATAGGGGTATCATGGGGACTTTTTGGGAAATTGGAAGGAGTTCTGCATGACATTGCAATGAAGGATAACAGGTCATTATACGTTTTGTCAAAACCTATAAAATTGTGCAGGGCAAAGTATAAACTATAGACTATAGCTAGTAGCAATATTTCAATATATGTTCATCAACTGTACCAAGCGTAGGACACTAATGAAAGATGTTAATGTGGGAAGGTGTTGGAGGAGGAGGAGAGGAGTGTATGGGAATATCCTGTATTTTTTAGTAATTTTTATGCAACATTTATGTAATCTAAAGATGCTTTAAAATTAAAAAATAAAATATTAAAAAAAACAAAAAAATAACATCTTTTTTTATTCTTACCTTGTCCTACTGGCTATTTCTTGTGCCTGGTCCAACCAGTAGTTTATTTTATGATTAAATGTTATTTATAGAAGGACAAGATGGAGACTAGAGAAACCACCCACCGCCTCGGGTGATTTTTTTTTTTTGGTCAAATTATTGAACCACAGTAATTGACTGAGCCACAAAACCAACATAAACATATTTTCTTACAAGTCCATACCTCCAAGTCACTGAATTTACTATTCAGCTCCAGGCAATTGTCAGGAATTGCCAGTCATGAATGCAAGCCTGAACCATAGTACAAAATCATTAAAGGTTTTTTAAGAGTTATGTTTCTTTTTCATGAAATGCTCCTTTCCAATGTTGCCAATGAAGTAAACAAACAGTTGTTCAGGTAAAAGAAAACATATCTATGGGCTGCATATGGCTAGTGACATATGGCTAGTGGTTTGCCATGGCTAGTGGTTGCTGTTCTGTGCTGAAACATGAAGGATGTAGGTGTAGACCCACACAATAATTGAGAAAATATTAAACTCCCATCCTGGGGATTCTGCTATGTACTCAATTAAAGGGACAAGAATCTCTCAAGAACACGAGCAGTGCTCAATAAAAGAAAACAGACCAATATGTCAAGCCCTCGATATTATTGCAAGTAACCCTGAATCTTATTCGTTAAAAATTGAAACTTAGTGGTTACCATAGGTTCCTAGGGGAGGGGTAGGGAAGAAGAGAATAGATGGAATATAGGGCATTTTTACAGCTTTAGACCTGTTTTGCATGATCTTGCAATGATGGATACAGGTCATTTTAAATTTTGTCAAAATCTATAAAGGTATACAGTGCAAAATTTAAACTATAATGTAAACCATTGACCATGGTTATTATCAATGCTTCAGTATTTGTACATCAATTGTAAAACATGTAAAATGTTATTAATAGGGGAAAGTGTAGGGGGAGGTTGTAGGGTATATGGGAATTCCCTTTATTTTCTATGTGACTTTTCTGTAAACTAAAGCTTCATTGAAGATAAAATGGAAAAAACAAGACACTGTGGGAATACACAGAAGAAATTGTCATTGTACATACAAGACAATAGATCTTACAGTGATGAAAGACACAATGTCTAAAATTTTTTCATATTTCAATTTAAATTTTTTTTCTGTATTTTATTTGTTACTTAAAAACTGTTATTATTTAATTTTATTTTTAATTTTATATGTTATTTTGTTGGCTTCATTTTTGGAAAGGTTTTGGATCACAGAAGGTTCACAACTCTGACGGGGAGGATCATTAGTGTGGGGTGTCAGTGATGGGGGGATGTGTGGAGAGGGGGTTCACTTGAAGCATCCCTCTAAAGCATCTGAATATGTTCAAGTGTTCATGGGGTGTTGTCTCGGTGGGTGAAGACCCACACATTAACCAAAAGAATATTGAATTCCCATCCTGGGGAGTCCTGCTACATTCTCTTATAGAATGACAAAAATCCCCTGAGTACAAGGGCAGTGCCTAATGCAGGAAGACAGACCACAGTGCCAGGTCCCTAATACATACTTTTAAAATATATTTAGGTTATATAAATGCTACATAAAAAATATAGGGAATTCCCATATGCCTTGCTAACCACATCTTCCACATTTTCCCACATTAACAACATCCTTCATTAGTGTGGTACATTCATCGCAGTTGATGAACACGTTTTGGAAGATTGCTCCTAAGCATGGATTACAGTTTATATCGTAGTTTACACTCTATCCCACGAAATTCTGTAGGTTATGGCAAGGTATATAATGAACTGTATCTGTCATTGCAATGTCTTTCATGACAATTCCCCCAAGTCTCAAAAATGCCCCAGTATTACATGGTTTTCCCTCTCCCTGCCCTCAGAACTTCCAATGGCCACTGCCTCCACATCAATGATATAATTTTTTCCATTGCTAGAATCACAATAAGTCTATAGTAGAATACCAGTAAGTCCACTCTAGTCCATAGTTAATTCCCCAATCCTGATGATTCTGGGATGGTGATATCCACTCCACCTCTAATTGAGAGGACGCTGTGATCCCATAGGGCCTCTGGAAAATACTCTATTGATTGCAGTTGTAGACTTTCTTGGTTCCTTGGTATGGTGGTTGTCCATCATTACTTCCTTGTTAGTTATCCTGGGTGAGACCAATGAGCTGGAGAGTAGGTGTTGCAACTCTGCTGAGGCTCAGGGCCCACCTGGCACATGGACAGCCTAGAGATTCAAGTCTCTTGGATGCAGACCTACCAACTCCAGCACCAACTACAGGTTCAAATGAAAGGGACAGAAGAGGCATGTGTAGAGAAGACACATCTGAGTCCAACTCTGCCACACTTGGGTGCACAAACTCCTAAGAAGGAACCACCTGCAAGGCACCTAATTCCTGGCTACCTGCCCTGACTACAGTGTCTGGATGTCTCCAGAGCCCTCAGGAGCACCACTATTTGGGGTAGTATCTACTTTGGCAGTCAACGAGATCCTGCTGAGGCATTCATAAATGTAACCTCTGGAATGACCTCCTGACTCAAATCGAAATTTCTTAACCTTATAAACTCATTTGTGGTTACGTTCTCCCCCTTTTGGTCAATGTCCTTTTCCAGTTGCATTGCTAGTTGGTGCTTGGTAGTAATTACTCAGTACCAGGGAGGCTCATCCACAGGAGTCATGTCCCATTCCGGGGGGAAGGTAATGCATTTATATGCTGAGTTTGACTTAAAGAGAGGCCACATTTCAGCAATAAAGATGCTCTCAGAAGGTAACTTTTAGGCACCCTATAATACTAGGCTAGTTTCAATTTCAAGATTAAAGGTTCATAAGCACAGTCATCAATATCAAGTGCCCATCAATGGACCATCATCCTTCAGTAGTCATTACCCCTGTACTCAGAGGATTCTTGCTGCTCCATTAGAGACTGTCAGGCCCTTGATATTGACAACTGTACTTATGAACCTTTTCTTGTGAAATTGAAACTTAGCCTAGTATAACATTGCCTAAGAGTTACCTCCTGAAAGCCTCCTTGTTACTCAAATGTGGCCACTCTGTAAGCCAAACTTATTTTTTTTTATTGACTTTGTAATAATATTACATTAAAAATATATATGTGAGGTCCCATTCAACCCCACCCCCCCACCCCCCCTCTCCCCCCCCAACAACACTCGTTCCCATCATCATGACACATCCATTGGATTTGGTAAGTACATCTTTGGGCACCTCTGCACCTCATAGACAATGGTCCACATCATGGCCCATACTCTCCTCCATTCCATCCAGTGGGCCCTGTGAGGATCCACGATGTCCGGTGATCACCCCCGAGGCGCCATCCAGGGCAGCTCCACGTCCCAAATATGCCCCCACCTCTCATCTCTTCCTGCCCTTCCCCATACCCATCGTCCACCATGTCCACTTTTCCCAATCCAATGCCACCTCTTCTATGTGGACATTGGATTGGTTGTGTCCATTGCACCTCTATGTCGAGAGGAGGCTCAGATTCCACATGGATGCTGGCTGCCATCCTCCCATTTTCAGTTGTAATCACTCTAGGCTCCATGGTGTGGTGATTGTCCTTCTTCAACTCCATCTTAGCTGAGTGTGGTAAGTCCAATAAATCAGATTGTAGGTGCTGGAGTCTGTTGAGGCTCAGGACCTGGCTATCACATTATCAGTCCAGAGATTCAAATCCCCTAACTATATCTTAAACCCCAACGTTAACTGCACCTCCAGCAGATTAGTATGAAAGTCTTATGAAGGGAGATCCCATCTGAGTCCAGATTCATCACACATAAACACCATTTCCAGAGAGGGGCCATCTGCCCTGGTAGTAAACCCCATCGGCCATGACCATAACTCTCATGGGTCTCTTTAGCCTTCATAGGAACCAATATATGGGGGTTGTATCTGCTTTATCTGTCTCTCTGACTCTGCTCAGTTGTGCATGAGGGCAATCCTTCTGCCAGCCTCCAGACTCTTTTTTAGAAACTCGTAGCCATATAAACTCATTTCTCCTTTCCATTTCCCCCTTACTTTAGGTCAAACAGCATTTTAAAGTCATGTTGTTTTATGTAGACATGGATATTCTGCTGATCCGCATTGAACCTTCCATATAAGGTCCTTTTCCAGTTGCATCATCAGTTGGTATTTGATAGTGGTCCCTCGTTGCCAGGGAGGCTCATCCCCGGGTGTCATGTCCCACGCTGGAGGGAAGGCATTGCATTTACATGCTGAGTTTGGCTTCGAGACTGGCCACATTTGAGTAACATGAAGGCTGACAGGAGAAAATTCCCAGGCACAATGTTGCTCTAGGCCTTGTTCTTATTTTAGGTTTATCAGCTCACAAGCATAGTCATTAGCATCAGGGGCTCACTGTTGAACCCTCACTCCCTCCCGGTCCCCGCCGCTGTACCTGGGAGACTATCGCTGCTCCCCTAGGGACCACGACAGAGCACCACTGGCCAGGAACCCAGTACCCCCCCTGCTGGGTTTTTAATTGTTGCCACTATGAGTATATCCAATCATTACCATGCACCCTGGACATATGTTCTGTACAGCTCCCTGTCAGCCATATATCACCTGTCATTGGTATCCCATACCAGTATCCCTCCATTGCCATTGTTGAAACACTCTGTGATCCAGAACTCCCCGAAATTTGAAGCCCAATATAATGTCATGGTCCCTTACTAGGGAATGGCATATAGCGATGGGTTTAAAGGATAGATAAAGAACTTGGATAAATTTAGATAAAGAACTTAGATAAAGAATGTTGACTTGAAAAAATTCCACATCCTATCCTTTCCCCCCCCCCAATTATTCAGCGTTTCTTCGTAGGAGTCCTAGACCACAGCAATGCATATATATAATATACAGCACTCCCATACATCCACCACAACACCTTTTTCCTTCCACAGTGATACTCTTACACCCTATTCACATCATATTTACTTAAGGTGATGTACAGAGTCTGAGATATTAGCTTTCTAACATGGTAATATCTGTGCTTACATTATGGTGCATACTTTAGAATACACAGTTCTTTTTTTAGTTCTCCTATGTTTTACGTTATGGTTTACATTATCAGTCTGTCGTCTCCTATATGTTATGGTGTAATATTACATGTTTTATATCCATCCTTGTGTACTCTCAAGAAACTCCTCCCTTGCCCCCCATTTACTTTGGTTCCACACATTTAACGTCCATTTTCCCTTCCACCTTGGTGCCCACAGTGACAGTCAACCTCCGTTTCCTGAGGAGCCACTTCCAGAGATAGATGGAATAGTGTTTAGGGCCTAACTTGCTCATCTGCCCCAATGCCCTGGGAGCCACCCTTTCTCTCGAGGGATAGAGTTCCCTCTATTTGGTGGCATTAGTCCTCCCCAGGATGTGGGTCCACCCCCACTCTCACTACTTGGGATTCTACCCCATGGTGTCACCCACTCTGGCAGAATGAGCATTTAGACATTCCCCAGGAGCCCGTCCTGCATCAGACCCTCCCCTCCGAGCATTCTAAACAGGTAACCCTCTTTATTATATTTTGATATGATTTTCTCGGCATTTTACTCTCCACCACCTCCTAACCCTCTCCTGTGTTCGTATGCTACCCCTCCCTCCCCCCACTTTTGGGCAACATTACCCAACCGTCCCTCCCCAGCCACCCTCAAACCCGTAAAGCCCCAACCAAAGGCAACCCCTTGCCCCCATTTTATCTCTTCTTTGTGTTCATACTTACCACCATCTCGTCTTAAGTTCCACCCCTGCAGACATCGGCTCATATCCTTCCTCCACCCTCCGATTTCCTGTAAGCCTATCTTTCAGTCTCTTGCTATCTAGGGCAGCTTGTTTATTTCATATCATTGAGGTCATGTAGTATTTGTCCTTCAATGTTTGGGTTGCTTCACTCAACATAAGGTTCTCAAGATTCATCCATGTTATCACATGTGTTTGTAGTGTGTTTGTTCTTACAGCCGAGTAGTATTCCATTGTGTGTATATACCACATTTTATTGATCCACTCATCTGTTGATGGGCATTTGGGTTGATTCCAACTTTTGAAATAGTGAACAATGCTGCTATGAACATTGGTGTACATATATCGGTTTGTGTCCTTGTTTTCAGTTCTGCTGGGTATATACCCAGCAGTGGTATTGCTGGGTCATATGGCAAATCTATGGCTAGTTTTTTGAGAAACCGCCATACTGTCCTCCAGAATGGTTGGATCCTTCTGCATTCCCACCAGCAGTGGATGAGTGTTCCCCTTCCTTCACATCCTCTCCAGCACTTGTATTCTTCTGTTTTTTTCATAGCTGCCAATCTTATGGGTGTAAGATGGTATCTCATTGTAGTTTTGATTTGCATTTCCCTGATAGCTAGAGATTTGGAACATTTTTTCATGTGCTTTCTTGCCATTTGTATTTCTTCTTCGGAGAAGTGTCTGTTTAAGTCTTTTTCCCATTTTTTAAATGGGTTGTTTATCTTTTTATTTTCAAGATATAGGAGTTCTTTATATATGCAAGTTATAAGTTTCTTATCAGATATATGATTGCCAAATATTTTCTCCCACTCTGTGGGCTCCCTTTTTACTTTCTTGACAAACTCCTTTGAGGTGCAGAAGGCTTTAATTTTGAGGAAGTCCCATTTATCTATTAGTTCTTTTGCTGCTCGTGCTTTTGGTGAGATATTTATAAATCCATTTCCTATTACAAGGTCCTGTAGATGTTTCCCTACACTGCTTTCTAAGGTTTTTATGGTCTTGGCTCTTATATTTAGGTCTTTGATCCATCTTGAGTTGATCTTTGTATAAGGTGTGAGATGGTAATCCTCTTTCATTATTCTACATATGGCTATCCAGTTCTCCAGACACCATTTGTTGAATAGGCCACTGTCTCCCAATTGAGAGGGTTTGGTGGCTTTATCAAATATTATGTGGCTATATATGTGAGGTTCTATATCAGAGCTTTCAATTCGATTCCATTGGTCTATGTGTCTTTCCTTATGCCAATACCATGCTGTTTTCACCACCGTAGCTTTATAGTATGTTTTGAAGTCAGGTAGTGTGATTCCTCCTATTTCGTTTTTCTTTTTCAGTATGTCTTTGGCTATTCGGTGTCTCTTTCCTTTCCAAATAAATTTCATAGTTAGTTTTTCTAGTTCCTTAAAGAAGGCTGCGTTGATTTTTATTGGGATTGCATTGAATGTGTAGATCAATTTTGGTAGGATAGACATCTTAATAATGTTCAGTCTTCCTATCCATGAACAAGGAATAGTCTTCCATTTATTTAGGTCTTCTTTGATTTCCTTGAATAATCTTGTATAATTCTCGTTGTATAAGTTCTTTACCTCTTTAGTTAAATTTATTCCTAAGTATTTGATTTTTTTATTTACTATTGTGAATGGTATTTGTTTCTTGATTTCCTCCTGATCTTGCTCATTATTGGTGTACAGAAATGCTACTGATTTTTGCGCATTGATCTTATAACCTGCGACTTTACTAAACTCATTTATGTGTTCTAGAATCTTCGTTGTAGATCTCTCAGGGTTTTCTATGTATAGGATCATGTCATCTGCAAATAATGAAATTTTGACTTCTTCCTTTCCAATTTGAATGCCTTTTATTTCTGGTTCTTGCCTCAGTGCTCGTGAAAGTACTTCTAAGACAATGTTAAATAGGAGCGGAGACAGTGGGCATCCTTGTCTTGTTCCTGAGTTTAGAGGGAAGGAGTCTAGGATTTCTCCATTGTAAACAATGTTGGCTTTAGGTTTTTCATATATACTCTTTATCATGTTCAAAAAATTCCCTTGTATTCCAATCTTTTGGAGTGTTTTTATCAAGAAAGGGTGCTGTATTTTGTCAAATGCTTTTTCTGCATCAATAGATATAATCATGTGGTTTTTTTCCTTTAATCTGTTTATATGGTGTATTACGTTGATTGATTTTCTTATGTTGAACCATCCTTGCATACCTGGGATGAATCCCACTTGGTCGTGGTGTATAATACGTTTAATGTATTGTTGAATACGATTAGCAAGTATTTTGTTAAGTATTTTTGCGTCTAGGTTCATCAGAGAAATTGGTCTGTAATTTTCCTTTCTTGTGATGTCTTTGTTTGTCTTTGGTACTAGGGTAATGTTGGCATCATAGAAGGAGTTGGGTAATGTTCTTTCCGTTTCGATGTTTTGGAATAGTTTCAGCAGGATTGGTGTCAGTTCTTTCCGGAATGTTTTGTAGAATTCACCTGTGAAGCCATCTGGCCCTGGGCTCTTCTTAGTTAGGAGATTTTTGATAACTGATTCTATCTCTCTGCTTGTGATTGGTTTGTTAAGATCATCAATTTCTTCTTTCGTCAATATTGGCTGCTTATGTGTTTCTAGGAATTTGTCCATTTCCTCTAGATTGTCATTTTTGTTGGAATATAGTTTTTCAAAATATCCTCTTATGATAGTCTTTATTTCTGTTGGGTCAGTGGTGATATCGCCTTTCTCATTTCTTATTTTGTGTATTTGCATCTTCTCTCTTTTTTTCTTTGTTAGTGTTGCTAAAGGTTTGTCAATTTTGTTAATCTTCTCAAAAAACCAGCTCTTGGTCTTGTTTATCTGTTCAAGTGCTTTCTTATTTTCTATTTCATTTAGTTCTGCTCTTATCTTTGTTATTTCCTTCCTTCTTCTTCCTGTTGGGTTACTTTGTTGTTGTTTTTCTAATTCCTTCAAATGTGCAGTTAGTTCTTCGATTTTTGCTCTTTCTTCTTTTTTGATATATGAATTTATGGCTATAAATTTCCCTCTCAGTACTGCTTTTGCTGCATCCCATAAATTTTGGTATGTTGTGTTATCATTATCATTTGTTTCAAGGTAGTCATTGATTTCTTTTGAGATTTCCTCTTTGACCCACTGTTTTTCTAAGAGTGTGCTGTTTAATTTCCAAATCTTGGTGTGAAATCTGGGCTTCTGTCCCTTGCAAATCTCCAGCTTGACTCCACTGTGGTCAGAGATAATGTTTTGTATGATTTCAATCTTTCTGAATTCGTTCAGCCTTTCTTTGTGCCCTAGCATATGATCTATCTTGGAGAATGATCCATGTGCGCTTGAGAAAAATGTATATCCTGCTGTGTTTGGGTGTAGCGATCTATATATGTCTATTAGATCGAGCTCCTCTAATATACTATTCAGATGTTTTGTTTCTTTGGTGATTCTCTTTTGAGATGTTCTGTCCAGAGTTGATAGTGGTGTATTAAAATCCCCCACTATAATTGTAGATATATCTATTCTTTCACTTAGTTTTTCCAGCGTTTGCCTGACGTATTTAGAGGCACCCTTGTTAGGGGCATAGATATTTATGATTGTTCGATCTTCTTGACAGATTTTCCCTTTCACTAAAATGTAGTATCCTTCTTTGTCTCTCACAATTGTTTCACATTTAAAGTCTATTTTGTCTGATATTAATATAGCTACTCCTGCCTTTTTTTGGTTATTGTTAGCTTGTATGATTGTTTTCCAGCCATTCACTTTCAATCTCCATGCGTCTCTGGGTCTAAGATGTGTCTCTTGTAGACAGCATATGGATGGGTTATATTTCCTTATCCAATGTCCCAGTCTGAATCTTTTGATAGGTGAGTTTAATCCGTTGACATTCAGTGTTATTACTATCAAGGAATTATTTGTGTTAGCCATATTTTGATTGGATTTGTGTTTGTCATATTTTGTTTGTATATTTTTTTGGTCTTTTTTGTTGTTGTTGTTGGTCTTATACTCTCCTCCAACTTTGCCTTTCCTGTTTTTTCCTTTCTTCCTGCAGAACTCCCTTTAGAATTTCTTGAAGGGGAGGTTTCTTGTTGGTATACTCTTTCAGTTTCTGTTTGTCTGTGAATATTTTGAACTCTCCATCATGTTTGAATGCTAGTTTAGCTGGATAGAGTATTCTTGGTTGGAAGTTTTTTCCCTTTAGTACCTTGACTATATCATACCACTGTCTTCTTGCCTCCATGTTTTCAGAAGAGAAATCAGCACTTAATCTAATTGAGCTTCCCTTGTATGTGATGGTTTTCTTTTCTCTTGCTGCTTTTAGGATTTTCTCTTTGTCTTGAGCCTTGGATAATTTGATAAGTATATGTCTTGGGGTGGGCCTGTTGGGGTTTATGACTTGTGGAGTGCACTGT